>NW_024704749.1:19243471-19605619 GCF_018977255.1 Callorhinchus milii
ACACACACACACAGCCCCTCACACACACACAGACCCTCACACACACACAGACCCTCACACACACACAGCCCCTCACACACACACAGCCCCTCACACACACACAGCCCCTCACACACACACAGACCCTCACACACACACAGACCCTCACACACACACACACAGCCCCTCACACACACACAGAGACACAGCCCCTCACACACACACAGACACAGCCCCTCACACACACACAGACACAGCCCCTCACACACACACAGACCCTCACACACACACAGACACAGACCCTCACACACACACAGACACAGCCCCTCACACACACACAGACACAGCCCCTCACACACACACAGACACAGACCCTCACACACACACAGACACAGACCCTCACACACACACAGACACAGACCCTCACACACACACAGACCCTCACACACACACACAGACACAGACCCTCACACACACACAGACACTCACACACACAGACACTCACACACAGAGACACAGCCCCTCACACACACACAGACGCTCACACACACACAGACCCTCACACACATAGACACAGACCCTCACACACACACAGACACAGACCCTCACACACAGAGACACAGCCCCTCACACACACACAGACCCTCACACACACACACAGACGCATACCCCTCACACACACACAGACCCTCACACACACACAGACACAGACCCTCACACACACACAGACACAGCCCCTCACACACACACAGACACAGACCCTCACACACACACAGACACAGACCCTCACACACACACAGACGCAGACCCTCACACACACACAGACGCAGACCCTCACACACACACAGACGCAGACCCTCACACACACAGACGCAGACCCTCACACACACACAGACACAGACCCTCACACACACACAGACGCAGACCCTCACACACACACAGACGCAGACCCTCACACACACACAGACGCAGACCCTCACACACACAGACTGCAGACCCTCACACACACACACACAGACCCTCACACACACACAGACCCTCACACACACACAGACCCTCACACACACACACAGACACAGCCCCTCACACACACACAGACACAGCCCCTCACACACACACAGACACAGCCCCTCACACACACACAGACACAGCCCCTCACACACACACAGACACAGCCCCTCACACACACACAGACCCTCACACACACACACAGACGCATACCCCTCACACACACACAGACGCAGACCCTCACACACACACAGACACAGACCCTCACACACAGAGACGCAGCCCCTCACACACACAGACACAGACCCTCACACACACAGAGACACAGACCCTCACACACACAGAGACACAGACCCTCACACACACAGAGACACAGACCCTCACACACACACAGTCTCAAATAAGGGCACAACTCCTCACACACACACACACACACACACACATACAGACACAGCGACCCTCACACACACACACACACACATACAGACACAGCCCCTCACACACACACACACACACACACACACAGACACAGCCCCTCACACACACACACACACACACACACAGACACAGCCCCTCACACACACACACATGGCCCAGATCAGTCCCAGCTCTGGAGTGCATGGCCACCAACAGCAACCTGCAGCCCTGCACACAGTCACACTCACACACACTCACTCTCACACACTCACACTCACTCTCACACACACTCACACACACTCACTCTCACACACACACACTCACACACACTCACTCTCACACAGTCACACACACTCACACACTCACTCTCACACACACTCACTCTCACACACTCACACTCACTCTCACACACACTCACACACACTCACTCTCACACACACACACTCACACACACTCACTCTCACACAGTCACACACACTCACACAGTCACACTCACTCTCACACACACACACACACACCCAGGTCACACTCACACACACAGAAGTCACACTCACTCTCACACACAGTCACACTCTCAAGTAACACACGCACACCCCAGGGTCACACTCTCTCTCTCTCACACACACACACACCCCCCCCCCCCCCCAGCACAGAGTGAGGCACGGGCTGTGGGTGAAGGTGGGGCAGTGTGAAGCGCAGCCCCGGAGCTGTTACTCACAGTATCCATGTGCCGCAGCCTCTATCTGCATGTCCCCGGCAGCAAGAAGTCAGTGAGCAGATGAGAGGGCAGAGAGCCAGAGAGTGAGGCCAACCCTACACTGCACTCACACACTGCCCCTGGCTCTCCATCACTGAGTCAGACCCCCCCACTCTCCCCCTCCTCCCCCCCACCCCCCTCCCTCTCTCCTACACAATACACCACAGCTCAAACCTCCCCCTCCCCCCCATCAGCCCACTGATTGATGGCATTTCTAGGCTCCCCCCACCCCCCCCTCCCTCCCTCCCTCCTCCCCCCCTCCTTTGCCCCCCCCACCCCCCACCCCCCCTTTTAATTTGAATTCCTTTTATTTCGTTTCAATTTGACTTTGCGGGTCAGGCTTCGCCGCCGGCAAGCGAGCGCTCCGGGGCGCGGAGGGAGCGCTGCGTGAATGCACGTTGGGTCCGACTCGCGTGACTGTGGCTTTTTTTTGTTTGTTTTGTTTTGTCCTTTCCCGTAATGGCGCGCCGCGCGCACGCCGCGTATCGTGCGCACGATACCAACCGTAAGCGCCTGAGCACGACGTCTCGACGACGCGATAAAGGGCTGGATCAAATGCAAGGGTTATTATTATTATTATTATTGTTATATTATACCTCGACCCTGGCTTAGCTTGTCACTACCACTTAAATCATCACCGTCAATATCCCGGCCACGTCTATATATATATATGCCTAACTCATCACTCTGGATAACTGGTCACTGAGCCCTTCCCCTTGGAGTGACGAGTTATCAGGCGTTCATTGTATTATATAAAATGTCACATATTACTAAATTTAAAATATCATTTTGGACCCTCGCTTCGCTCCCCGACCAGACCGCGTTTCAGTTCCGAGCGGGTTCCTGGTGTCCGAGGCCCGTTGGGGCACAGTAATAATACAACAATCCTTGCAATTGATATAGCGTTGAAGCCCAGTTGGTACTCTGGCCGCTGCCCTTGGGCAGTTGGCACCTCTGTTCCCCCCCGTCACCCCCGCCCCGGCTCATGGGACCCAGACCCTCTCTGGTTATGTGGGGGAGGGGAGAGTTGGGGTGGGGGGAAAAACACAAACCCATCACCCGGCTGTACACTGTTGGGCTTTACCAACGAGGCCGAATGAGCGTTTTCCCCCTCCCGCCCACCACCGAGGGTCAGCTCCAGGTCACCCTCTGAGACACCACAGAAAGGTTCATCAGTCACCCTCGATGCCCACCCCTGACCCCCGGACCCTAGACCCCCTCCCCGCGCACACGCACCCACCAAAATGCCACAGTGACATTGAAGCGGTCACAGTCACTGTATTTTAAGCAAAGCACAATAATCACTTTTGGCTGCGCTGGCTCCACACTGTTTGCAACAGTTACTACACTGAGCAGCGATGTCTCAATGCGATCATGTGGTTGGTATGCGTGTGCGCGCAGGGGGTGGTGGTGGTGCAGGGGTGGGGGGGGGGGGGGTAATGCAAAACGGATTGAAATTTTTTGAAATTTCTCACACCCGTGCACTCACACACACACACACACACACACGGACACACTCACAGACACATACACACACACAGACACGCACACACACACACACACATTTGGGTGTGTGTGTGTGTGTGTGTGATTATCTATCCCTCTCTCCTTTCTATCTGTGTTTTTCTGTGTGTGTTTGTGTGTCTCTATTTCCCTTTGTATCTATGTGCCTTTCTTTCTATCGGTCTGTCTCTGTTTGTGTCTATTTCTGTGTGCGTGTGTGTCTGCCTCTATTTCTCTTTGTGTCTCTATGTTTTTCTGCCTGCCTCTTCTCTGTGCGTGTGTGTGTGTGTGTGTGTGTGTGTCTCTGTCTCCGTCCCCCTCATGCTCCTGGAGTGACAGTCACAGGAGAGGTTACTGTTGCTACATGAGGTCAGTGTGATCTATACAGTGTGTGTGTGTATATATTATATATATATATGTGTATAAGAGAGAGAGAGAGAGAGAGAGAGACGCTCACTGTGCCAAGAACAGCATTCTGTGAGCAGGATCCGACCTCTTCCTGATGGATTTCATTAGCCGGCTTCCTGTATGGCTGTAAGCTTGTCCCAGTGTGGCCTCCCACTAATCACAGACGAGATGCAGTCTCGGCAGCTCCACACAGTCTCTGTGCGGCCGGGCCACACTTCCTGCTTCCCTGTCAGCTTTATTGCCTGCAGGTGATTGTTGCCCACTCTCCTGTCCTGCCCTCCCGGCCTTCCTCCTCATTGTCTCTGGCTTTCCACAAGTCACCTTCCCTTGTTGACGAGGTGCTTTCAGAGACGGCTCGTACCAACTCTTCCCGCCTCCACAAACTGCAGACCCTCCAGAACTCTGTCCCTCGTGTCCTCTCCCCGCGCTAGGTTCGTGAGTGAGCCAATCGCCCCTATCCTCGCAGGCCGAGGGGTTTGAGTTTAGGATCCTCCTCCTCCTCACTTTCAAAGTCCTCCACGGTCTTGCTATTCCGACCTATCTCTGCGACCATATGACATGTTACCAGCCTTACCGGGGGTGATGGGGAGCGGGGATTACGGGTGGGGGTGGGGGGGTGGGGGAACGGATGGGATGGGGGAATGGGAGATGGTCGTGGATTCAAGGACCACTTTGGGTCTTTGAGTTGACCATCTCGCCAGGGTGGAGCTGGTGGGTGGGTGGGGGGGGGGAAGGGGAGAGCGCGAGTAAATGCCCATTGGGTGTGACATGTCAAACCAAGGAGTTGCCTGGCTGGTTGCTCCTTGGTGCGTGTGTGAAAAGCTTCCACATTGAAAGAGAGAAGTGGTTTCTGTGTGAGTTGCTGGCACAAACCGGGGTGGCCTGTGTCGGCCCAAGAGAGCAGTGCTGGAAAGCGACAGTAATTACCACGAGTGCCTTGAGATGTTCAGCGAGATAAGGACAGTGTGTGGGTGTCAGCTGAGCGCGGGGCGTAGGTCTGACGCCTGCACTCACTCCTCCTTCCTCTTTCACTCAGCTGATACCTATTAATAACCGGTTCTGGCACACAAGGCTCCGGGTCGGAGACTAACCCGAGCCGTCCTGGAGCCAGAGAGGCTGCGGAGGGAAGAGTGACGACTTGGCATTGAGTAAAAAAAAACAAAAAAAATATTATTGAGACATTTCTTTTGAGGAAGTGACACTGCAGGTTTCACAATCATTTTATACAGTGACTGATACCCCCAGGTGTATGGGGGAGGACTGCAGGTTTCCCGGGGGTTACCCTCAGTGTTGTACCGACAGTTTAGCGCCAGCCTGTTACACCAGCTTCACCCGAGTTCGGAGCAATAGCGCCCACCTAGACTGTGTGTGTGTGTGTGTGTGTGAGTTTCCATGTGTTTCTTCGTGGAAAAAGCGCGTTGTTGATGAAGGGTTTTAATGAGTTTCATATCTACAAAATCTTCTTTACTGTACGAACAGCTCAGTGTTGGGAGAGAATGGCTGACTTTCGTTCCCGCCAGCCCCTGCTCCCACCATTTCTTTGCGGGGGGTGGGGGTTGGAGGTGGAGGTGGGCAGTCAGTGGGATTTCTCACCCTCTGGGTTCTGAATTGCAGATGAACTCGCCCATGAACTCGGTGAGCAGCACAGAGGACGTGAAGCCTCCGCTGGGGATTAACGGGGTGCTGAAGGTACCCCAGCACTCGGTGGGCTCCCCCATCTCCCTCACCAAACACATCTGCGCCATTTGTGGGGACAGGTCTTCAGGTGGGTCTTCAGACAGCTCTACATCGCGCTCCTCAATCCCAGCAGATCCCAACAGGATCTTTAGCGTCCACCTGAACAGAGGCCGACAGGAGCCCGGGTTAACTAATGTCTCATCAATAGGACAGTGCCTGCAATAATGCAGCGCTCTGCCCAGCACTGCACTGGAGCGTCAGCCGAGCTGTGAGACTTGAACGCAGAACTTTCTGACCCCAATTCAGGTGGATGTTAAAGATCCCGCGGTGCTATTCGAAAAAGGAAGGGAGTTTCTCTCTCCTGGTCTCCTGGCCAACAATTTCCCCCAAATAAAACTGGGGAATACACTTCACAATACACTCACCGCACTTTACAGTATGTTCTGTGAAGGGCTTCGAGACGTCTCGAAGACGTGATAAGGCGCTGTATCAGATGCAAGGATTATTATTGTATATATTATCAAATGCAAGGATTATCATAGTTTAATTTTTATTAATATCTGCTTTCCCCTTCCCCTCCCCTCCCCCGCAGGCAAACATTACGGCGTTTACAGCTGTGAAGGTTGTAAAGGGTTCTTCAAACGCACCGTTCGCAAAGACCTTACCTACACTTGCCGCGACAATAAGGACTGTATGATCGACAAGCGGCAGCGCAATCGCTGTCAGTACTGCCGGTACCAAAAGTGCCTGGCCATGGGGATGAAGCGGGAAGGTATGGGCGCAGACTTCAGAGGTGTGTCTAGTTAGGGCAAGGGACGTGTGCAGTGTCGCTGTGCTGTGGCGGTTAGGAACACGCAGCGGGGAACACAGACTGCAGCTGCCATATTCCCCCCTCCCCCCATTCTGAGCCCCATCAGCCCGACTGGCATTTACTTATCCCTAAAATCCTCTCCCGGCTTATCAGAGCGGGAGAAAATGCCAGCGATTCAACGGGGTGCGGGCAAAGTTGCCACAAACCTTTCCACAAAATCTACTGTGATATTGTTTGGTTGGCCAGCACCTGATCGCTCCCCACCACCCGAATCTTCCTCGAGTGTGTCTGGGACCCTGTCTGGCAATGGTTAGGTGTTGTTGGGTGGGTGGGGGGGGGTGGGCATGCCATCGATCCCCGCCCCGCTGAGCCGCAGTCTGTAACCTCGCTACTGTTCCGATAGCTCCCGCACGGAGAGGCTTTCCACGCAGTACTGATGTTGATGTCGGAGTGTGTCGGAGTCAGTCGTGATCACTCTCGGCCGCTTGTTATACGGAGATTTGCTAGTGACTCACTCACCAGGGGTGGGAGGGAGGGAGGGGCATGATCCTGTCATAGGGTTCAGGCGCAATGCGGAGAGTGTCGGGGGGGAACATGGGTGTGAACCTCGGCCCAGAGCTTTCATTTGAGATTCATGTTGATGGAATAGTTCAATAACAGGAACCACAATTTGTTCTGATGCATCGACTCCACTGAGGAGAACATCTCAAAGCACTTCATAGAGACCCTGAGTGGGAATCAGGAGCTGAGACAGAGATAGGAGGGCTACGAGGAAGGTGACTGAACACAGAGCATCAAGGAAAGGTCTTCAGAAGGTCTTCAGATAGCGAAGAAGCAGGGGACCGAGGAGGAGGAATTTTGGAAGCAAGTTCTAGAGAGAATGAGCCAAGAGTTATGGAGTCCTGTAGCTCAGTTGTTAGAGCACTCGCCTCGCAAGCGAGAGGACCTGGGTTCGATTCCCAGGTGGGCGAAAGTTGGGCAAGTTTCCTTACTCCACACCCCTCTATTTACCCAGCAGTAAGTAAGAACACGGTTGTTGGTCAATTGTCGGATCGCTATTCCGGGGGTAATAATCTCTTCAAAATAATTTGGTCACTCAATCCTCAACTGTTTATGGGACGCTGCTGTGCATAACTGGCTGCCGTGCTTCACCCACAAATTATACAGTCAATTCACTTTACAAGATATTCTGTGAAGAGCTTTGAGACGTGTCTGAACGACGTGATGAGGGGCTGTATCAAAGGCAAGGATGATTATTATTTTTTTATTAGGGGGGACACAAATTCTCATACACTTTTCTTAACTTTTTTTTAAACATAAAAATTGAAAAGCGGATGATACGTCAAAGGTAAAGGGACCTGTATTGAAAAAAAAAGACTAATTTATCTACGTTACGTAATTGTGGAACTAGCGCAGAGAAACCGAGGGATAAAACAGGCTGGTTTGGACAGATTAGCAAGTTGGGCAAGGTGATGGCAGATAAGGTTTGAGTGTGAGGTGATCCAGTTTTGGAGGAGGAGTGCGGGGAGGAGAATTGCATTAAATTAGAAAACATTAAACAGGGTCAGAGAGTCAAAAGTGTGATGTGGGGAAAATTCAGGGTAAACCCTTCCGACTGAATGGATTGCTTTTTAGCACCCACCCACACACACCATGGTCCGAATGGCCTCCTCTCTAGGCTGTAAATTGTTATGGCTCTACGTGAGGACAAGTTGATAAGTGGGGGGAAAAAAACTGGGATGTGAGGTTTTATTTTTTTTTACAAAGAAACCCACGGAATATAAAAATAACGAGGTAAGGCTAAAGCTATGCAAGTTAGGCCGCAGGTGGAATACTATGTCCAGTTGTGGGCACCTCACTTTAGGAATGACGTCAGTGACAGAGAGAGAGAGAGGCTACAGAGGGTATTTACTGGGATGATGCCAGGGACGAGAGGCTGTAATTGTGAGCAGAAACTGGGGCTGTTTATGCCGGAACAGAGCAGGCTGAGAGGAGACCTCGGCGAGGTGTCTATAAGAAAAATAGTCAGGTTGCACCTGGAGCCCTTTGGACAAAACTGTGGTCACCTCCGCCCCCCCCCCCCCACCCCACCCCGGCTTGGTGTTGTGCTCCTCCACTGTCAAGCCCTGTGGGAACCCACTCTGCGTGAGGAGCGCTGTATAAATGCAAGTTGTTGTGTCTGACCAGAGACTGAGGGAATTAGAGGAATATTTTTAAGACAATTAAAAGGATACGTGTGTGGGGGTGGGCGGGTGGGTGGGTGGGAGGGGGACTAAACAGAGAGCTGTGACACACGGAGCCAGCACCCTGGGCCGAATGGCCTCCTGACTATACCGTTGGGATGTTATCCTGCCGGAAGCAGCTTTCCCAGGCAGGGGCTGGGAGAATCTGGTTGGCAGAGTCCAGAGCCACAGTTGGTGAGAGCGAGAGAGCGAGCCATGAGCAGGCGCAACCCAATCTGAGCCCCTGCTTATTCCCCTGTGGGCGGCGTTGGCCAGAGTACACCGAGCTGTGGTCAGTATCTCCAACCCCATCAGCCCTCCACGGATTGAGCTCTGAGGCACCGGGTTGGGTGGGGGGAAGGGGTGGGTGGGGAGCGTGAAGGGGGAAGAGAGAGCTAGATGACAGAGCATGAGGGGTGGGGGGGGAGAGAGAGTGAGAGAGAGAGAGAGAGAGAGAGACTAAGTGTGAGCGGGGAGAGAGCGTGAGGAGAGGGGACAAAAAGCGTGTGAGAGATGGTGGGAGGGTGAGAGTGAGTGAGGGGTTGAGGAGAAAGAGCACGAGAGAGTATATGCGGTGGGGGGTGGAGGGGGAGAGAGAGCGAGCGAGAGAGAGAGAGAGAGAGTGAGAGAACGAGCATGAGGGGCCTAACGGGGGGAGAGAGGGAGTGCTGTGATTCTGGGCTGGAGCCCAGGCAGTCAGCACACAGACTGGGTTTCCTGTGCGAGGCCGCAGCATGCCTGCCAGCACGTCCCAGCAATCAGTGCCGGAAGCCCTCGGGAGGCACAGTGCAGGCAGCGCACACACAGCACCGAGCCGAGGCTGGCTGTAAACACAGGCTGCACATGTGGGCTGAGCCTCATATCGCACTGCATTACACCGGGGTGCAAGTCGCGTCCATGTTTCTCTCCATAAACTGCAGACTGTGTCAAGAGGAACGAGGCGCTGGATGATGGACAGTGCGTAGAGGGAGCTTTACTCTGTCTCAGTGTGTTAATGGCTCCGTACTGGAGACCGAGAGCCAGAGCCAGGGTGGTGTCTGCTGATTGGGATGGTGTGTCTGACCCAGGGAGAAGCACTGAGATAGAGACAAGCCAGAGAAGCAGGGAGAGGGTCCTGGGGGCAGGCACATTCTGTGTGTGAGTTTGCATGGGTGTGGGGGGGGTGGGGGGGGGGTAATTGAGATGCTGCCGTGTGCATTTGGCTGCCCCGTTTCGCCCACAAAGTGTACAGTCAGTTCACTTTCCGGTATATTCTGTGAAGCTCTTTGAGACGTCTGGAAGACGTGAGAAGGCGCTGCATCAAATGCAGGGATTATTGTTGTCATTATTATCATCAGAGGAGACACAGTGAGGAGCTTGGGACAGGTTAAAGAGGAAACCAGCACATTGCGGAGGCAGCTCAAATGATTCGAAGTGTGAACAGGGGGCAGAGGCTCGGAGCCCAATACATACACCTACAGGGGATGTGGTCAATGACACAAACCACACAATCTTAGTGCCGTTCGGGCAGCGGGATCTCAGGACGGGGTGCTGACATTGGTTAGTCAGGGTGAGAAGGTTACTGGGTGTCAGGAGCTGGTTAGTTGAGGGAGCAGGTGGTGAGTGACAAGAATAGCCTCAAATGTGACCTTATCTGTGAGTGTGTGTGTATCTGTGTCTCTGGTTCTCTGTCTCTCTCTTAACACACACACTGTCTTTCAGCACTCGCTGCCTCTTGCTTTCTCTGCCTTGTCTCTCTGGCCGTGTGTGTATATATGTCTTTCTCTCTCAACGGGGTGAGTCCGTCTCAGAGTCACACAGGGGTCTTGCGGGGGAGAGGTGGGGGGGTCTGTGTCTGACTCCCCTTGACACAAGTGACTATCACACACCAGGCTCTGGGCCTGAAATTCCTCCCGTTCGCAGGCTGATGGCCTGCTCTGCTCTGACAGTCCTCACTGGTTTCAATTGAAAACAATGGTCTTAAACCAAAGAACCTGGGAATTTGGGTGTGTTTGGGGGTACGTATGTGTTACTGAAGCACAAACCCTCCATTGTCGCTGAACATGCATGTCTGCCATAAACACCACAGGGGAGATGGTGAGCATCACTGTAATGTGCAATGATTTGTGCTCTTTCTCTCCCCTCTCTCGTTCCCTCTCTCACTCTCACTCACTATCTCTCGCTCTTTCTCTCTTACCCCTCCCGCACCCATCCTTCCCCTCTCGCTCACGATCTCTCTTTCTCTCTCACTTTATTTCTGTTCTTCCCTCTCTCTCACTTGGTCTCTTTCCTTATCTCTTTTCATTTGTGCTCTTCCCCCCCCCTTCTCTCTCTCTCTCACTTGCTCTTCTATTTCTCTCTCTCACTCTCTCCTCCCCCTCTCACGCTCTCACTCCCTGTCTGTGTCCTCCCCTCTGTCTCTCTCTCGTCCCGCTCATGCTCTCTCTCCTCTCCGTCTCTCTCTTCCCTCTGTCTCTCTCTCTCTTTCGCCCTCTTCCCCCTCTCTCCCCCTTTCTCTCTCTCTCTCTGGGTCTGTAACCTCTCGTTCTGTCCCTGTTGTGCCCCAGCGGTTCAGGAGGAGCGGTTACGGGGGAAGGAACGGAGCGACAGCGAGGTGGAGTCCACGAGCACAGCCAATGAGGACATGCCTGTGGAGAAGATCCTGGAGGCTGAGCTGGCTGTGGAGCCCAAGACAGAGATGTACATCGACTCCAACCTGGGACTGAGCAGCAACTCAGTGAGTGGCCACACTGCCCTGAGCTCTCTCTCCCCCACTGCTGCGTCTGTGTCTGTACCCTTCTCCGTGTGTCTATGTCCCTCACCTGTACTGAACCCCTCATCCCAATCCTTGCCAACCTCCCTGTCCCCAAAAGGCTTGGGTTAGCCACTAAACGCACTCACTAAACTTCACGGTAAATCCCGTGAAGTGCTTTGAGATGTGCTATAGCTGAGAATTATTATTATTATTCCAAGCTCCTCACCCACACAGTCCAGCTCCTCCCCAACCTCTGACCTGCTCGGACCCCACTCCCCTTTCTCTCAGCTAATACAGGCCGGCAGTGTGCCCCCTGCCGCCTCTGCTCCACGCCACCCACCATAGTCAGTCACTACGCCCCGAACCTCTGGAGCTCCTGCCTGAACCCAGCCGCCTCTCCTCCTCGTCATCTGTCTTTAAATCCCTCCTTAAAACGCACCTCTTCCGACTGCACCTGTGGCCACCTCACCCTCCCTCTCCCCGTCGCTCGGTGCCCATCCCCAACGCCGCACAGCACTCTGAGACACTATCCTGCACGAAAGGCGCTGTGTAAATGCACGTTGTTGTTGCTAATGTGTATGTCTGTGTGTGCGTGTGTGTGTGTGTGTCTGCGCGTCTGCGTGTGTCTGTGTCTATGTGCGTATATCTGTGTGCGCGCGTGTGTGTCTGTGTGTGTGTGTCTGTGTGTGTGTGTGTGTGTGTGTGGGTGTGGGGGGTGGTGTGGGGGGTGAGGAACACGGAGGGCTGAGCTGCCGAAGTGATTCATGTGCTGCATCGCCCTCCTGTGGGTAATGCCCAGAACTGCAGCGCTGCCGCCAGGAGTGTGTAAACCCACCGTCTGTGGCTGTGTGGAGCGCTGTTGCCACTAACCCTCTGACTTGCGTTTCCAGCCCAATGACCCGGTCACCAACATCTGTCAGGCCGCCGACAAACAGCTGTTCACACTGGTGGAGTGGGCAAAGCGGATCCCACACTTCTCCGAGCTGCCATTGGACGATCAAGTGATTCTCCTGCGGGCAGGTAATAGGAGCTCATCTCTGTCTCCGTCTGTTTCTGTCTGTCTCTGTCTCTGTCTCTGTGTCTGTGTCTCTCTCTGCCTCTCTGTCTGTCTGTCTCTGTCTCTGTGTCTGTGTCTCTCTCTGCCTCTCTGTCTGTCTGTCTCTCTCTGTGTCTCCATCTTTGTGTCTTTGTCTCTCTCTGTCTCTGTCTCCGTCTCTCTCTCTCTCTCTCTCTCTCTCTCTGTGTGTCTCCCTCTATCTGTCTGTCTCTCTGTGTCTGTCTCTCACTCACCCTCTGTCTCTATCTGTCTATTTCTGTCTCGTCTCTGTGTGTGTGTGTGTGTGAGTGAGTGTGTATCTCTCTCTCTGCCAGGCATTGCTCAGGACAGGTGGGGCCACACTGATCATTCTTTATGGGCAGAGTCTGAAAGGGAAGGCGCTGAGGCTGAGAAAAATGCAGTCTCAAGCGTCAGGTGTGACCTACGTCTCTAGAGGGACGAAGGGATAGAAAAGAATAAATTGGCCTGGTTCAGCTGCTGGCAATGAGATAAGACCAGGTTCCCTTCTGTGCCCTGTTGAGGGTTGGGGTTAGAGGATGTTTAACATCTCTCATATCTCGGTGGGCAATCCTCCAAATTAACCGCTCGCTCATTGGCCTCGTGTCTGTGTGCGGGTCGTTGCTGTGCACAGATTAAATACCGGGTTGGCCCGCAGATACAGTCACTACAGTTGACAACAGACGGGATCTCGATGACCCTACAGGTCTATATTGTGGGCGGTTACGAGTGACTGTCACTGGACTAATAGCTGACAACGGCTGTCGCAGGAGGCCTGAACGTGGTGTTGCCAAGGGTGGGTGGGTGGGTGGCGGGAAGGGGAGCAAGCGCAGTCTGCAGGTGTGTCACAGTCCTGTTCCACGCCTGACGGGTCCACACTGCTTCTGTCTGCAGGCTGGAACGAGCTGCTCATTGCCTCCTTCTCTCATCGTTCAATAGCTGTAAAAGACGGGATCCTGTTGGCCACCGGCCTCCACGTCCACAGGAGCAGCGCGCACAGTGCGGGGGTGGGCGCCATCTTTGACAGGTACGTCACTGCCGGGGAGGGGGGAGCGTCATTCCGGGAGGAGGGGGTGGGGGGGAGAACGTCACTCCGGGGGCGGGGGGGGGGAGAAAGGATGGCATTCGCATTTATCAGAAATAGTCCATTTGGCACCTCGTGTTTGTGCTTATTCGCCCGATCAGTACACAGTCACCGCACTTTACAGTCTATCGCATGAAGGGCTTAGTGTCAGGGACATTGACATCGCCACGGATCAGACTGACACTCACTCCATTCTGGCGCTGGGGGGAAGCCCTGCATTGTCAGAAATGCTGTCCTTCAGATGAGGGCCTGTCCGCCAGGACACCTCTCTCGTACACTCATTCCACTCGTCCTATTGTTTTTCCACTTTCTCTCTCTCGCTCTGTCTCGCGCACTCTTTTAATCTCTCTCTCTCTCTCACACACACACTCTGTTACTCTCTCCCTCTCTCCCCAGAGTTCTCACTGAGCTGGTCTCCAAAATGCGGGACATGCAGATGGACAAGACTGAGCTCGGCTGCCTGCGCGCCATTGTCCTCTTCAACCCAGGTCAGCTTCAGCCTTCGCGCACGCGCGCGTGTGTATGTGTGTGTGCGTATGTACGGGGAGCTGTGGCTGTCTGTGTGTTTTGGGGCGGGTTGGTCAGGGCGGAGAAGCTGCAGGGATGTGATCTGCCTCTCTCTCTCTCTCTCTCCTGTCAGACGCCAAGGGCCTGTCGAGGCCGGGGGAGGTGGAGGGACTGCGAGAGAAGGTGTACGCGTCGCTGGAGGCTCACTGCAAACACAAGTACCCGGACCAGCCCGGCAGGTTAGTGTGTGCGCGAGTGAGTGTGCGTGCGCGTCAATGTGCGTGTGCGCGAGCCGCTCGCTGCGGACGCGCTTCTGCTTGACTCCTGTGAGAGGCCGGGTGTAGTGACTGTGTGCCCTCGCTGACAGGTTTGCTAAGCTCCTGCTGAGGCTGCCCGCTCTGCGCTCCATCGGCCTGAAGTGCCTCGAGCACCTGTTCTTCTTCAAGCTGATTGGCGACACCCCCATTGACACCTTCCTGATGGAGATGCTGGAGGCCCCGCATCAGATGACCTAACGGGGCCGAGCGAGGGGCCCGGGGCCCAGAGACAGACGTTCACCCCCAACCCCCCCCCCCACCCCTCCCGGAGCTTCTCCCCGCAGGCTCCCACTTCATTGGAGAGGCAGCCCTCAGTTAGCACAGTCACTCTCACACACACACACACTCACACACACACACACACAGACGCCCTCCTCGCCTTGCACCAGGGGGCGCCATCGAGCCAATGACAGCCAGGACCGGGAGGGGGAGTGTGGGGGATGGGGGGGGGTCGGCGAGATTGAGGGGCCGGAGGAGGAGCAGGAGTTGGGGGTGGGTAGAGGAGAGGGGGTTGAGAGGGCGTTCCCTCTCTGGTCTGGTCGGGCTGACACCCGGAGCAGCTCGGGATTTCTCGGCCGAGGACGTCAGGAGTGAGTTCAGGTCAGAGATCCGTCTGTTCCCCTCGCAGAGCCTGAATGTTTTACGTGCACCGTCCCCACCTGCGTTTGTCCTCCATCCCCGGGGCAGTTTGTTCACATTGAGGCACGTAACATCACTCTCGCGCTCTCGCACGCACTCCTGTCTCTCACGCACTCACTCGCTCTCCCTCTCACGCACTCACTCGCGCTCTCCCTCTCACGCACTCACTCGCGCTCTCCCTCTCACGCACTCACTCGCGCTCTCCCTCTCACGCACTCGCTCGCGCTCTCTCTCATGCACTCGCTCGCGCTCTCTCTCACGCACTCGCTCGCGCTCTCTCACGCGCACACACTCTCGCACACTGTCACGCACTCACTTGCGCTCTCTCACGCACTCGCTCGCGCTCTCTCTCATGCACTCGCTTGCGCTCTCTCTCACGCACTCACTCGCGCTCTCTCTCACGCACTCACTCGCGCTCTCTCTCACGCACTCACTCGCGCTCTCTCACGCACTCGCTCGCGCTCTCTCTCACGCACTCACTCGCGCTCTCTCTCACGCACTCACTCGCGCTCTCGTGCGCTCTCTCACGCGCACACACTCTCGCGCTCTCTCACGCACTCACTCGCGCTCCCTCATGCGCACACTCTCGCGCTCTCTCACGCACTCACTCGCGCTCTCTCACGCACTCACTCGCGCTCTCGCGCACTCACTCGCGCTTTCTCACGCGCCCGCACTCGCGCTCTCTCGCGCACGCGCTTGCTCTCATGCACTCGCTCTCTCACGCTCTCTCATACTTATTCTTTATCACACACTCTCACACACTCTCGCAAACTCACACTCGCTCACACACACACACACGAGCCTGAAGCATTGTATCCAATTTTTTTGGTATTTTTTTTCTTTTAAGCCAAACCTTCAAATATAAATATTTTACGTACGCTGATTTTGTAAAAAATGAAAGTAAGAAAGAATGTTAAAGCTGTGAGCAGCCCCCCCTCCCCCCTCCACGCCCCCCCCCCCCCCTCCGCCTCCCCCCTCCCCAGTGCACAGGCTGCATAGACACACTACACCCACTGACAGACAGTCTGCTGTCCTCATTCCCCGCACTGGGACATTACAGGCATCGGACACAACCCCAACGTACGTGTCGGGCATTGCATCGCTCCGCTGTTCACGATGAACTCCTCTATTACTCCTCTTTCTCGCTCATTCCCTCCTCCTCTTGCTGATATTTACCTCCTTCCTCTCCTGTTCTCTCCCCTCCCATTTTCCCTCTCTCTCCCTCAACTCTCGCCTCTCTCGGTCACCTGACGCCCTCTCTGTCACTCTCACTCGCTCTGTCACTCATCCTTTCTTTCTGAAACTCTGTCCCCCTTCTCGCGCTCCCTCTCTATTTATCTCCCTCCCTTCTCTCTCTCCTGTTTTTCTCCCCGTTCTCTCTTTCCCCCCCTTTCTCTCCCACCCCCTCTCTTCCCCCCCCTCTCTTTCCCCCCTTCTCCCCCCCCCTCACCACCCCCCTCCACAGTGAGCTCTGTATCTCCTCCGCTCTGTGCCGATTGATGCCTTTGTGACGAGCGACAGCAGAGAAAAACAAAAGAAAAAAAAAGTGTCTAAAACAGAAATCTATTTTTGTACAAATGTAATTTTATCCTTTGACCTGTTCTCAGATGAAGATTTTTCGATCATTGTAAAAAAAAAAAACATTTTCTCTGTAAAAATGGTGAAACGTAAACAAGAAGATAGGAAAGTTTACTGACCAGCACCACTCAACGCTGTGCCTGGGGACAGTGGCAACGACACTGCGGTCTCCTCACAACCAGACACCAGAGACGATTGAGATTTTTTTTGGGGGTAAAATTGGGAACGAAAAATCCGTTCCAAAGTCCAGCATTGAACACGTGGCCCGAAATGGCGGATTACCATCCGCAGAGGGTCCTGGAGCTCAGCGTCAGTCGTTGCCTCTGCTCCACGGCTCCTGTTGGGATTCTCCAGTGCTGGTCTTGATGCTGTGCGTCCCAGAGCCCCGAATGCCTAACCCTAACCCTGAGGAGACACAGATTGTTGGAAAATTCACAGTCCAGTTTTTATTTTGTGGACGATTGAGTTCAATTAATTATTGCGTTCGACTCCGCGCCTTTCAACATTGAACCATCTCAAAGCGCTTCTTCACAGGCAATTGTAACGTGTAGTGACTATTTTGTGGGTGAGCCTGGCAGCTGATTTCCCAATGAAGCGAATGACCGATTTTTATCTGGGGGATTGTTGGCCAGGGACAACGGAAGGGGGAGAGAAATCCCCTTCGCTTTTGAAATAGTGTCGTAGGAGATCTTTTAAACGTCTGCCCGAAAAGGCAGAGAGAGTCTCACTTTAATGTCTCATCTGAAGCACGGCAACTCTGATAATGTAATACTCCCACCAGCACTGCGCTGGGGCCTCAGCCTGGAGGGTGAGCTCAATAACTGCAATAGAACTGTGGAAAAAAAACAGGTTCCTAATTAAAGCTTGCTGAATTTTCAATGGTAAGATTAGACACTGTCACGGGCTGAGAGTTTTGAGTTGAATTTCTGGGGCTCAGGTCAGTTTCACAGTTAGGTTCTGGTGTAAGAGACATTCTGTGTCTTGTTTCAAGGGTGAAGAACATGGGGAATCCCAATTCTTCTCTTCTCTCCCCCCCCCCCACCACCCCACACACACCCAATCGCACAGCGCAGGCTGGCACCCCCACACAGAGCTGACGGAACAGTCGCTGATCTGTAACTCGTTTTATTTTGACCCGACAAATCTGTTTCTCAGAGTTGATGTAATAAAATGTGACCTGTATCATCAGTGTAACGTGTCCGTCAAATCCTGCAACGCCCGACTCGCATTCACACAGCGCTTTCCACATAGAAACAGGAGGAGGCCATTCAGCCCCTCGTGCCTGTTCCAACATTCTATAAGATTATGGCTGATCTGTACCTCAAGTCCAATTATTCGCTCTTGCCCCATATATAATGTATATATATATCATAGAGACCCTCTCAATGCACTTCACAGCTCAAACCTGGGGTTGGGGTAATAATAATCCTTGCATTTGATTCATTGCTTATATTAAAATGTCTTAAAGCACTTCACGAGATTTTAATTGGAGATGTAACAGCTATTTTGTGGGCAAACAAGGCTGTTAATTTGCACACAGCAACGGCCCACAAATAGCTAAGAAGTGAACGTCCAATTTTATTGGGGGGGATTGTCGGACACCGGGAGAGAGAAATCTCTTTTCCAATTGTGCCACAAGACTTTTAACGTCCACTGACCAGGCGTAGGCAGGACCTCGGTTTAACATCTCATCTGAAGGACGGCACCATTGACAACGCAGAGCTCCCTTAGCACTTGTGTGAGGGGTGTGTCAGTGTCACAGTACGGTACAGAATGTCATTTGTATCGAGCCTTTCACGTCGGGAGGACGTCCCAGGGCGTTGGCCGGTCAGGGATTTGGACTCGTTTGGGGAGAGGGGTATGGGGTGCGTCGGGGTTACTTTGACTGAGATCTCGGGCCCATTCTGGAGATGGAATGTGTGGGCTGGAGTCCCGAGAGAGCGTGGGGTTTGAAGCGGTCAAAGATCATGGATTTTTCTTCTGCGTTGCTGTGTTTGATCTCCGCTCTGTGCTGAGTGGTTGATCTCGGCCCTGACTGCCATCAGCTAACCACCTCCAAAAACAACTCGCCCTCCACGCACGGGCCAGTGGCTCGACAGCGTCGACAGCGTAGGCAGGGAACGTGAGAATTACGGTGAAGGGAACGGACACGACGAGGTTAACGCTGGAATGTTTTGCCGCCGGGGTGCATTAATGTCGTACTCTTGTCATCTGCTCTTCGCTTAAACGCGGCCAAACCGAGCTGATTAGCACCAGGTGTCCCGGCAACATCGCTGCCAAATCCCCGCAGCCAGGCACGTCCTGATGGTGACCACCAGGTGGCGGCCACGGCACACCCAAGTCCTCGACCTGCCCCGGCCACTTGCTGACTGGGCCAGCGACTGGCCGGAAAGCGTGGACGGGGCAGTGCAGAGGGAGCTTCGCTCTCGTCTCTAACCCGCGCTGTCACGAGTTCAAGTTCCTCGCGCTCTGCCCGAGGGGCGCGCTTGTCAACGCAAGTTGTCGTTGCTGTTATTGGCACCGACCAGGGAGCGCAGCCGGGCGGCGTCGTTTATCCTGCGTTCTAACCCGTGCTGTGAAGTGGACTGAGACTATTCGGTAATAATGACATGTCCATGGTTTCACGCAGTCTTCAATTGCGAGCAGAGATGGGCCGCTGGGCTGGGCCGCTGGGCTGGGCCGCTGGGCTGGGCCGGGACTCCCACGTCTGATGCGCTGGGAGACCAAAGCTCTTGAGACCATGTCAGCAATGTTTTCTGGTCACCGGGTGTCTGACACGCCAGCAAACCTTGTCACCGTGCTCATAAACCTCCAAACCAGACAGTGAATTCCACATAGCAATATCACTTATCCATGAAAATTTCCTTCTGTCCGGAATGGAATGCGCACTCTCTCCCCGGAGGGACTTCCCTAATTCCAGAGAGGATCAACTCCAGCCTTAACTGCCTGGAGTTGAACCAACCAAAAGAGCATAGCTTGCCTATTGATATCACTGTCTGGCCAGCTTTCCCGCTGCTGGTCCAGTCTAGACCACCCTACTCGTTAGGGCTTTGGCTGGCAGAATTAACAGGAGTTGAGTGGGATGACTCCCTGACCCCAGTGACTGGTCTGCCCTTCCGGGTCTTGTTGATGGGCCGGGCCGGGCCGGGCTGTAATCAGCAGTGAGTGCCCTGGAATACTGAGGACACACCTGGCCCAGGAACCGGACGAGAGGCTGAAAGGATCGGTGGAAACAGACTCAAGAACAACTTTCAAAAGGGAATTGGAGAGGTAATTGAAGAGGAAAAATTTGCAAAGATGTGGGGAAAGACTGGGGGAGGGGTAGCTCTTCCGAAAAGCAAGATGGGCCGAATGGCCTCCTTCTTTGCTGTAATACTGTATGATTCCAGGAGACCGTCGCGGAAGGTTGGCTCAATTCTGACGTTGTTTTGACAGTGTGCGCCACAGTAACAGTGTGTGACAGTAACAGAGAGTCTGATCGTAATAGTGTGTCCGACAACGACAGAATGTGCCAGTAACAGAGTGCGCGACAGTAATAGAACGTGACAGTGACGCAGTATGACAGCAACAACAACTTGCATTTGTACAGCGCCCCCTCACACCGGTTAAGCGTCCCAGAGCGCTTGACGGTAGCGGAGCACGACGCTGAGCCGGGGGGGAGGTGACCGTAGGCACGGTCAAACGGGAAGGCCTTCAGGCGCGACCTGAAGAATAGGGAAGGAGGGGGGCAAGGGGGCAGAGGGATCGAGGGAGAGTGTTCCAGGGTTTAAAGTAACAGAGAGTAACAGAGAGCAGGGCCCTGGGTACAGTCTGTCTCACAATGCCATGCTCTGATCTCTCTGCCGGGCGGAAACCGGTGATAAAAAGCTGTTCCGGGTGAGTAACCGCGAGCTGAGAGTGAGGCACGGAGACACAGAGAGAGAGACAGCCTCCTCCCCAGACTGCACAAACCCTAACCTCATTCACAAATAAACCCCCTGCACCTGGTCCCCATTAACCCCAGCCCAACAGCCACCCTGACGTCTCACATCTAAACTCGTGCCCTGTGACACCAGATGGGTGACAGACTGTCGAGGCGAGCAGCGTGGGTGGGGGCTGCTTATGTCGTATGTCAGTCGCCCGCCACCCACCTTGTGATGGCTCGAACCTCTGCTTGACTGGGGAGGAGGGTGTTTCTGTGTGTGTGTGGTGTGTGTGTGTCGCTCTCTCTCTCTCTTGCCGTCTATCACAATCAGCTCAGAATTACCCATCCCAAATGGTTGGGTTTTTTTTAACCGGTCTCCCGCACTAATCTCCTGTCACCCCCATCCTCGCCCGACTCCACTGGCTCCCCATCACACCCCATGGAGGATCCAGTTCAAGATCCTCCATCCTCACTCCTTCAGGGTCCATCTCAAGACTTCCCTCTTCGACCCATGCTGTCGGTCATCCTTCCACCCCCACGCCCCACCTTTGGCTCCCCACGTCCTGAATCCGATCCCCAGCTTGGGTGCAAACCCTTGACTGTTCCGCACTTGGGGACGTCCTCCTGACGCGAAAGGCGCTGTGTAAATGCAATTTGTTGTTGTTGTTGCTGTTGCCACATGTCCAAACGGCAACTGGTGACTATCCTCCAGGAAGGGGAGGGAGGGAAGTGGGGGCGGTCTCCTTGTTGCTGAACTGACTCCACGTTGACACGTTTGGTTCCTGAGCCAGGCAGGTCCATGCTATTCCAGGGTACTTACTGCAAGATAGTGCAGCCAGTCTGGCTCATCGGCCGTGCTATACTGGGTCAGGCACACGCACACGCACACACACCTACACACACAACACAGACACACAGTGCCAGGCGGTGCTATCTCGGGTCAGACTCACACCCAGTGCGGTGGTGTAGAGGCCGGTGCTGTGTACAGGCAGAGTAAATCTCTCAGCACTTTACACGGAGCTCTGGCCGCGGTGCCAGACTGAGGCAATGATGTACGAGCAGATGAGAGGCTGAGGTAACGCTCTCAGGAGACGGGAGGCATTCGAGCTGCAGTTAGTAATAGAGCAGAGCTGACTGTCAGCCAACAGCACTCTCACTGCACACCAGCAACGCACACTCGCTGCACACACTCGCTCACCGCACGCGCACACTCACTGCACACTCGCTCACCGCACGCGCACACTCACTGCACAAACTCACTCACTGCACGCTCACTGCATGCACCCACTGCGCACGCACACTCACTGCACACGCACACTCACTGCACACGCACACTCACTGCACACCCACACTCATTGCACACTCACTCACTGCACGTGCACACTCACTGCACACTCATTGCACACACACACACACACACATTGTACACACTCATTGCGCACACACACACACACTCCCTGTACACACTCATTGCACACACACACACACACTCATTGTACACACTCATTGCACACCACCAACACAGGTCTGTAAAAACATCCACACTCTCCGGCTTCTCAAATCGAAATATATTCCCAACGCTCGGGTTTGGATGTAAATTGGTTGTCGCCCAATTACACAACATCTAATCAGAGGACTGAGAGCTTTGTGGGATATCAACAAACCACCAACCCAGGAGAATGTTCGAAACGTGTCAACTGCCTTGAAACCTGCCACATATTTCTCCCGATGCCAGACCCTCCACCCACCTCCGCCCTCCCCCCACCCTCCACTGGTGTCCCCAGGTCTGGACACGGGCCGTGAGGATGTTTTCACTCCAATATCCCACCCTCCTGTGACGACTTCCTGTCCAGGTGTCGGTCACTCTGCAGTCACCGTCTGTGGGCAGGAGAAAGTAGGGATAAAGCAGTAGCTCATAGACCAGGAGTTTGTGGATCGAGTCCCAGTCCGCCCTGAGTTTGCTGGGCTCAGCCAGGGTCTCAGACTAAATTGGTCCCAGGGTTCCCAGGGTTAGGGAGGGGGAAATCAGCCATGCTTCCTGCACCTGGTCCCTCTACAACACCCTCTACTGGTTGGTTGTGTGCGCGGGCGGGGAGGTCAGGCTTGGCTGTGAAAGCGCCCTTTACAGGCCAGTGACTGCTGACCCTCACTGCCAAGGCTCACACAGGAACAGTGGTCACTTGGGCAGTGTCCTGTCATTATCTTAAACACCATGATCAGGTTCCTCGCCATCCTCTCAGCTATCGAGAGGAATGCTGTAGCCTCTCCCATCTTAACAATGATACTTAAGTTCGATACAGCGCCTTATCACATTGTTGAAAGTCCCGAAGCGCTTCAGAGGATTTACTGTAAAGTGTAGTGACTGTGTATTGTGCTGGCAAACACAGCAGCCAATTTACGCACAGCAGCATCCTGCAAAACAGCCATGAGGTGAGTGACTGATTTTATCTGGGGATTGTTGGCCAGGACACCGGGAGGGAGAGAGAAACTCCATTCTCTTTTTGAATCGCACTGGAGGATCCTTAACATCCACCACAACAGATGAGAGAGATAGAGACAGAGAGAGAGAAGTACGGGAGCATCAGAGTGTGAGGGGGACGTCCCAAAGTGCTTCACGGGATATCCTGTAAAATTGCAGCGACTGTTTTTTGTGGGTGAGGGTAAACTGTGCACAAAATGGGTGCTCTGTTCACTTACAAATATACCTCTGAGCGGAGGGAGCGGACAGGCTGGTCTGGAGTTAGTAGGACACAGAGGTAGGGAGGAGCAAAGCCGTGGAGGGCTTTGAAGAAACAGAGAGACGGCAGAGTAACAATATGCTGAATGGCCTCCTTGGGCGCAGTAAAGGTCTCCAAATGTATGAGAGACATTTTGAGCCTCGGCCCTTGTGAGTGGAGTTTGTGGTGTTGGGGGGGGGGCTGGTGGGCAGGTGGGGGAGGGGTGCGGGGATGTGGGAAGGAGGGAGAGAGGAAGGGTCGAGCCTGGAATCTGGCTAATAGAAGACAGGAATGGGGAACGAACAAAATAAGACAAAAAACAAATTTATTCACGACCGACTGTTAATAACGAGCTGAGAACAATAGCCGTCTTTACGGAGAGGATTGCCTTGAGCTGATCGCTCAGCTCCAGCCCAGTCTGCGCCGCGTTCCAGTCACTCCTCCCACAAACACTTAATACGGAACATCTTTCAGCGACCACTTCAACACAGAGCTTCCTGGAGCTTTCACAGAGAATAAAGAGAGCAGAGCTGCAGGGCTTGCGAAGACCCAGACTTTAGCAACTCCGAGGCTCTCCACGTCGAGACAGATGGAAATAATCGGATTTGGTTTCAGCTGATGGACTGTGCGTGATCGGAGTTTTGACACAGGCTGGACAGTGTTGAGGGAGACAAGCCTGAGCTCCCAACAAACACAGCCTCTCACACTCACACAGAGAGACGGCATTGTCTGTAGTCTTGTCCTGCCCCATATTCCTTCCTCCCCTCCGCTGCCCCCACCCCCATTCCCTGTCCCAATCCACAGAATAAATCCACGGATTAGCTGTTGATCTCAGCGTTGGGTGGGGGTGGGGTTTGAGTGTTGCTGGCGCAACTTAGCTTCCGCATTTACTTCCACCACAACATAACGCCTTTCATGTCAGGGGGTCCGTCTCGAAGAGCTTCACTGTATTTACTGTAGGATTTGCTGTAAAGTGTAGTGACTGTGTGCTTTTCTCTCATAATGTTGGAATGGAGTGCGCACTCGTGTCTGTCCAGGGAGAGAGTGCTCATCCCATTTCACCAGTCTATCTCTGGAATCTCCATGTGTAGGTGGGATGCATGGAATTCTCAGTTCGGTTTGGATACTCTTTAAGCATTCATGGTGATGAATCTCCTCATGTGTCAGACACCTGGCTGACCAAACATTTTTCTGTAGCCAAACACGCCGGCCAATTTGCACACAGTGATGTCCCACAAACAGATGAGAGACTAATCTGGGAGATTATCGGGCAGGACACGAGCAGAGAGAAACTCCCTTCTTTTTTTCCAACAGCATTGCGGGTTCTTTAACGTTCACCTAAACAGGCACAGACAGGGCCTCGGTTTAACATCTCTACCAAAGGATAGCTCCTCCGACAATGAATCACAACCTACTGACTTGGAGGCTAGAATGGGAGCAATTGAGATCCAACCGCAGTTTATCCCACTGTTTGGCTGATGTTCCTCCCACATCCCTAAATATCTCACATTCCTTGCCCCCCGCTGTAAGCCAGGCGTTGGAGGCCGAGTGACTACATCTCAAAGTAACTCTGTGTGATGCTCTACAACGGTACATTGCTGGATTATACTACTAATTAATAATAATCTTTGCATTTGGTGTAGCACCCTTCAGGTTGGGAGGACGTTCCAAAGCGTTTCACAGGATTTTACTGTGTTGTGACGTAACAGTGCATTTGTAGGCGAATGCAGAAGCCAGTTTGCACACAGCATTGTCCCACAAACAGCCATGGAGTGAGTGATCTTTAACGTCCACCTGAACAGGCTGAACGGGCCTCAGTTTAGCATCTCATCTGAAGGACGGCACTTCCGACATTGCAACGCTCCCCCACCACTGGGCGTCAGATTAAGAACATCATTGAAAACAACACAGTGAGGGGCAAGGGAGAAGGACTTGGGGCAGGCAAGA
Source organism: Callorhinchus milii (assembly GCF_018977255.1). Lineage (NCBI taxonomy): Eukaryota > Metazoa > Chordata > Chondrichthyes > Chimaeriformes > Callorhinchidae > Callorhinchus > Callorhinchus milii. The sequence goes on from NW_024704749.1 coordinate 19,268,735, forward strand.
AGGGCAAGTGGCAGGAGAGAGGGGCTAGGGGCAGGGGAGAGGGGCTAGGGGCAGGGGAGAGCTGTCACGGGGAGTCAGCACGGACAGGCACAGCTCTTAAATTCTGTGAGTGGTTTGAAGATGAGTCAGTGAGTGTGGCTGGCGATGTTGTGGTGGGGGTGTGGGCTGGTGGGGAGGGAGGAGGCCAGTGACATGTCGCTGGGGGCTGCACTATGCTAGCGCTGGGTCGCTGCCAGAGAAGTCGGGGTTCCGGGCGCGAGACTTCCAACTGTGTAGCCTCGTCACATCTGGACATAAAACACCGGCGGTCCTGAGCACAGAATGATGAAAGCCTATTGTTTGGATCGGGATGGAAAGCAGGACTTGCTGCGGGAGGGAGGGAGGCTGTGAGCCAAACCTGCAGTGCCTGACACTCCAGAGGGTCCCACAATCTGTGCTCTCAGCTCCCATGTCATGGCACTGAGACAGGGCACACAGAGAGCCCAGGAGCACTACCCTGAGATACAAAAGAGAGAGAGAGAGAGAGAGAGTGAGAGGGAGATAAAGGGAGGAGAGAGAAATAGGGGGCAGGAGAGAGAGAGTGAGGTGATAATGATAATAATAATAGTAATCCTTGCATTTGATACAGAGCCTTATCAAATTTTGGAGACATCTGAAAGCGCTGCACAGGATACACTGTAAAGTGAACCAACTGCATATTTTGTGGGCGAAACATATGCCAATGGAGCTGGAGGAGAGAGGGAGGGAGAGGGAGATAAAGGGAGGAGAGAGAGAGAAAGAGGGAGGGAGGGAGTGAGAAGGAGTCCGGGAAGATTAGGGGATTCTGCAGGGCGTGGTGTGGTTTGAGGTGGTGGAACAGGGAGTGATGGAGCGGTAGCTTTGGTCAGTGCTGAGCCCCCTGCCCCCAGTCCCCATCACTGCACAAACCTCGCTCTGACTACTGACCTGGTCCTGGCTCCACTATATCTCTGTTCTCCTGTGGTCCCATAAACTAACCCCCCACCCACAATCTCTGATACCCTACCATTCCCACCCCCTGACTCCTACACTTTTGGTTCGGGCTCTGCTGTGTTGGGCTGTGCGGGTTAGGGTGCACTGTGTTGGGCTGTGCTGGGTTAGGGTGCACTGTGTTGGGCTGTGCTGGGTTAGGGTGCACTGTGTTGGGCTGTGCTGGGTTAGGGTGCACTGTGTTGGGCTGTGCTGGGTTAGGGTGCACTGTGTTGGGCTGTGCTGGGTTAGGGTGCACTGTGTTGGGCTGTGCTGGGTTAGGGTGCACTGTTGGGCTGTGCTAACCTGATGTGACACGGGAAGCAGTCAGGGACAGTGTACCAGAATAGAATCAGGGAGTGAGCGCTGGGCTGGTGTATGAGCAGCTCAGCGCTGGGGGATGTCAGATGTCGACCATGTGGAGATCAGAGAAATTCCTTCATTATTGGCAGGAATGATGCACATGTGTTGTGGAGCTGCGACAGGAGCGGTCACTCAATCCACAACTGTTTGTGGGACACTGCTGTGCGCAGTTGGCTGCCGTGTTTCACCCATTAAATAAACAGTCACTACACTTTACGGTATTTTTTGTGAAGCGCTTTGAGACGTCTTGAAGATGTGATGAGACGCTATATCAAATGAAAGGATTATTATAATAATAGTAATAATAAATAATAATAAATTGCGGATGTATGTGTCAATATAAACTAAATATCGTTCCTATCATCTTTGGTGCCACTGGGACTGTTAATAAGACTATTTGTTGTTGTTGTATTCAGAAATGGCTCAGCAAAATACCTGGTTAACAAAATATTAACCTCCTGCAAAAAATAACTATTCTAATAACATAATAATAATAATCCTTGCATTTGATATGGCGCTTTATCATTTTGTTGAGACGTTCTCAAAGTGCTTCACAGGATACACTGTGAAGAGTAGTTACTGTGTATTTTGCAGGCAAATTAGAGATGCCGGTAACTGTCTCCAATAAATATTAGAGCTCAACATTTGCACTGAAAAAGAGGGGAGGCCCTAATCCTCTTTCCTCCACAGGTTCCTATCCGATTCCCTTTGAAACCCCACCACCACCAGAAACTGACCCTCACTAAACTCTTTGATTCTCTTCTAACCCTTCTAGTTCTCTCTCCCATTTCCCCTCTCCTTCTTAATCTCTCTGTCTGTCTGTCTCTCTCTCTCTACCCTCTCCTATTTTCTGTACCTCTCTCCCTTTGTCTCCCTCCTTCTCTCAGTCTCTGTCTCTCTTTACACCTATGCAGCGCCTTTAAAGTTGGGAAAACGTCCCAAGGTGCTGGACAATGAGGGCGTTGCACCCGAGCTAGGGGTTGGGATCAGGAAGGGTAGAGGAAACACATATAACATATGACGGCAGCACAGTTGCCTGCGGTACAGAGGGTGGGGTGGGGGGGGGGGGGCAGAGGTGGGAGGGGGGAGATTGGGAGTCTGTGAAACAGCACCCCTCACCTCCCACCCTACCCGAGACTGGGGATGAATATCAGATGAAAGCCAGTGGTTTGTGGTTTGATCCCAGGCTGCTGTATATTGCATATTGTGTGTGAGGCAGAGTGATTGTAATGCTGGCCTGCGTGTCCTGTGATTGTTAATAAAAGCCATTCCCTCTGCTCTAACCCAGGACAGCTGACAACTGAAGCCACAATCTAGCTGACCCTCTCTGAATACATGATGAGATCTGCATTGGCAAAGCCCCCCCCCCATCATCATGGGACAGAGCGGAATCTCAGGCCCTAAAGCCCTTCAAAACACGCGGAGTGTTAAACCATTTTCTATGGGAGACCACTGAACCCATCTCCCCCTCCCCCACTCTCGCTCCCCACACGTCGCAGGCAACATGTGGCCATTGACATGTCAGTGACATGGCCCACAGGGAGGGAGTGGGACACATGGAGCATAACATCTCCCAACCACTCCAGCACTCTCCTCTCCTCGGCTCTTAGCGACCCTCTCTCTCTCCTTCCTGCTCTCTCAAATCGTACCAACCTGTCCGCTCCCTCTACTCAGCAGGCTCCGGCTTGCTCAACGTCCCCCGCCCGGTCTGCCCCACCATCGGCGGTCTTGCCTTCAGCCTCTCTGTCCCCCACCCTTTGGAATTCCATTCTACATTCCCTCCACCTCGCCCCCTCCCTTGCCTCCTTCAATGTACGTCTCAAAACCCTCCTGTTCGACCACTCCTTTGGCCACCCTCCTATCCTCCCTGCCCTGCCCTCCCCTCCCTGATCCCGACCCCCACTAGACTAGGTCCAAACCCCTATCTGCAGCCCAACCCATCCCAGCCTACCTCAACCCAAACTAGCCCAACCCACCCCACCCCAACCCAGCCGATCCTAACCCACTCCATCCCAGCCCAGTCTACCCTGCTGTGAAACTGTGAGTTCGAGTTGGTGATACAGTATTTCAGTGCCGTCAGCAGGACAGTACTTGTGTTTAATCCTCTGATTGATTTTATCTCTGTCTTGCTATTGGCAAAAACCTTATTACCAAATAAGTCCAAATAATTCCTCGTCTGTCTGCCCTCCTCCTGCTATTTCCACAGACACTGGTTCCCCTCTGATACCTTCTGTCTAGGGTCAAATTCAAGATCCTTGTTCTCATCCTCAAATCACTTCAAGGTCTCGCCCCACCCTACCTCTATGATATCCTTCAACTCAACTATCCAACTGACCCAGCCGCTCCCTTCACTCTCGCAGACCGGCCTGCTTCATATCCTGCGTTCTATCTGCTCCACCATTGGCAGGCGGGTATTCAGCCATATTGCCCCCAATCGCTGTAACTCCATCCTGGAGTTTCTCCGACTCCTTCCCTCCCTCTCTCCTCTCGTTCAAGGCCGATGTAAAGACGTACCTCTTTGACCGCACTTTCGGTCATCTTTTCCCCTCCCCACCCCTTCAATTCCCATCTCCAGCTCGGATTCCCAGCCAGGTTTATCAAGCACTTTGGGACGTCCTCCCGACTTGAAAGGCGCCATATAAATGTACAGTAAACCCCTATCTTGTTGGACTCCAGGTAGACGGAATTTTAATTTAATTTAATTTGAACCTTCCCGGACTACGCCGGAAACTGAAAAGTTTAAAAAATGTTAGCAGGTCTGTAGACTCCCTCCGGCCCAACTCCTGGCCTGTGACAAAGCTGTGCTGTGCTGAGCCTCCCATGGGATTATTTTCCTGTCTCGTCATCCTTGCTGTCTTTACAGTGGGCAGGGATACTGACTTTGACTCAGGTTGTTTGACTCCCGTGAGCAGAAGATGCCAGTAAATGCGATATCGGAGTTGGAATTACATTTAACCGGAGATTCCAACTTGACGGACCAGTGTGTGTTGAAGACCAATGATGGCCATGTCATGAATGACCAATTATTGATCTGGGGAATAGTCCGCCAGGCCAACGGGAGAAACTCCTTTCTCTCCATTCCAATAGCATCGCGGGATCTTTAACGTGCACCTGAACCGAGACAGACAAGACTTGGGTTTAATATCTAACCAGAAGGAAGGCACCTCCAACAGGGCAGCGCTCTACCAGCACTGGGCTGGACCGTTCAATAACAACAACAAGAGCATTTATATGGCTCCTTTCATGTTGGGAGGAGGTCCCAAGGCGCTGAACAGTCAAGGGTTTACACCTGAGTTGGAGGCTGGCTTTGGTAGAGATGAGGGCAGGGGTGGGAAGGTGACCGAAAGCACGGTCAAAGAAGAAGATCTTGAGATGGACTTGGATTTGTTCACCTAGACTGTGTGTGAGTGTCTGATGTGGGGTTATGGCCACGGTTTCCATTTCTTTGCCTTTCTTTGCTGCAATTGACCCATTTGGTCTAACATTATCTTGGAAGGAATGCTAGTGTTTTATCTGTGTTTGTCAGCTGGAAACAGCTGCTGACCGTGTAATGCTTTTAACATCTGGTTTTCAAGGCTGAGATCCTGCAGTGGTTTAATCTGTCTCCCAGATACTGCACACAAGCTCTCCGTTCTGATTGCTAAACATCTAAAGTCAATGTAGCTGAGAAGGCAGAGATTCAGAAATGATTCCTCGTGTTTGATCCAACAGCAAAACGTCTCAATGCTCTTCACTGGAAATTGTTGTCACGTGCAGCAACTCTGCAGCTTTGGGACATCCCCGCCACGTGAAAGGCGCTACACAAATGTAATTTTGTATGTTGTATTGTATTTGTAGGAAGACACGGCTGCCATTTTGCGCAGAGCAATGTCCCACAAAGCTGTGTAGCGAGTGACTGATTTAATCGGTGGGACTTTGAGCTAATAGTCCAGACTGATAATAATAATAATCCTTGCACCTTACCACGTCTTCGAGGTGTCTCGAAGAGCTTCACAGAATATACTGTGAAGTGAATCGACTGCATATTTTGTGGGCGAAACGCGCACAGGAGTGTCCCACAAATAGTCGTGGATTGAGTGACCAAGTTATTATTTTTTTTGAAGAGGTTATTATCCCTGGAAAAGCTTACATTTTGGTGGCATCTCTCCCTTTAAAGAAACCTGCGTTAACGTGTTGAGGCTCTCAAGTGTGATCACTACATCCCACTAAACCAATTTATGTATTTTTGAAAACACGGAACCTTTTAACGCGATTTTGCAGCAAAATCTTAACCCACTGCTAACTTGTGTGGTGCCTGGCGAGTATTTCTAAAAAAGTAATACAATGTGCTTCAGTACAGCGCTGAGGAAGAGCTCTTTGTTGGACATTGTCAGAGGCGCCGTCCTTCAAATGAGGCGTTAAACCGAGCTCCCCGGCTGCCTGTTCAGGCGGACGTTAAAGATCCCACGGCGCTACTCGAAAAGGAGAAGGGAGTTTCTCCCGGTGTCCCAGCCATCAATTCCCTCAAATCAAAAAGAAATAGTCAATACCCACTTGGCAGAAATTCCCTGTGAAGCTCCTTGAGATGTGATAAAGGGTTGCAAGGGTTGTTATACATTTTATTCATTCCTGTTAGTGTCAACAATAAATTGCATTTATAAAATACTTTTCGTGTCGGGAGGACGTCCTAAGAGCCTGGACTGTCAAGGATTTGCAGTCGAGCTGCGGGCTGGAGTCGAGAGGGGTGGAGGGCAAAGGGGCGAGTGGCAATGGGAAGATGACCAAAAGCATGGTCGAAGAGGAAGATCTTGAGATGGACCTTGAAGGCAAGGGAGGGGGCGAAGTGGAGGGACGTTAGATGGTGTTTCAGAAGATGGGGGCAGAAAGGCTAAAGAGAGGGAATGGGGAAGTTAGTAGGGTTTTAGGAGGTCACAGAGGTAGGGTGGAGCAAGACCGTGGAGGGCTTTAAAGGTGGAACACAAGGATTTTAAACTCGATCCTCTGAGGGATGGGGAGCCAGTGAAGCCGGGCGATAGGCTCGCGGAGCTTATTACAGGAGAGCACACAAGCTTTCATCTTTTGATTACAGATCACAAACAAACCTTAATAATTTCAATCCAAGTATATTTTCTACTGTAAAAGACGCTATATCAATGTAAGGATCATTCTTACTTTTTACCCAAGTGGCTGTAGAGAGGAGCTCAATGGCCACCCTTGAGAGCCAGGGCCACCCTGAAGCCTCCTTATCTTCTACCTTCACCTCCAATACGTTCAAGTCAGATTACAGCAGGTCAGAGTGAAGTGTTGACTCGGAGTGTGTGCAAAACTCTCTGAAAGGAGATGGATGATGTGCAGTTCAGTGAGAGGCAGTGCCAGCGAGTGGGGATACAGACTATGGCGCAGGAAAGGAGGGGGAAAGGAGTCAGGTATGAAGGTTGGACTGATCGCCAGGAATTCTCCTTTGATTATGTTCAAGGTTTCTGTTCCAAATCCAGGGATACATATAAAAAAATTGAACTCGGCACAATTCTGATGCTGCCAGTAGAGTACTGGAGAAGCGTGTTGGCTTAGTGTTTCTCTGATGAGTGTATCTGTTTTGGAATGTTATAGTTCTTGCTCAGTTTGTTACTGAACTCAAGACGGAGAACATTTGGCACCAGAGTCACAATACCTCACCTGGAGAAATTAGGGACCCTAGTTGGATTGTACAAGGCCGGGGTTAGGTTGGGCTCTGGTTGGGGTCAGGCTGGGTGGGGGGGGGGGGGGTCAGGCTGGGTGGGGATCAGGCTGGGTGGGGGTCAGGCTGGGTGGGGGTCAGGCTGATTACATTGATCATTGACTGTGATTGAGGAGCCTGTAATCTGCCTTGGTCACTGACCACAACCCTCAGCACCAGTCACAAGCTTCAAACACACAAATCTGCACTTAAATCAGACTCAAAATGCCAGGGAATCTGTAACTTTGGGGTGTGATGCTGTTTTTCCAAAAGTCGGCTGCCTGGATTTAAATTGATCCCAGGTGGCGTGTGTGTAAAGTGGGCTGATCGAGTCAACGGGAACAGCAGAGAAGCAAACATGGACTGAAACACGATACAATTGCAAACGCAATGCCAATGCTGGCTGTTCTCAATCTTTGATCCAACACCGTCTATGAGCTCAAGACAGTAACGCATTTGGAGGAAATCTGGTGTGTGTGTTTTTTTTTAATCTGCCTGTAAAACCACGAGGATTTAATCTGCCAGCCTTTCATGGTAATGCACTTTCATAGCAGTTCAATCTGACATTAAATATTCCATGTGGTTGCCTTTGAGCTCGGAGTCCCAGCTGATAGTCCAGTGCAATGCTGGGGGAGTGCTGAATTGTCGGATGTCCTATCCCTCTGGCCTTCCACCTGCGGAGTTCCTGAAGCAGCCGTCCAGCTGCTCCATGATGGCCTCTCCTCCACCTTCAACTCCCTTGTCCCCCTAAAATCTAGGACCATCTCCAAACCTACCCGATCCCCCTGGTACAACAACCATCTCCGCCGCCTAAAGAACCAAACCCGTCTGCTCGAGTGCAGATGGCGGAAAACTGGCCTGACAGTTCACCGCTAACTGAGGCTCGAGCATCTCCACAGCTATCATCGTTCTTTGATACGCGCAAAAATGGCCTTCTACTCCAATACTCCAACATCATCTTGGAGGCTAAACACAACCCTAAAATCTTTTTTCCACCACCCACTTCCTCCTCCGTGCCCCCCCTCAGGCCTCCTCAATCTTCGTATCAAATGCCAGGTGCGAGGAGGTCATGGACTTCTTTTCATCTAAAATACTTAACATCCGCCAGACAGCCTCATCCACCTGCCCATTGTCACCAACCACCATGCCCTCTCTGTCCCCCTCACCTTCCTCATTATCTGCTCCTACCACCTCCCTCATTCTACATTTCTTCCTCCCCATCTCTCCCTCCTTCCTCTCACCCACCATCACCTTCTTCTTCTTATTATTATTATGAGTGTTCCCAGCAACTTCTGTTTTTAATTCTCTCGCTAAATTTGCTTCATGGCTGTTTGTGGGATATTGCTGTGTGAAAATCGGTGCTGCATTCTACTACAAAGACACGGTCACTACGTGTGGCAGCAATATCCCTGCGAAGCACTTTGACAGTAATAGGCGAAATTCAAATTCAAGCCCCACTTTGGGGCTTGGAGTCGCACAGTCTAAGCTGACATTCCACACCCAATGTGTCATGAGGCAGAGTAACTGTGCGTGTTCACTCTGTGAACATAACAGAGGAAAACAGGAATAGAAGGAGAAGGAGGTCATTCAGCCCATCAAGTCTGTTCCACCTGGAAAGGAGATCCTGGCAGATCTTTTGCTGCCAATGCCCCACTCCCCAAAATTACCATCTCCCCCAATACCTCGATGACCAATGTCTCATTCAGCTATCTCTCCTCCCAAACATCCCCATTGATTCTATCTTTGCAGCTTTCCTGGCAGAACATTCCTGTGTCTGCTTGTCCCCCCCCCCCCCCCCCACCCTCCTCCGCTTGCTGCTCTGTTTGCTCCCGAGATCTTTTCTTTCTCTGGTTGAACTTTTTTCTTCAGTGGAAAAATCTCCGCTCAGTGCTCAAATTACTTTGGCATTCCTCAAACTTGTGGAACGACCTATGACTCATTCTGGAATTACTGACTCACAAGGAGATCTCCCCTTTCCTCCGCCCCCCCCCACTCACTCTCTTTGCTTCCCCCCCCCCACTACCACACCCCCCCCCCCCCCAATACAGTCTTTTCCTGCCCAATATTCCTGGAGATCCCAGCTGTTATCTGACACCCCTTCATTCACAGACACTTCACAGAGCAAAGCCTTCAGTAATGACATTTAAAATAAACAGCGTTCTTACACAGAGCAGATTGAATGGCGTCACACATACCTAGGTCAGCCCAATAAAATGAATTGCCCTCACCCTGTGTTCAGAGAGGGATGAAAGTTCAGCCCAACATGTTATTACAGTGATGTTCAGAGGGGGATGAGGCATGAAGCTGTCTAGACTAATCCACTTCCTACTTGGAAGAATCCCTTCCTCCCCAGTGTTTCCTAACTCCCTATTCCAAATCCAGATAATCTGCAGGTCAGTCCCAGGATCACAGGCTGTCTTGAAGGACGTCGGGTCTGCAAGACTTAGGAGGCTCAGAAGGTTACCAGTTCAAGCACCGTGTCGTTTGAAGGTTGCAGTCCAGACTGACGCTACAGTCTCAGTGCTGAGAAAGCTCTGCATTGTCAGAGGCGCTGGACAGTTTCATGAGATGCTAAATCAAGCTCTTGTCTGAGCCTGTTCAGGTGGACATTAAAGATCCTGTTAACGCTAAGAGAAGAGCATTTGTCCCTGTGTCCAGATAAATTGATGTCTGTTGTGTGCAACCACAGTTGCTACACTTTATAGGAAAATCTTGTGAAGCGCTTTGGGAGGTTTTGACAGCATTTGGCAACAAAAAACAGTCATTACCCACCTACAGGGCAGTTTAGGGAGTTTACACTTACTGGTGTAGGGAGTTTCTCCCAGTGTCCTGGCCGACAATCTTATGGCTATTTGCGGGACACTGCTGTGCGCAAATTAGCTCCTGGGTCCACCTGCAGAATACTCAGTCACTACGCTTTACAGTAAATCCTGTGAAGTGTTTTGAGATTTCACAGGATCTCACGATTGGTTTGGATGAAGTGGGCCCTTTGGCCCATTTGATCTAATCTCTCCAGAACACCCATCCTATCATTCCACCCCCCACCCACTTTGACTCATTTTTTTCAATGCCATTTAAGATTTTTTTACACCTCTATGAGTTCTTTTTGTAGGATTTTTGTTACCTCCTCTCATCTTGACGTCATTTGCAAATGTAACTATCTTACATAGTCGATTGGCGGATCATTTTCCGGAGATAATAATGCCGTCAATTAAAATAAGAAGAATAAATTGGTCACTCAATCCACAACTGTTTGTGGGACACTACTGTGCACAATTGGCTGCCGCGTTTCGCCCACAAAACATAGTCAATTCACTTTAATATATATTCTGTAAAACGCTTTGAGTCGTCTCAAAGATGTGATAAGACGTTATATCAAATACAAGGATTATTATTTATTATTGTGAATCCAGGTCATCCAGGACTGAAATCACAAGAGCAGGAACCTTACTACTAGAGTTCCTACCACAGGCAGCAGCAGGAGCTTGAAACCCTGCAGAAACTATCGACAAATGTGAGGCACTCTGTTTCCTTCGCTTCAGCCAATTCTGAATCCACGCCCATGTCTTGGCCCTGATACACAGTGACCATAGTTTGTGGAGGAGTCTTTCCTGTGATACTTTGTCAAAGCCTTTTGGAAGTCTGGATATACTACATCATACAGCTTTCCATAGTCAGCTTGGGCAGTCAATGAGATTGGTCAGATAAGATTTATCCTTTCTGAACCTATGATGGGGAAAGAGGGAAAGATCAGGGGAACTAGAATTAGAGCGAGCTCCAATGGGGGAGTCAGCACCAACCCAGACACGATAGGGAGAGAGCAGGGGAAAGGGGTGAGAGTAGAGAGCTCCAGTGTGGTGCGAGCACCAGCACAGACACGATGGGCCAAATGACCTCCTCGTGCACTGTGTGAGCTACAGGTTGTTGGTGACTTAGTTGGATATATCTGTTTGGTTGGTGCACTGAGCTGAGCTTCTTTTGGAACTTTGCAGGCAACATCTGCTCCTTTTGATGATCTTCTTGCACATACCTGTCGTCTTCTCTATACCTTCAGGGAACGACGCAAGATCTAAAATCTTCAAGATATCCGCTGGTTCAGCTGTGGAAACAAGAGACAGATAATTACAGGCTGCTCGCTACGGGCAGTGATCCCCTCTTTCCAGACACAATCACATCTCTGTCTGCTCACAAACTAGCTCTGACGTGAAACAATCTACTCAGGTTAGTTTACATGATGGAATATCCCATCCGTCTCCAGCCTCTGCCGACATAGCCCCGGCACAGCCTCCGCCCCTGCAATCCCCCAATCCACCTCACTACAACCCCAGGAACTTCCAATGTAGCGTTCTCAGTGATCAATGGGAATTCCTTCCCGTATTGAGGAATCCCATAACAAAATCTCACAGATTCCACCTCCTCAGCTTTTGTACAAATCAAGCAAACTTCTCTAACTGCGAGGGGCCGAGTTACATAGTAACATCTCATATCCTGTGGGGGTGAGAATGTGGAATGTCTTAACACAAAGTGACTGTGAAGCCAAGTCAGCGACAGCGTCCAGAGCCGAAGTGACTGGGTAAAAACTGGCAGAAAAATCAACCACCCTTACATGCAACCTGTTCCAGTTGTCTATTACCCTCTGAGAGAAGACAAACTTCCTGGTGTCTCTATCCTGAAGTTGCTCTTTACATCGCTAAACCTGTATTCACTCCATCTCTGTTAGTGAGATGTTTCAGTGCACAAAATTGGCTGCCATATTCTCTTACAAAATATGCAGTCAATACCTTTTACAGTATTAACTGTGAAGCATTTGAGTCACCCTCTGGACATGAAAGGAGCTGTAACAAATATAGGAATTATTTTTATTACTTCCAGGTGGAGGTGCGGAGCTTGAGCAGCAGCTGCATTCCTCTCTACGTATGAACTCGGATTCCAGGTCACACCTTCCAGTACCTGTGGCCCCAACCCTCAGAGATTCCTCGTCAGCTATTTGCTTTCAGTGAGGTGAGAAGATCTTTACAGGACAGCTTGTGATGTGCCAGCAACCTTGATGGACTCGAGGTCCAAGTCCAATGCCATGTACCAGGCTTACTCAGCACCAACTGCTTAATCCACGTCCTCATGTAAGTGGATTTGGCAAAGAAACATGCCCGCTGTAAAGTTGACTCTGCCTTTAGGGTGCTTAGCAATAGATTAGTGTAGGCCAGAGCCCTCCCTCCCCTGCAGCCGCTATCCACGGTTGCCCAGAAATCAACCTCAATCGCTTGGCCGTGGACTTTGCAAATGGGCTGGAGGATAGCCAGGAGGTCAAAACCATGTTGGGACACAGGTTTTGCATGTCACAGGTTTAAGCTTGGCTTGGGACCCTCCTAAAGGGAGACAAGCTTCTTTGCAATAGGTTGTTTCCAGTGGTGGCTGAGTCAGTCACAAGAGGACACAAATTTCACATAATCATAAAACGGAATTAAAGAGGAGGTTAGGAAAAAATGCACCAAAAATGTACACAAAGGGCGGCAGGACTGTGGAATTTTCAGCCACAAACCATAGTTTAGGCAGAATCCATCCATCCTTTTTAAAGAGAACTGGAAAGATCCTTGAAAGGGAAGAAATATTAAAGGGTTTTGGGGAGCAGGTGGGGGTGCGGGATTAGATGAAGTGATTCATGTGGGTTAAAACAGCAGAGACGTGATAGGCTAAATGGCTCCTTTTAGTCTCTAATATGCTATGATTTTATAATAATAATGTATGATAGAGCACATTATCTCATTGTCATAACCTCTCAAAGCGCTTCACAGAGTTTTCGGTAAAGTGTAGTAACTGTGTATCTGTAGGTCACACCAGTTCTAGCCAGGCTCCACTGCCTATCGCCGAATGAATCGATTTCAAGATCCTCTTTTCTCCCCACTCCACTAGCCATTGCTTACACTTGGCCGGCTTTGGCCTCCTGCTCGTCCATCGTCCCCTCAGCTCCAGCAACGGCAGCCATGCTTTCCGCTGCTATGCCCCGAAGCTTTGGAACTCTCCCTCAATCCCTCCTTGGGCCCTCCTTCCCCTTTTTTAGATCACAACAGAAGACCTTCCTCTTCGACCGTGCTTACGGTCACCTCCTCCCTCCCCCCGGCTCATTGTCAGACTCTGTCACTCTTCAGAGTTCCGAGATGCCTTCTCACGTGAAGGGCGCCATATAAATGTTGTTGTTGTTGATATGGGGCTTCGACCCACAATCTTCAGTGAGAGGTCTTTACCCCAGGATGTGCTGTGCGTGAGCTAGCTTATTTAACACTCAGAGCAGGAACCCGCATTGGCGCAAACGCCAACTCAATCACAGCAACACAACAGGAGGCCTGATCTCTTCAGGCAAACAACGCCCAAGCTAAACTCCAACCCAGTTATTGAAGGGATGTGTGTCTTTTGCCAGAGAACGCAGCCCTGCGGCTGTCTACTAAGCTGCAAAAGGTTCTATTCGTGACCAAAATCCAATGGGAAATTCAGAGGGGTACAGCTGTAATGTGCTTTGAACTTAAGCCAGAGAGAAAAGAATAAGTCAGTAAACACTTTGCGGGAGTGATTCTCAGTCTTTACGGAAAACATTCCCGGGAATGGCAGAGTGTGCTGGCATTGCCGAGGTTCTGCCACTAATAATAATAATAATCTTTGCATTTGATATAGCGCCTTATCACGTCGTTGAGATGTCTCAAAGCGCTTAAAGTAAATTGGATTGACTGTGTATTTGGTGGGCGAAACACGGTAGTCGATTGCACACAGAAGTGTTCCACAAACAGTTGTGGATTGAGTGACCACATTTTTTTTGGGGGTGTAGGGATTATTACCTCTGGAAAGGTAACCAGAGGCATGTGGAGTAAGGAATCTTGCCTAAGGTTTCGCCCCGAACTAGGAATCGAACCCAGGTCCTCCCACTTGCGAGGTGAGTGCTCTAACCAATACTCTACGGGACTTAACATGCCCAGACACACATCCTGGAATGGGTGTGTGGAGCCTGGTGCGACTGGGGATGTGATGGGCAGGTAGAGTCTGGCTGAGGAGTTGGAGCTTGTGGAAGCCAGAGTGAGGGGAACGATGGACAAACTGTGCCTCGAGGTGAAAAAACAAGAGATTGTCTGATCCACAAAGGGAATTGAGCAGAAACCCCAAAATATTCATCCATTCCCACATCTCCGCTCCCCAGCCCAGTTACTCCCCTCCTCAAGTAACACCCTTGCTCCCTGTGGCTAAAGAGATGCTAACAGCGTAGTAGCCCTGCCTCCTAATTCCCAATTCTCTTCCCTTGGAGCCAAGGAACTGAAGGGATGAGAACTGAAATTCCACCCAGTCTCAGCCTGTGAGACTGTTTTGCCTTAAAGTTCAGGATCGCGCAGAATTGTGAAACTTCTTAAATCCTAACTTAATTTGGAAGCTGGTTTCTTGTGAAGAATTAATTATTTTTTAATGTTTCTCCCCCCCCCCGCCCCGTTGGCCTCTCTCTGGGGTGAGGTTCCCGCAGAAGAATAATGATAATTGTATTTAGAAGTATTGAATTGTATTCAGTACAAGCGTTTAACTGTATTTAGACGCCCAGAGGATGAGTGTGTGTGAGCGCCATCATTTTCATGGCAGATAATGATCTGTTGCCGTGTTCGGTGCTACATCTTCCGTGACACAGATAGAGCGAGTGAGGAGGAAGTTGCTGCTATCGGACATTGTTACACTCGAGTCCGTCTGCATTGGAAAATAAAAATTAATTGGAAGAAGGAAAAAGGTGTGGGGGGGGGGGGTTGTGTAACAGGACTTTGTGATCACCCTGTAGAACAGTTTGGACTGAAGGTAGGGGGAGGACACAATACAACACAAAATTTGATTTGTACAGCGCCTTTCATTGGGATGGGATTAAATGTATGAATAAGTCGATGAAAATGAACCCCGCTGAGCTTGAGGAGTCTGAGCTTTATGATGAGTGAGATCCTGAAGAGACGAGTGTCTAGGGACCAGCAATGCTGAGGGAGGGATGACTCACCCAGTCTCAGACTGGCCAATGGATCCTAATAGTTTCTGGTCAGACACCATAACGAAGTATTAATCGGCAACAGATTTACTCCAAAAAGCCCTGACCCACCACAAACCACCCCTGGTCTCTCTCTCAGCAACCAGCCACACAGACCTGCGTGCACTGTCTATTCATTCTGGATATTAAATCCTTGTTCTGACCTTTAGATGTTTTGCCTCCCTTAACCCCTCCACCTACAGGATCTCCTGCGGTTGGCTTCCCCCCTGCCCACTCCCTCCGCTCCACCAACTCAGTTCAGCTCCAAGGAGACCCGCTTACCTCCCTCTCCCCAAGGAGGAGAATAATAATAATCCTTGCATTTGATGTAGTACCTCATCACGTCTTCGAGACGTCTCAAAGCGCTTCACAGAATATACAGTAAAGTTGAATTGACTGTGTATTTTGTGGGAGAAACATTGGCTGGTTGTCGGACATTGCTGTGCATCAAATGGCTGCCTCGTTTACCCACATAAATCACCCCGTCACTACAGCTGACAGCAGCGACTGAGAGGATTGGAAGTGAGAAGACGCTATAAAAATCTTTGCATCAGTGAAGTGTAAAACCTGAAGATAATCAGATAGTTCACAGAGAGGAGATACCCACACACACACCACACGCACGCACACACACACACACACACACACACACACACACGCTGGAGTCTACGGAATCTTCCGACCAGGATTTAATTCTCATGTACGAAGGGAGGTGCCTCCGCTCCCAAAAACAGTTTGAAGGAATTCTGGCTGTGTTTATTCAGACCAGACACCGGGCGGGAATGAGGGCGCTGCACGTTTCAGAGGAGATCAAAGCTCTCCCCGCGCACTTCACAAATGCACGGTCTTTCTGCTCATCTGGTGCCCAGATCCCGGAGAAGCAGTGCCCCGTCACTCACAGCCCTGGCGGCTCGTCAACAACAACAACAACAACAACAAATTGCGTTTACACAGCGCCTTTCACGTCCGGAGGATGTCCCAAGGTGCTGGACGGTTAAGGGTTTGCCTCTGAGCTGGGGATTGGATTCAGTGAGGTCGTTGCAGAAGCTCCAGCCTGGAGCAAGGCGCTGCACTGAAGCCTTGTTGTGGTGGTGGTGGTGGTGGTGGTTGTTGTTGTTGTTGATGATGACCGGTTCTTGTAAAAAGGGGGCATGTTATCCGCTGTCTGCACTGCGTCCCTCGCTGCATGTCAGTGTTTGGTTGGAGAGCAGAGCGGGGAACGGGGCAAAGTGAAGATTTAGTGAAGGAGGAAACGAGAGCTGCTCAGAACAGGGGAACAGCTGGAATGAGGTTTAGTGAAACTCTGACTGAATTTCCAGCCCGGATCTCCTGGCAGCTCAGCCAGGCGGTGATTAACTGCAGCTCCATTCACCCTTAGCATTACACTGCTGCAGAAGATGGCTCTGAGTTGGTGGTGGGGGTGGGGCAAAGGGGGAGGTGGGGTGGGGGGGAAGGGGGGAGCGAGAGGGGAGCTGAGCACGAGCCTAGCCCCTCAGCATCTTCAGAAACAACTTCATGCAAAAATCATTGCATTTGATCCAGTTCCTGGAGCGTCAAAATATCTGCAGTCGCTCATGGCGATTCCTGCTGGGCAGTGATGGCAGGGCCCTATGGAATACAGTGTGCCTTGGAGGAGCCGTGTGCCTTACACTGTACGCTCCGGGATTGTGTCAGCATGGGGGGGCATCCCTCTGGGGGTGCGGGGGTTGGGGAGGAGCGAGACCATTCCATTCCAGACACACAGAAATTTCCTTGTGTAGATATGACATACATTGCATGTGTAAAGGACCTGGCTGACTTAACTAAATACATTCATACAGACTCGCACTCACACACACACTGGCTACCAGGCGGTTCTTGACCCACTCAGTGAGGCCTGTCCACTCCCTCAGCTCGGTGGCCTCCGGTCTGCTCCATGTTCCCCCCTACCTGCTCGTCCCACCATCAGCCATTGGGCCTTCAGCCTCTCTGCCCCCAATCTTTGGAATTCCATCCCGGAGGCTCTCTGCCTCGCTCTCTCCCTTGCCTTCTTCAAGGCCTGTTTCAAGATTCTCCTCTTCGATCGCACCTTTGGTCCCTCTCCTACCCCCCGTCCTCCCTGCCCTCCACCCCTCATGATTCCAATCCCGAGCTCGGGTCTGAATCTCTGACCGTCCAGCACCTTGGGACGTCATCCCGACGTGAAAGGCGCTGCACACATGTAACTTGTTGCTGTTGATGAGGAAGACAGTCACTGGCATTTATACAGCGTCTTTTGTGAGGATCAATGTCGTGAAACCCTTCACAGAGAAACACTGGGGAACACTGAGCTGGGAGGTGATGGACAGTTTAAGGGTGTTGATCAAATCCACAGTCAAAGACAGAGAGAGAGTGTGGTTAAGTAGGTTTTGAAAGCAGGGAGGAACTTCGGGCAAAATGAAGGGATTTCAAGAGAGTCAACATTTATTCTTGCTTTTAATATAGCACCTCATCATGTTGTTGAAACTTCTCATAGCGCTTCACAGGATGATATACTTTAAAGTGTAGTGGCTGTATGTTTTTGTAGGTGAACTGCTGAGAGCAGGGGGGCTTAGTCACTGGCACACTAAAGTGAAAACGTAAGCCCACAACCACCCCTCCCCCCTCCCCTCTCCCTCACCCCCCGCTGAGGGCAGAGGGCCTCCGAGAGGCTGATGCTCCACATCTGTCTGTCCTCTGAATGCTGCTGCTGCTTTCTGAGAGTGGGATAATTTGCGGGGACGCTTGGTGGGAGTGTGTGAGGATCAGTTCGGGCAGACAGTCAGGTCAGGTAAGGTCCATTCCACTTTGGGCCTCTTCTGTTCTGTGGGAATTCCTGAAATACTTTCCCTTCCGGCTGTTACTGAGCTACAGCTCCTATCCTGGCCCAGCTCGGCATTGACACTGAACCTGGGACAGGCGAAAAGTGACAACAATCTGGGGGAACGTCAGCATGGAACCTGTGGGAGAAACTCCCTTCTCTTTTCTGATAACACTGCGGGGTCTTTAACATCCACCTGAACAGGTAGATGGGACCTCGGTTTAACGTCTCATCTGAACAACGGCACCTCTGACAATGCAGCACCCGCCCCAGCATTGGAGTGTCAGCTGATGGTGTCCTGACGTGGGGACCTGACATAGATCTATCTTTCAGGCCTGCGAGAATTGCTTGACTATTAAGCTTTGCCTAGGAATCTCCAGCAGAGGAGACGGCACTCCTGAGATGCCGGGAATGTGTCCGCCCATTCCACACCCCTTTCTCCTGTCGGATTTTCCAAACAGCAGAGTACCTGGTGTGTGGCTGGCCTGCTGCCTGTGAGTGGTGTAATGGCACCCTCTAGAGTATGTTACTGCTGAGCCGGGCTTACCTGAGATGACAACCTGTGCAGCCTGAACTCGCACTCAAACCTCCTGTACCTGTGCCATTCTCCTCCTCCTCCTCCTCCTCCTTCTCCTCCTCCTCAGGCTACGATTCTTCCTCAGAGTGCAGTTCCCTCAATGTGCTCTGCCGGTTACACCCTCTATTACTGGGCCTTTGCCCTTGCTCCCCTTCTCCCAGCCCGTGGCAGGTGAACAGTACAGGCAGCCCCTACGCCCCTCACTCAGGCTCCCCCGTGTCGCTTGCACTCTCTGGATCAGAAAGTTGTGGGTTCGAGCCCCACTGCAGGACCTGTGAGCTCAAAGTCCACATCGATGCTCCAGATCAGTATTGGTGGTGGTGGGGTGGGAGTGGGGGTGGGTGGGTGGGTAGCACTGTATTGTCAAAGTCGCCGTCCTTCAATGACAAGTTAAACGGAGGTCCCGTCTGTGCCCATTCCGGTGGACATGAAAGATCCCGCGATACTATTGGAATGGTGTCCTGGCCGACAATCCCCTTAGGTAAAATCACTCATTCTCTCTTTACGGCTGTTTGGGGGACGCTCGCTGTCTTGTGTAAAATAACTGCCGTGTTTCATTATACACAGTCCCCTAGACAGCAATTCCACGTGGGGCACTTGGAGACGTTTGGACGTTTAAGGCCCTGTGTCAAATGCAAGGCTGGGTACGATGCTATTATTTTTATGCAGAGAGTATCTGCCCGGCTCTATCCCACAACAACATCCCAGTGACAGGACCAGGGGCCCAGCTGTAATGAGCATCCTCCACTCAGTCTCAGTCTCAGTGGCCTGTGCTGCTTGGCTGGTGTGTCTCCTCGCTGCTGTGGTGACATACTTCAGTGGTAATTTGGTTTATTTTTGAGAACTGAGGTGGAGCCTTCTCACAGTGCTGATTTCCACAAAAGTATAACTCGACCCAGATGTAGTGAAGTATTTATTCGATGGCTATTTCCGCAGTACATCTGCGCTTCTTAAAGGAGCTCTGCCGTAGCATGCCACCCTTTCCTCTGCTCTGTCCCCGTACCTGGTGAGCGGGGGTGGGGGGGCAAAAACACTGCAGTCTTCATCTACCTCCAGGTAACTGATGCCTCGGTGATCTAGCCTGACCTTAAGATAATAATATTAATAATAATAATCCTTGCATTTGATATAGTGCTTTTCACATCTTCTAGACGTCTCTTGAGGGATTATTATCAGGCGTGTGGAGTAAGAAACTTGCCCAAGGTTTCACCCTGGCCGGGAATCGAACCCAGGTCTCTTGCTTGCAAAGCGAGTGCTCTAATCACTGAGATACAGGACTCCATGTACACATATGCACCTGTCAGACGGGCTGGGCCGGGCAGGTGGGTGGAGTGGGAGGGGTGGGGTTTGGGGCCTGGGGAAAAGGAAAATATTATTGTCTGAGCCTAATAAAGCTTCTGATAATTCTGACATTCTAACAATTCTGAAAATCCCCACATTTATGACAATTCCGACATAATTTCTCTGGTTCCTTCGATTTCGATCCTTTCGACAATTCCCACAACTCGGACGGTGCGGAAAAATCCCAACGTTTCCGTCAAACCCGGTGCGCCGATGTTTTCGACAGCGCCAAGAATTCCAGCAGCTCCCAGAATCCCGCGAATTCACACGACGTTGACATTTCCGCGGTTGCCATTGTGTGACCCAATTCGACAATTCCCACGATTCCGACAATTCCCACCTTTCTGACAATTCCGACGTGGACACGCCAGGCTCTCTGGGCACCGTGCCGCTTTGAAGTGTGTTGACTGTTGCTAAATTGGTAAACACTGGCGCGAGGCAATCTGTAACCCTCCCTTCACTGACACTGAATAACTATGAGTCTCCTGTGGGGCTCAGCAGTGAGCGGGAGAAACCAGGGGAAACACTGTACCTTGTGTGACCAACATGCCTCAGTCTAAGTGTGGACCAGACACGCACACTATAGATTCAACCGGTTAGCTGGTTACACTAGGTCAGTTACCCCAACGCACACTCTGGGGTCCCCGAGCCTTCGTTCTTGCCGACCTGTGCCTAATACTTTCTGGAATTAAGTAAGCAGGATGCATCCCTCCAGGGCGAGAGAGAGAGAGAGCGCATTCCATTCCAACAATCTAACTCTGGGATTTCCATGTGTAGATGGGATTCATTGAATTCTCAGCTTGGTTTGGTTACTCGAAGCACGGTGATGGGTTTCCGTATGTGACAGACACCCGGGCTGTACCGTCCACCCCACCCCACCACTGAGGAGATGTTGCTTTTTTTTTTTGGCGTGTGGGGGTTGGGGTTCAACCGGGTCAACACATGCAGAAACATTCCCTTATAGGGGAAGCTATCAATGAGTGGAGTCTAACAGTCTAACTGGGCTAAGAATCTCCAGACCTCTCTACGAAAGACGTCATCATTTGCTCTCAGGTACAGTTGGCATGTAATCTCACTAACCAGAGCTCAGCTCCCCAACAACCCTCCCCCACCCCCACCCCCACCCCACCTCCGCTGTAATGTAGGGTTCATATTGACAATAACCTGCGTTTCTACATGGACTTCTATTTCTCAGGTAAAAATAAAGCTCTCAAAGCACTTTGTAGAATATAATTGATAATAATAATAATAATCCTTGCATTTGATGTAGCGTCTTATCACATCGTTGAGCCGTCTCAAAGTGCTTCACAGGGTATATTGTAAAGCGGAGTGACTGTGTATTTTGTGGATGAAACACAGCAGCCAATTGTGCACAGCAGTGTCACACAAGCAGTCGTGACCACATTTTTTTGGAGGGATTGTGTTACACTCGGAAAGTGAGTGGAAACTTGCTAAAGGTTTTGCCCCACCCGGGAATCGAACCTGGGTCCTTTCACTAAGCTACAGGTGATTTGAAGGAATTCATGTTTATAGGGGTAAAGAGAGTAGCCAGACCGTGCCAGTGACACTCCCTGAACAACTAAGAGCTGAGCAGACCCTTTCAACTGAATGTGAAGAAAAATGTTTAATGAGAGGGGGAACGTGAGCCAGGCTCCACAGTGTCAGATTAATAGGTTTTGAAAGGGAATGAGGCAACTATTCGAAAAGTAAAAATTAAAAAGTCCTTACTTTTGATGTACTTTTGATGTCAGGAGAACATCTCGAAGCGCTTCGCAGGAATTTACTATGAAGCGTGATGACTGTGTATTTTGTGGGCGACGACAGAAGCCAAGTTGCGCACAGCAAGGTCTCAAACATCCATGAGGTGAATGAACAATTTTATCTGGGACTTTCTTGGTCATGGACACCGGGAGAAAGTCCCTTCTCTTTTCAAATTGCGCCATGGGATCCACCTGAACAGGCAGACGGGATCTCGGTTTAATATCTTATTTAAAGGACGGCACCTCCGACAATGCAATGCTTCCTCCAGCACCACTCTGAGCCTAAATGAATTCCAAGTCCCGTTGTGGGTCTTAAACCCACAACCCTTCTGACTCAGAGGCAAGAGTGCCTTTCATGTTGTCGAGACATCTCAGTTTGGTTTGGATACTCTAAAGCATGGTGATGGGCTTCTGCATGCAGCAGACACCCTACTGACCCAAAGAAAAGTAAAGTACTTCACTGTAAAGTGGAGTGACTGTGTATTTTGTGGCTGGTTGTACCGTGAAAGGGAGTGTGAGAAAATAAAATATATAATAATATTTGCCTTTGATGCAGGGGCTTATCACATTGTTAAGATATCTCAAAGCGCTTCACTGAATATTTGGTAAAGTGAATTGACTGTACAGTTGAGGGCGAAAGACGGCAACCAATTACATACAGTAGTGTCCCACAAACGGTCGTGGATTGAGTCACCGTGAAGTTTTTTTGAAGAGATTATTATTCCCAGGAAAGCGGTCCTCCATTTGACTAACAACCAGGTTCTTATTTACTTCTAGATAAACAGAGGTGTATGGAGTAAAGAAACTTGCCTGAAGTTTCATCCCGCCCGGGAATCGAACCCGGGTCCTCTTATTTGCAGGCGAGTGCTCTACCACTACGACTCCACAAGAGAGGGCTAAATGCAGAGCTCTTACAGAGATCCAGCACGGACACGATGGGATATACATATGGCTTCCTCCTGTGCTGTATAATTGATCCAAGAATTTTTAATAAAGTTCCTTGTCAGATGTCCTCGCTTCCTCTATCTAAAACATTAGGTTGATGGGTTCCTCATTGACACAGTGACTCTCAGTGCAAGAGCTGGTAACTGAACTTAATGCAGGGTGTTTGGCTCTGGGTGAGGGTGCGGTGGCATGGCTGGGAGGGGGGGAATGGGGCTGTCCTCACCCGACCTCCACTCTTGGCGGGCACGGGATTAAACTAAACAAATAACAAGGACCCCCTGTTGCAATAAAAACCTCTGCTTTCCAAAATGATATTTTCTGGCCAGAAAAAGAATAAGCCTTATAAAGGCTCCAACACCCACCACCCCACTCTTCCCTCCCACCCCTGCATCCTTACAGGAACTATTTTTTTGAACACCCTTTAGAGGTTTCGCCCACAAAATATACAGTCAATCCACTTCACAGTATATCGTGAAGCGCTTTGAGGCGTCTTGAAGATGTGATAAGGCTCTTAAAGGTGAGAATTACTATTATTATCTGAGACAATTACTTTAAGACGACTGAAAAGGATTCAGAGGTGAATCAGGTGGTAATTTCAGTGCCAGGCAGGAATTTAGAACAAGTTGGACGAGATAATAATAATAATAATAATAATAATCCTTGCATTTGATATAGCGCTTTTCACGTCGGGAGGACGTCCCAAAGCGCTTCACAGAACACACTGTAAAGTGAATTGACTGTATAAGATCCACAGAGGGTACGTAAAAGTGTTGCTTCGCAGACAAAATTGAACCAAAAGCCAAGTCGCTAAATAAGGTGCAACAAGGTGCTTTTGGTGATAAGTGCGGTGGCTCCGGGTCTGCGTAACTTAAAAGAGTTTCCCTGTTTAATTAACCCCATCACTTCCCACTCAAGACTTCCGAAGGTTTTAAGCTTGGCGCTGCACCGACACGCAGGGCTGGTTGGCTGGGAGGGAGAGGGGGAGAGACTTAGCATTTAGTATAATCTCTTTCTTCCCTCAAACAATATTCTAAGCAATGGTTTTGACTGTGGTCCAATAAGTGAAGGGCAGGAGAAGTGGAGAGGCCGACTCTCTGTGCATTCGCTGGGGAGGGAGAGAGAGAGAGAGAGTGAGAAAGAGAAAGAGAAAGAGAGAGAGAGGGGAGGGAGTGGGGGGGCTGAGAACTTTAACCAACAGGCATTTTTTTTTTTTTTTTTTTGTGTGTCCAGGATTTTTTCAGCCCCAGGAAATCATCTGAAGGGATCGATCCCTCTGTCAGTCTGAGAAAGGCCAGACTGCTGAGAGAGAAGGGGAAAGCCAGGAGCCCGCAAAGCAACACACACAAAAAAAAAAGTGCTTTTAAAGAGATTTCTGAATGGCATCAAACATTTAGCTCAGCCCTTTTGCAACTCTCTCTCTCTCTCGTCTGTGGCTAGAACGTATATATATATATAGTATATACAGTATATATATATATAGTATATATATATAGTATATATATATAGTATATCTATATATATAAGCTGCTGAGCTATTTTTTTTTAACGATGGATACGCACACCCGGTGGAAAACGAGGACTTGCATTCGGGACTTTGCATTGAAGTTATCAGTACTAATTATTTGTTTCACAGTTTACACCAATGCAGGTAAGTGAGTGCCTTGTTTCAGGTCATCTGTCTGTGCGGGAGGGGAGGGGAGGGGAGGGGGGGGGGGGCAGAGAGGACCAGGGGGATTGGGTGGGTTTTTCTGTACTTAACGCGAAATACTTTTGCAAAGTTGCCTTTTTTTTAAAATTGCGAATATCTGTTGGTGTATATATCTATATGTGTGTGTGTGTGTGTGACTAATAAATGGGATTTAACAGTTTGCAAATGATAAACTCAAGTTGTCTGTTGCTCTGGAACAACCCCCATTCTGCCAACTGTACCCCCTCACCCCCTCTCATGTCCCCAACTTAACGAAACTCGGGATTTTCCGCCTGTCGGGGGTGCTGGGGTGTGGGGTGGGGGATAGAAAGCAAATGACCCCCCCCCCCCCCACCCCAGATTAGCGGTGGGTTCAGCCCCCTCTCACCCTGACCTGACCTCACACAACCCGGGGGGCAAAATCTACACACACACACACACACACACATCAAAAAAAGTTTTCGCCCCAACTTTTCCTGTTCATTTCAGAACTGGACTTGGGTTTGTTTCGGATGAGGTCTGTGTGTGGGTTGGGGTGGGGTGGGGGGGGGGGGGTGGGTGTTGGGGTGGGGGTATGTGTGGGGGGTGGGTGTGGGGGTATGTGGGGTGGGTGGGTGTTGGGTGGGGGGGTGTGTGTGTGGGTGTTGGGGTGGGGGTGTGTGTGGGTGTGTGTGGGTGGGTGGGTGTTGGGTGGGGGTGTGTGTGGGTGGGTGGGTGTTGGGGTGGGGGGTGTGTGGGTGGGTGGGTGGGTGTTGGGGTGGGGTTGTGTGTGGTGGGTGTGTGTGGGTGGGGTGTGTGTGTGGGTGGTGTGGGTGTTGGGGTGGGGTTGTGTGTGTGTGGGTGTTGGGGTGGGTTGTGTGTGTGTGTGGGTGGGTGGGTGTTGGGGTGGGGTTGTGTGGGTGGGTGGGTGTTGGGTGGGGTGTGTGTGGGTGTTGGGGTGGGTTGTGTGTGGGTGTGTGTGGGTGGGGGTGTTGGGGTGGGGGTGTGTGTGGGTGGGTGGGTGTTGGGGTGGGGGTGTGTGTGGGTGGGTGGGTGTTGGGGGGGTGGGTGTTGGGTGAGAGTTCTCAATCTGGAGACCCCACTCCTTGGAAATTCCACAGAATCCCAACTTTTCTCTGTTCTCGACCCAGAAAGAGAGAGAAGGGGAAAAAAGTTTTTTTTTCCGCTTTTTCAAAAAAAACTGATGTAAAATGTTTCTCCACCAAAAAAAACTTTCTCTCTCTCCCCCCACCCCCCAACCCCCCCCCCCCACACACACACACACACACACACAGTCAGACAGAGTGTGCACACCATCTGGTGTTTGGTCTGGGTAAAAGCACTGTACCTTTGGAGTCGAAGTTCATTGAGACACAATTGGAACCGAACACTGTATCTCCTCCTCAAAAAGGCAAATTATATTTTATTTGCCGCCTCTTATTTTTTTTTTGGGGGGGGGGGGGGTTTAACAAAAATGCGAAACGAGGCGGCGGCAAATTGAATCAAATTAGCGATGGCCCGAGATCACAATCCTTGCATTCGATCCAGCTTTGTTAGTGTAGTGTAGTGTAGTGACTGCGTACGTTGTAGGCAAAAGCTGCCGGCCAACTTGGGGATAATAGTGTCCCCCGAATAGCGATCCTTTTCAGTAAATTCCTGATAACTTGTCAAATAAATGTGACCGAGATAGTAACATCATAATACCACTGACGTCCATCACGCTGTCAATTATCTCAGCCGCATTTATTTATGTATTTATCCGCACGGCTAACTTGTCACTCCGGATAACTCGTCACTGAGCCCTTTTCTATGGGGAGTGATGAGTTATCGGAAGTTTACTGCTGTATCCAATGTCACCATCTGCACATTTTTGTGTCTGGGAAGCGACCAAATGATTTCCGGGCCGGGATTTCCAAGGATGCTCTCGGAGTTAATTGGTTTGTCGCGGCCGAGGAGCGTGGGTCTCAGGGGGCAACCCTGTAACACGGCCGAGAGATACGTCCCTGGTTCCTGTTGCGTGAGCTACACTCTCAGACGAGGGTGTTCCCAGCTGCGGGTTCCTGCAGCCCACGTTTGATGTTAAAGTCTGATTGGGGGGTGGGTGGGTGGGAGGGAGCGTTGTTGGGGGTAGTGAGTACGCATTCACTGTGAGGGTCTCGAAACGTCATCGCGCATGTGGTTAAGCCTCCCCTGTGGTCACTTTATACAGACAGTGCCACGTCCTGCATTCAGCAGGCTGTTTCACACAGCTACGAAGATTGTGTTTAGTTACGTTCTATTTGAAATGGGAGGGAAATTCTATTTCCAGGGAGCTATACTCCCTCCCCTCCTCCCTTCCCTTCCCCCTATCTTCCCCCTTCGCATTTCTCCTCTCTTTCCCCCTCTCCCCTCCCCTTTCTCTTTCTCTCTCCACTCTTGACCCCTGGGATCTCCGAGCCGACACAGACAGAGCCAGCCAGCTATGTTCAGCCAGTTAGACTGAGGCTCTGCGGAATGTCAGGGAATTAATGAGTGTTTTAACTGTGAATGTTATTTGGAAATTGGTGCATTTAAATGCCCTCCCCCCCCCCCCCCAATCCAAACCAACTGAGTAACTTTTGTCTGTTTTATAAGACCTATACCCTAACTCCTATTGTCTGCTGGATACGTTAGTGTTATAGGGAGGTCAGCCCGGCACAGCGGGAAGCACTCTCATCTCTGAGTCAGAAGGTTGTGCGCTCAAGCCCCACATCGGGACTTGGAATCAAATCATCTAAGATGACACTCTTATGTAGTGCTGGGGGAGTGTTGTTTGTTGGAGGTGCCGTCCTTTGGAGGTTACCTCCGCCTGTTCAGGTGGACGTTAAAGATCCCATGGCACGATTCGAAAAGAGATGGGGGTTTCTCTTCCCTTTCTCCCAGTGTCCTGGCCAGCAATCCCCCAAAATAAAATGGGTCACTCACTTCATGGCTGTTTGTGGGACACTGCTGTGCGCAACCGGCTGCCGCGTTTCGCCCACATGATGCACAGTCACTTTGCAGTGTGTTCTGTGAAGAGCTTTGAGACGTCTCGACAACGTGCAAAGGCGCTATATCAAATGCAAGGATTATTATTATTTGAAGTCTCTCTTTATTGGGTGTGACACTATTGCTGGAGAGGCTGGTGAGTGTGTTGGACAGTTACCCATTCTATTACGTGTGGCTGGTTCCTGGGAAGTAACCAAATGCTTGTTATGTGGACTGCTCACCAGCCCGTGGCCTGTCACTGTGATCCTTGGCTCTTTGTGATGCCCAGACCCTTGGAACTCTGTGACCCTTGACTCTCTGACCTGGCGTTGCTGTGGGTAAACACTGGTCTTGATGCCACGTGTCACCATCTCATCTGATTTTCCAACTGAGTCTCCATACCAACAATCAGCTCTGGTTCCCTCTCTGGCCCAGCTCACCTCACGTGGCCCCTTCCCAACCTGTTCCCCAGTGGCTCCCCCACCTTTCCCACCAGCCACGCCTGACCTCCTCTCTAGCTCCTCCCACCCTCCCTGGGGCGGGTCAGTCTAGGCTGACACTCCCCAGCCCTGCCCATCTCCAGCCCCTCCTCAGCCACGCCCAACCCCTCCCAGTTCCACACCAGGTGTAGATCTGGAGGTCCTCAGGAGACTTGTAACACTGGGATTCGGCATCTCCTCACAGTTCACGGTCACAGGCTTCTGCTCTTTCCTCTTCTCAAGGTTGTTGGCTTCTGGTGTGTGCGTAAGAGACGGTGTATGTGTGTGAGAGAGTTTGTGAGAATATGTGAGTTCTGGCAGCTCTGTTATAACTATGGGAGAGTTTTTGGTCAATCAGTTTTTTTTTGCTGGTAGAGGTGTCAACCTGGCTCAGTCGGTAACACTCTCACCTCACCTCGGAAGGTTGTGTGTGGGTTCAAATCTCACACTAAGACTTTGAGCTCACAGTCTAGGCTGACACTCCGGTGGCAGTATTGGATGAGGTGCATTGCTTGAGGTGCCATCCTTTGGATGAGGTGTTTGGGTGATTGTTAAAGATCCATTGCCATTATTTGAAAAGAGAGGGGAGTTTCTCCTGAGAAAGTAGACAATAATCCTTCAGATAAAATCAATTCATGGCTGTTTGTGGCACATTGGTGTGTGCGCATATGCCTCAAAATATAGTCACTACACTTCGTAGTAAATCTTGTGAAGTGCTTTGAGATGTCTTTTTGACGTGAAAGGTGCTAATCAGATGGAAGGATTATTATTATTGTCACTAATCTGTGCTATCACTGACCTGGGAGTGTGGATGGACATTGTAGAGGGAGCTTTACTTGGTCTCTAACCCATGCTGTTACTGACTGGGAGTGTGGACGGACAGTGTAAATAATAATAATCTTTTTGATATAGAATTTGATATAGCGCCTTATCACATCGTCGCGACGACTGAAAGGATATACTGTAAAGTGGATGGACTATGTATTTTGTGGACGAAATGCAAGATCCAATCATACACAACAATGTCCCAAAAGGGAGCTTTATTTACTCTGTCTCTAATATGACACTATTGCTGATCTGGGAGACCTGGATGGGCAGTGTAGAGGGAGCTTTACACTGCATCTAACCTGTGCTGTCGATGACTTGGGAGCTGGAAGGACACCGAGCCAGGGGAATGGGGGAGGTAACCATAGACACGGTTGAAGAGGAATGTCTTCAGGCGCGACCTGAAAATGGGGAAGGAGGGGCTAAGGTGGAGGGATTGAGGGAGCGTGTTTCAGAGTTTCGGGGCATAGTGGTTGAAAGCGCAGCCACTGATGGTGGAACGGGGGACATAAGGGGCAAGCAGGAGGCCAGAGCCAGTTGAGCGGAGGTAGTGGGTTGGGGAGTTAGCAGGTCGGAAAGGTAGGGAGGTGCCAAGGCATGAAGGGATTTGAAGACGAGTGTGAGGATCTTGCAATTGATCATCCATTTGGTGATAGGGAGCCAGCGGAGCCTGGCTAGAACTGGTGTGATGGGGGTATGGAGTTGGATGGGGTTACGGAGTTTGGTGCAGGTGAGTAAGCGGGTGGCGGAGTTTTAGATTTGAGTAGTTGAGATGGGAGATGACGAAATGGCTTAAGGTTAAGGGTCAGTGCATTCAACAACAACAACAACAACAAGATTCCATTTATGGAGCGCCTTTCACGTCGGGTCCAAGGCGCTGTACAGTTGGGTCAGGACCCGAGCATTGGGGGGAAATGGTCAGGGTGAGGGGAGGGAAGGGAGGGAGCGAGGAGGGGGTAGAGAGTCGAGAGGGGAGCTGAAGGCACGGTCAAAGAGATGATCTAAGCTGCTCAGGGGCCGTTGTTCCCGGCATTGGACACATACACAAACGTGTTGCCCTGAACATCGCCGCCTTGTTACAAACCCTACAGATGCACTTGACACGTGGACCGCATTCCATTCATACCACAGAGGCTCCAGCAATGAGCTCACAGCAGCCAGACACCCTGTCACAGAGCGAGTGTGCTTCCACACGCCGTGCAATAACCCCCTCCCTCCCACCCACACCCCAAACCCCGGCCCCTGCCCCCCAAACCCCGGCCCCCCACCCCGAACCCCGGCCCACCCCCACCAAACCCCGGCCCACCCCCAAACCCCGCCACCCCAAGCGCAGCCCCCCAAACTCAGCCCCCCAAAGCCCGCCCCCCCCTAAAGCCCACCCCCCATACCCCGCCCCCCCCCACAAATCCTGGCACCCCCAAACCCCAGCCCCCCCAAACCCCGCCCCCCCAAACCCAGCCCCCCCAAACCCAGCCCCCCCAAAGCCCACCCCCCCAAAGCCCACCCCCTATAAACCGCCCCCCCAAACCTCGGCCCCCCCAAAACTCCGGCCCCCCCAAACCCCGGACCCCCAAACCCCGGCCCCCCCAAACCCTGGCTCCCCCCCAAACCGCAACCCCCCACACACCCTGGACCCTCACCCCACACCCCTGCCCTCCCCCCAAACCCCGGCCCCCCGAACCCGGGTCCCTCCCACCCCCCAGCCTGGCCCCCACCACCCGCCACCCACACCCCGAAACCCCCCACCCCCAGCCCAGCCCCCACCACCCACACCGCGGCCCTTCCCCCCACTCCCCACACCCCGCTGTATGGGGTGGTTGGTGGGGGGGGGATCAACAGCTGAGTCACTGAGAATCACTGGGAAGGGTGGTTCGGCCAGGATGCTGGGACTCATTAAGAAACGACTTGTGCTGTAATGGGAGGGTGGGCAGGCGGGTGGGGAGGAATAAGATCAAATTAGGCCAACGAGTCTTCTCCATTCTAACCAATCTTGTGCTGATATTGTTGTGTATGTTGGTGTTGGTGGTTGTCCTGGGGCAGCGGAGGGAGGGGAGGATCTGGAATAGACGTCTCTGCTCCCACTGCAGACACGGCGCAACCAGAGGCTGGAAAGATTTCCCTCACTGTATAATATGCGTGTGCAATGTTAAATGAGTCACATATTCTACAGGGAAGAGATTTTTTTAAATAGATTAAAAGTAATTTCCCGAAGCAATTACAGGCACTCAAAGATTAAACATAAATTACAGCCTCTGATGTGAGGTTTATTGTAACCCTGATCTGTCAGCAGGCCACTATTTCTCTGCATGTCCTTAGTACTGAGCGTGTATTCCTATGTTGGCTGTGTCCGGGTTACATTGAGGGGGGTGGGGGGGGATGTGTCAGCTTTCTTGTGAGGGGTGGTGTGGTTGTCAGTGTCACAGTGAGGGTTGCAGGATGTGTTATATTATGATTGTTGCACTTGATTTAGTGTCTATCATGTTCCAAAGCACTCGATAGGGGGATACTGTCAAGTATAGTGGCTGTGTATTTATTGACAAACCGATTGGCCAAGAAATACACAGTCACTACACAATCCCGCAAACACCCGTGAAGTGAATAGTGAGTTTTATCCGAGAGATTGTTGGCCAGGACCCCGGGAGAGAGAAACTCCCTCTCTTTTCCAATCAAGATGTGGTTTCTGTAACATGCACCTAAAAAGCATGTATGTGATCTTGGTTAATGTGTGATAAAAGGACAGCACCTGTGACAATGCAGCACTCCCCCAGCACTACACTGGGGAGTCAGCCTGGACTGTGAGCTTGGGGGGGGGAGTCTCTACATGCGCGGTGCTCAGATTGGCCACTAGGAGGTGCACAAGGACAGCTCCCGGTAACCTGTCTGAATGTTTGACGTTCTGCTTGTGTGAGGACATGTGTGTCAATGAGAATGCGTGTGCGCGTGCAGTTGTGCGTGTGATTGTGTGCGCGAGTGTGCCAGTGCTTGCGAGAATGTGTGAGCGTTCATCTGTGTGTGAGTGAATGAATAGGAGTGAGCGCAATTGTGCGTGAGCGCATCAGAGTATGCGTGTGTGTGATGTGTGCGAGTGAGTCTCACATTTGGTCTCTGACCAAGACCGCTTATCTTCACCTTTACCATATTGCCCGCCTTTGCCCCTAGCTCACACCAGAAGCCTCTGAACCCTTATTCAGGGTGGGTTTCCTCTCGAGGTCTTTCTTTACAATTCTCCTTAGTTATACTATCCATAGACTTGGGGGTGTGGTGGTTGGGGGGGGGCTGTGCGTGGCTGTGTGGGCACGGGGGCTGTGCAGGACGGGGCTGTCCTCACACCATCGTGTCTCTCGCACATTCTGGCACCTGCTGGCACTGGGTTGTGATCAGAAGGAGCCGGCAGAGGCTGGGGACGGATGGGATATACCCTCATGTAAACTAACCTGAGTGTGGATTGTTTCACGTCAGAGCTAGTTTGTGAGCGGACAGAGATGTGATTGTGTCTGGAGAGAGGGGATCACTGCCTGTAGCGAGCAGCCTGTAATTATCTGTCTCTTGTTTCCACAGCTGAACCAGCGGATATCTTGAAGATTTTAGATTTTGCATCGTTCCCTGAAGGTATAGAGAAGACGACAGGTATGTGCGAGCCCAGAAGATCATCAAAGGGAGCAGATGTTGCCTACAAAGTTCGGAAAGAAGCTCAGCTCAGTGCACCAACCAAACAGATATATCCAAGTAAGTCACCAACAACCTGTAGCTCACACAGTGCACGAGGAGGTCATTTGGCTCATTGTGTTCTGTGCTGGAGCTCTCTACTCTAACCCCTTTCCCCTGCTCTCTCTCCCCATCGTGTCCGTGGTGGTGTTCGCTTCACCCTCGGGGCTCTCTACTCTAACTGCTTTCCCTGCTCTTTCCCCATTACAGTCAACACAGGTTCAGAAAGGATGGGTCATATCTGACCAATCTCATTGACTTTCTTTGAGGAGGTGGCAGCCCAAGCTGACTGTAGGAAGCTGTATGACGTAGTGTATCTAGACTTTCAAAAGGCTTTGACAAAGTATCACAGGAAAGACTCTTTCACAAACTGTGGTCACTGGGTATTGGGGCAAGACATGGATGTGGATTCAGAATTGGCTGAAGGGAAAGGAAAGAGTGCCTTGGGGTCTGTTCAGAGATCCCCACCTGTTCCTTGTATATATTAATGACCTGGGTTTGCAGACACAGTGTAAGATAGTCACATTCGCAGAAGACACCAACTTCGGGGGAAGAGTGTGGAATCAGAGGAAGCAGCAATGGTCCTGCACAAAATCCCCATCACATCAGTCCTTGCCAGGCTTCACTAGCTCCCAATTACTGAACGGATCGTTACAAGCTCCTCTCACTCGTTTTCAAACCCTTTCATGCCCTCGCACCTCCCTACCTATTCGATCTGGTTTCTCCCCACTCCACCATCCGCTGCCTCCGCTTGGCTGGCCCGACCTCCTGTTTGTCCCTCGTCCCCTCTGCTCCACTATCGGTGGCCGCGTTTTCAGCCACTACTCCCCAAAACTCTGGAACTCTCTCCCTCAATCCCTCTGCCTTGACCCCTCCCTCCCCACCTTCAAATCTCGCCTAATGACCTTCCTTTTGATCGTGCGTTTGGTCACCTCCCCCTCCCTCTCTCCCTGGCTCGGTGTCAGACTCCGACACTGTCAATCGCTCTGGGACGCTACCCCGCGTGAAGGGGGCTATGTAAATATAAGTTGTTGTTGTTGTGCTACAGATAGGGATATGCACACAGGCTGATAACTTGCAAATTAAGTTACATCTAGAGATGTAAAGAGCAGCTTCAGGACAGAGACACCGGGAAGACTGGAACAAGTTGCCAAGAAGGGCGGTTGAGGCCAGGACAAGGGACTCGTTTAAAAAGATCTGATTGAGGGGGAGGCTGCGTTGGGTGTTCTTAAGGATGAGATTGCATCTTCCTCGTCTGAACCAATCTGGTGACTTTGTGAGTCTGTGCTGGTGCTCACTCCCCCACTGGAGCTCTCTCCTCTAATCCCATTCCTCTGCTCTTTTTCTTCCCGCTTTATAATTTTTTTGCCAGTTTTTACCCAGTCACTTCTGCTCTGGACCCTGTCACTGACTTGGCTTCACAGTCACTTTGTGTTAAAACGTTCCACGCTCTCACCCCACAGGATATGAGGTGTTACTATGTAACTCGGCCCCTCGCAGTTAGAGTAGTTCGTTTTGTGCAAAAGCTGGTGCGGGTGGGGGGGGAGTCATTAACGTCAGTGTCAGTCTGGCTCAGTCGCACGCGCTCTCATCTCTGAGTCAGAAGCTCGTGGGTTCAAGCCCCATGTCGGGACTTGGTATCACGTAGTCTAAGTTGATGCTCCAAATGCAGTGCTGGGGGTGTGTTGCATTGTCGAAGGTGCCGTCCTTCGGATGAGACATTAAACCGAGATCCGGTTGGCCTGTTCAGGTGGATATTAAAGATCCCACAGCACCACTCGAAAAGAGAAAGAAGTTTCTCTCACCCATTGTCCTGCCAATAATCCCCCAAATAAAATTGGTCACTCGCACCATGGCTGTTTGTGGGACATTGCTGTGCGCAACTCGCTGCCGCGTTTCGCCCACAAAATACACAATCAGTACACTTTACATTATATCCTGTAAAGCGCTTCGAAGCATCTCAATGACGTGTTGAGACGTTATATGAATTGCAAAGATTATTAGTATCATTATTGGCACCATTCACCTCATAGCTGTTTGCTGTGTGCAGATTGGCAACTGCATTTGCCTACAAATATACAGTCACTAGACTTGCTAGCAACGTGAAGTGCTTTGAGATATTTTGGTGTTTGAGTCTTTACGTCAATGTGATGATTTGGTGAAATAAGGCTGTTTCGATTGTCAATTAAGGATTATTATTGTTATTGTATGATCTGAGTAACTGGACACAGACAACACAGTCTCGCCTGTGGATTTCTGGAATCCCTATAATGGAAAAAACTTACACTGTGTTTAGTGGAAGCATTAGTTAGAGAGGTGTGTTTGTTATTGAGAAACCGAGTGAAGGACAGGAGAACACAGAACAGGAGAGGAGAGTGCAGCACCGAGGAACCGGAATAGAAAGAAGGAGGCACACAGATAAATCAGTAAAGATTATGGGAAGCAAAGCTCTGTAGAAGGAAGGGAAGAGGGAGGTGAGGAGTCCTGTAGAATGTAGGGGGAAGGAAAGAGTGAGGGAGGAGTTCATTGTCTGAAAGTTCTTGGAAGGAATGAGTTAGAGGAAGAGAGAGCATGTGTTGGGGGGATGGGGTGGGGGAAGAGACATAAGAGTAATTGCAGTTAAACTTTCCGAGACTTGTTAATGTGATACAAAAGGGTGGATTTCTTCTCCAGTCAAACATCCATGCTGAGTGTCCTATCACTGTAGTGTCTGTAGTGTCTGTCTGTGTGTGTGTGTGTGTGAGCGCAATGGAGATGATGGAGCAAGGGCAGAGATGTGCCTAAACATGAGCTGGTTGTGGCTGTACTTTTGATGTGTATTTCAGGCCCATATGAAGGGTTTAATGGAAGCCAGCTGTGCTCGTTGGCAACGCTAGCTTGTAAATCCAGCCCTTCACTGCCAGAGCAGAGGTGGTGTCAGTTTCAGGACTTGGCGCAAAGGCCCTGCCTGGGACCGGCCTGGCAGTGAGAGCGTCTGTTTTCTATTCACTGGGAGGAATATTCACTCCCGGCCTCAGACTCGCCAAACTGTGAGCAGTTCCCAGTGCTTGGCCACCACAACCTGTCTGCTACAAGGTGGGAGTGTTGCCTTCAGTGTCAAATGGAAAGCTCTTCAGGCTGCAACCTGAGACAGCAGAGGGAGATGGAGGCTGCTTACATAGGGGGGGCGCGGGGGGAGAGAAGCGGGGGAGCGAGAAGGTAGAGGGAGAAGAGAATGGAGAGGAGCGGGAGGGGCCGGAGAAGGGGAGGGGGAGGAAAGGAGCGAGAGAGACGAGAGAGGGTTGGGGGAGGAGAGGGTTGGGGGAGGAGAGAGATGGGGAGGAAAGAGAGAGAGAGACGGGGAAGGGAGGGAAGAAGGGGCAAAAAAGGGATGGAGAGAAGGGGGAGAGAAGAAAAGGGGAAAAGCAGCCAGCGAGAGAGAGACAGGGGGAGGAGAGAGAGAGAAAGAAAGAGAGGGAAGGGAAGTTAAATTTAACTTTACACTATTACACGTAGAGTCCTGTAGCTCAGTGGTTAGAGCACTCGCTTTGCAAGTGAGAGACCTGAGTTCAATTCCAGGCAGAGGGCGAAACCTTGGGCAAGTTTCCTTACTCCACACAGAGCCTAATAATAATCCCTCCAAAAAAAAACAATAATAAATTGGTCATATTCAATCCACGACTGTTTGTGGGACATTGCTGTGCGCAATTGGCTGCCGCGTTCGCCCACAAATATACAGTCAATTCACTTTACAGTGTGTTCTGTGAAGCGCTTTGGGACGTCCTCCCGACGTGAAAAGCGCTATATCAAATGCAAGGATTATTATTATTATTATTATTATTATTAAGGGGGTAGCTTCCTCTGCCGATCCCTGTGAAAGCTTATGTGAGGAAAATATTATTTTGCTGAAGTGAAAATAAAGCGAGTGCAGCTTGCGGTGGGAAAGGCTGGAGTGACTGAGTGCAGTTGGAATGGGAACTTGGCGAGGTTTGCACTGAAATTTGCCGGCGTTGTCTGGGGCTCGGCTCCTGCCCGGAATTATATGTATCTGCAGTTTGAAGGCTGCAGTATTTTGCATTAAGAGTGTTCGGATAAGAAGTTTCAATTCAGTGGAAAAGCCTCCGGCCTCCCTAACGTCCGTCCCCCTGAACAGCTCCACAACAACAGCAAAATTACATTTGTAAAGCGCCCTTCACGTCGGGAGGACGTCCCAACAGTCAGGGATCAGGATGTACAGGCTGTTCACAAAGTCCTGTTACCCCCCCACCCCTCCACCCTTTTTTTCTTACACACAATGCACTGTCCCAACAACTGAGACATGTGGAAGAATGATAATTGTATTTACAAGTTACTTAATTGTATTCAATAATTGTATTCGGTGTGTGTGTGAGTGAGTGTGTGAGTGAGTGAGTGTGTGTGTGAGTGTGTGAGTGAGTGTGAGAGAGAGAGAGCGCCATCATTTTCATGGCAGATAATGATCCATCGCCACATCTTCCGTAACACGGATGGAGCGAGTGAGGAGGAAGTTACTGGTATTGGACTTCGTTACACTCGACTCGTCTGCAACGGAAAATAAAAAAAATTATTGTCAGGAAAGAAAAACCCCACAGGGGGTAACAGGACTTTGTGAACACCCTGTCGAACTGACATCTCATATGAAGGACCGAACCTTTGACAATCTAGCACTCCCCGCCAGCATTGTTCTGGAGCACCAGCCAAGATCTCGACGTGGGGCTTTGAACCCACGGCATCCTGACCCAGAGACAAGAATGTGAGCGAATGAGCCAGGCAGACACTGGGAGTCGAGAGCTGAGGGGGCTGGGATGAGGACAGGAAGCTTACCTGAGGGGTATGCTGGTTATGTGGTTGATGGTTTGGATCAGTGTTCATCAAATGTCAAGCCCGAGTGCAGCAGGTTTCCGCGTGGCCTGGGTTGTTCGAACTCTGGCTTTCACAACAGAAGATGTGGGTTCAAGCCCCGCATCGGGGCTTTGTGGATAGTAAGGACCCCACAACACTATTCAAAAAGAGAAGGAAGTTTCTCTCTCACTCTCTCTCTCAGTGTCCTGACCAACAAATCCCCAGATAAAATTGGTTGATCACTCCCGTGGCTGCTTGTGGGACATTACTGAGGTGTCGTGCTCCTCCAATGTCAAGCGCCCTGGGACGCTACCCTGTGTGAAGGGCTCTATATAAATGAAGTTGTTTTCATTGAGTGCAATTGGGCTGCCGCGTTCACCCATAACACAGTCACACCGCTTTACAGTATATCATGTGAAGTGCTTTGAGGTGTTTCACCAACATGATAAGGCACGATTTCAAACTGAAGGATTAGTATAATATCTAGCAAACAGCTGTGAGGTAGAATGAGCGATTAATCTCAGGGATTGTCAGCCTGGAAGCCAGGAGAAACTCCCTTCTCTTTTCCAATCGCGTGGCGGGATCTTTGACATGCACACGAACAGGCACAGACAGGGAACTTGGTTTAATATCTCATCCAAAGGACGCTCCTCCAACATTGCAGCGCTCTCCCCAACACCAGACTGGAGCATTGGCCTAGACTAGGAGCTCCAAGGCCCTGACGTGGGGTTTGGAACCCATAACTCCTCGAGCCCGAAGCAAGAGTGCTACCAATTGAGCCAAGTAATGGATCCCGCTACAAGATTTCCGTGGGACGAACAATCTTCAGACAGCTGCTGGGAAACAAACTGATGTTTTCAACAGAATTGGACTGTCAGCTGCTCTGGGACTCTCTGCTGCCAAAGCATTGATTTACTCAGTTCTGGAAATAAATGAATTTTGAGCCTGGACTTCATCCCAATCAGTTTTTAATATCTCTAAAATGGTTTGCCCACGTGGTCTAATTTGTAATTGGTGGCACAACAATGGAATCTCTGTGAGAAGTGGCCTCTTCTCTCCCTCTCCCCATCGGGCTCCGGTTAACCCTTGCTCCCCCTGAGCAATTTCACTGACCTACCAGAGCCCTCGCTGCTCTTTGCCAACATCTGTGGAGCATGTTCAGCTCGCACTGAGCCAGGGTGGAGCTCGCAGGAATCCGTCAGTCGGAAGCTTCTGGAATGCCGTTCGTGACTCAGTCTCAATCGGTTATGGGTCACTCACGTTCTCATCTCTGGGTCAGAAGGTTTTGGGCTCAAACCCTACAGTCTAGGCTGATGCTCCAGTGGTGTTCCGGGGTGAGGAGCTCTGCATTGTTGGAGGCATCACCCTTCGGGTGAGATGTTAAGCCATTGGTCCTGTCTACACTCTTGAAGTGTACGTTAAAGATCCTGCAACTCTATTGTAAAAGAGAAGGGAGTTTCTCCTGTCCGAAAATCCTTCAGATTATTCTCTCATCCACCTGGCTGCTTGTGAGACCGTACTGTGTGCAAATTACTTGTCACCTTAACCTCCAAATGCCCAGTCACTACATTCACCAGCAATTTCCTGAGAAGCGATCTGAGATGGTTTGATGATGCCGGCTTTGTGTCAGATATGACGATCTTTGGTTGTTGTTGTTTATTCTGAGTGTAAGTGAAGGGCGCCTTGCCTGAGGGCTGAAGGAACTCATCCAACTCTATATACGGGTTGAGAAAGTAAACCTAGAGTAACTCTCAGCTACGCCAAGGCAGTAGGATTAGTGGACACAGGTCCAGGGTGTTGGAGGGTGATTTCAAGACAGATGACAAGAAATATTTCTTTACATAGAGGGGAATTGGGGGATGGGTAGTTGAGGCCAAGATGCTGGGACTCATTTCAAAAACAGTGTGACGTGCTTTTATGGGAGGACAGACGGGTGGGGGTTCTGCAAGAATGAGATCAGATGGGCCAAAGGGTCTTCAGCCTCCAAACCTTTCTTGTGATTGCTGCAAAGATTCTGGGGTTGTGCTCAGTCCTCGTCTCTGTTCTGCCAGGCTTTCGATCCAGTTCGCTCCACACACATCTGCGCCACGGGATCTTCTTAACGTCCACCTGAGAAGGCTTCGGTTTAACATCTCTTCCAAAGGACGGCGTCTCCCAACAATGCAGTGCTTCCCCCAGCGCTGCACTGGAGAGTCAGCCCAGAATAGGAGCTCAAAGTACTGATGTGGGGTTTGAACCTGCAACCTTGTGATGCGGAAGGAGACTCGGGGAGGCTAGTACCCACAGAGGGGATCTGAGGCGGGGTCCTGGGAGTTTCTTGGCTCTGGGGCAGGAGGGGCGAGCAGAGCCGTTGCCCGAGCAACGCGTCAGTCACATCAGCTAATAACCAGCTGGCAACATTCCAGAAACATTCATGGAATAACTGCAAAAGAAAGATCTCACTTAAGCTCCGAGCTAACAAAGGCCTGTGAGCGCTCAGCACAGGAAGTGACTAATCTAATGGTATGGCTGCTACATTTTTATGGGGGCGGTTGCCATGGATACAGCCCGAGTACCCTCGGTGAGCGCTGCATTATGAGCTAATGGAGGATAGAAAAGCTGTCTTTAATTTGCTCTGAATGTCTGCAGCTCAATGACGAGGCTCTGCCACCAGGGAAGATGGGATAGGTCAGGCCATGTCACTCACTGAGTTCCAGAGGCTGCTCACAGCAACGGCTAGCCACACATTGCCCTAACACCCTACCCCACCCCACATTCAGCTCCCCCACCCCCATCCAGCTCCCCCCACCACCCCACATCCAGCTCCCCCGCCCCACATCCAGCTTCTCCGCCCCACTTCCAGCTCACATTCCCCCCATCCGGGTCCCCCACCCCACCATCGCCATCTGGCTCCCCCTCCCCTCATCCGACCCCCTCCCCACATCAGGCCCCCTCATCCAACCCCATCTCCCCCACCCTTAGCCTGACACCCCTCCCCACACCCCTCACTGTAACATTGATCATCCCTATACCCATGAATGGAGTAACACTGGGGCTTTAGGGCTTACAGCCAGAGTCCTGGATGCTGAAGGGTCCCCAAAAAACTCTGGCTGTGCCACCGGGTGTCACGGGAGCCACGCACAGCCTTTGTACTGATCTGACCTCGGGAGCAAGGTGGCTCTCTCTGGAGGTCAGAGTGCACCCGCTGCTTTGTTGCCGCCATTCCCCAGCGATGACTCATTCTCTCCATTTTCCGTTCTTTCCCACAGAATCCCCCTTTCCCGAGAATTTCTCTATCCTGACAACACTAAGAGCCAAAAAGGGAAGGGGCTCGTTCCTGCTCTCCATCTACAACGAGCAGGGAATCCAGCAACTGGGGGTGGAGATTGGGCGGAGTCCCATCTTCCTGTATGAAGATCAAACTGGGAAACCAAGTGCCGAGAACTACCCGGTCTTCAATGGCATCAACCTGGCGGATGGCAAGTACGTGCACACTGACCGCTCCATTACCTCCCTGAGGTCTGACATTCAGTCCTCTCTCATTCCATCCTTGATGGGCTAACGGGTGGCTGGTCCTAGCTGGACAAGCAGAAGGAAAGTTTGCCAAACAGCGCTCTCAATGGCAAGCTATGAGGTTAGACTCCAGCAGTTGGCGACTGATTTGGCTCAGAGTGGAGTGCTTGGCAATCCACCATACCCATTAGTGCGTTGGCTTGCAGAGTTAACAGAAGCTGAGTGGGCTAAGTTCTGTGGGGGTAAGTGCAGTCTCTTTGGTCTGGCACCCGCTAACGTTTAGTCTGAAGTATACTAAGCAAGGTGCTGGGTTTCTGCGCGTGCCACATTCCCGCCGGCTGAAGAGAAACTAACAAAGGCTCCCGAGTTGTGAAAGGAACATACTGGTTGTTATTTTTAATTGAGATTTCTCACAACACCTCACACTGTTCATTGTCTTTCATGATGGAGAATTCTCTTGTTTCACAGAGACAGTGTGGGAGTTTGAGCAGAGTGGGAGGGGATGACTGAAGGTTGTTTTTGCTTTTGAAGGGGAAGTCAATTAAAGAGGTGGGTTTTTAGACAGGTTTTGAAAGCAGAGAGAGAGGGAGTGTCGAGCAGAGAGATCCAATCAGCGGGAACAAAGTTCGGACACTGATATCATAGGAGAGGGAATGGGTGATGTGAAGCCGAGGGGATTTAGTGAAGCGAAGGGAGGGGGCTGGCGGTTGGAGGGGGAGAGTGGGGAGACAGCAGATAGATTGTTGGAATGGAATGCACACTCACTCGTCCTGGACGGATACATCCTGCTTTCCTGTGGAAAGTATTAGGCCCACTTTGGCAAGAGCCAAGTCTTGGAGACCCCAGAGTGTGCACTGGGGTAACTGCTATCAATGGGCAGCTACCCAGCTAAAACCGCGAAGCTTGCCATTGGTAGCGCTGTCTGGAAGCTTTCCTGCTGCTTGGATAGGACGACTTTCAGATTTAGATGCTAGATTTGAAGACAAGAGTGTTTAAGGACGGAGCTTTGGGAGGGGGAATCAGGTTGATGTAGGCGTTACAATGAGCAATCACTCTATTCCAAACCTGGCCTCAGCAAGTGGTTCAAGATGCAGGTAGAGAGGTGCAGAGAGAGAGGGCAGCAGATGTAAAAATATGAAGCCAAGGAATGTTTCTTACGTTATTAAGAGTGAGGGGAGGGGGACAAATCCTAGGAACTTGGGGTGGGGGGGTGGGGTGGGCGGCAAGATTAAAGAGGGAATGAGCAGGAGGTAATAAATCTTTCAATTTCTATTTTCTGGAGTGTTTTTTTTAACCAGAGAGAACGCGTTGCATTGTGGCAGGTACCGTCTTTTGGATACAATTCAAAACCAACACAAAATACTCCGGGTTGGGGTTCCAGAGAGCGCGAGCAGAAAGGTTGAAAGCTCACCCACCAATAATGGGGTGGGTAGGTAGGGTGGGGAACGTGAAGCACAGTACTCAGAGTGAAGGGAGCGACTGGTATGGTATGGACTGAGGAGGTCTCAGAAATAGGGTGGGGTGAGACCGTGGAGGGACTTGAAAGTGAGAACGAGAATCTTGAACTCTCTCCCCTGGGGATAGAGAGCCAATAGAGACAAGTGAGGATGGGGGGGTGGGTGATGGGCTCAGGGAGCCTTGTGTGTGGGAAAGGACACAGGCTACAGAATTCTAGCTGGTCTGCAACTTGGAGAGATAAGATGTCTGGTAAGCAGAGTGTTGGCGTCTAGCCTGGATGTGATGAATGTGTGGATAAGGGTCTCAGTGGCCGAGGGGAGAGGTAATGGCAGAGGCGGGGAAAGCTGAGTGGGTCAGACCATGGATGTGTGGGTTTAAAGGACAGTTTGGAGTTCAACAAGATACTGAGAATCCACTCTGGCTCCGTGAAGTGGGGTGTGCTTCCAGGCAGGTTGATGCTGAGGAGTGAGATACTTGAGAATGAGATGTTAAACGTCCTGCGGCACTATTTAAATATAAAAAAACAGAAGGGAGTTTCGCTCTCCTGGTGTCTGGACTAACAATTCCCCAGATAAAATTAGTCATTCACTTCCTGGCTGTGTGCGGGATGTTGCTGAGCGCAAATTGGCCGCCACGAAAAACAAAATACAGTCACGGACGGCACCTGATGGAAATACCCTGAAAATGGTTTGAAGCGATAAGATGTGGTGGGCAAGGGATCAAATGTGAGGACTGTTGCTAGTCTTCTCTTCGACCGTGCCTACAGTCACCTTCCCCCTCCCACTTGGCTCGGCATCGAGTTCCCCCGCTGTTAAGAGCCTCGAGACACTGTCCGGGGTGAAGAGCGCAATATAAATGCAAGTTGTTGTTGTTGTTCAGGAGAGAGAGTCCTGACTTGACAGATTGCAATGGGGATCTGTCAGTGATACTGGAACACAGGAACAGAAGGAGGCCATTCACCTGTCGAGCTCACTCGCTGGGCTGTTTTATCAGATCCCAGCAGATCTTTTAATTGCCCCCCCCCCACCCCACCACCCTACCCCATCTCGCACTACCGTGGGCACGTTGGGCTGGGCTGGGGGGTTCGTCCAGGCTCTGGGATTATCGGGCTCCGAGGAGTGTCTTGTCTCGTTTCTGGTGTCTGACGCGCTGTCTTGCTGTCCACACTCCGACAGGTGGCACCGAATTGCTATCAGCGTCCACAAGAAGACAGTCACCCTGATCCTGGACTGCAAAAAGAAATCGACCAAAGCCCTAGAGAGGAGCAAGAGGCCGGTCGTCGACACCAATGGCATTTTTGTGTTCGGCACCAGAATCCTGGATGAAGATGTCTTTGAGGTACGAGCTGTGGGAGGGTGGAGGGAAGGGGGAGGGGTCATGCGACGATGCTCGGCTATGCCAATGCCGAACCCCCATTGCGGGCAGGGAGTGGGGTTAAATCACCAAATGCAGGGCAGGCACTAGGACCGAGAACTCTCCATGCAGACCTGTGGCTTCTCTCCCAGGGGATCTCCGTACATCTCAACAGATCAAAGGAATCATGTTTGAAACTGCAGCGCTTTGCCTAGTCCTGCCACTGCCACTGTTCCCTGTCTCGACTCCTTTTCATCCTTGTTCACAGCTGCTAAACGTAGTACACACACGCCCAGCCCCCATGCCTATGCCCCCACTATACACACTGCACGTGTTCCCCGCCTATGTCTGTCCAAATAGACCTTAAAGATCCCGCTGTGCTATTTGAAAAGAAGGGAGTATCACCTAGTGTACTGGACGACAAGTCTCCAGATAAAATTGATCACTCACCTTGTTGCTGTTTGTGGGACGTTGCTCTGCACAAATTCCTTGCCGCGTTTGCCTACAAATACATAGTCACTACACTTACAGTAAATACCTGCAAAGCGCTTTGAGATGTTTTGATGTTTCAGGTGATTGTTGTTCTCAAACGCCTCTATTAACATTGCAGGATCCCGATTTAATGAGACAGCAACAATTTGCATTTATTATTATAATTTGTATTTCTTCATCGCTTTTATTTAAGGACAACTTGTGGTTAAGGAAGTCTCAAAAGTGTTTGATGGAGAGTGGGTGAGAGGAGGGGACAGGAGAGAGGCGGCGCAAGGCACAGTCAAAGTGATAGGCTTTGAGATAGGGTGTGAAAGTGGAGAGGGAGTGGGTGAGGCGGAGAAATTTCAGGAGAGTTCTATAGAGCAGGTTCTGAGATCCCAGCTGCTGATGCTGGGAAGAGGGGGAGAGTTGATGTGAAGCTCTTCAGACAGGTAATGAAGTTATCACTGGGTGGAACAGCTCTCAGTCACCCTGGCCCCGCATTGTCTCTCCCCTAAACTGAGGCTGAGCCTCACACAGAAACGCCACACTGGTATAGCAGCGACTTCCTTCACTTCTGAGGCTCGATGTTGAGCTCTTTAGAGGGAGCTTCACTCTAACTCTAACCCGTGCTGTCTCTGACCTGGGGATGTATATCCTGCCCATCGGTACTTCCAGTTTATATATTGCGGGTATCACCCACCCCCTGCTTATTGCCCCCCGAAGAGGTGCATTGTATCAGATTCAGAGAGGCTCCATATCATGCCAGGCACCCATGCTGTGCCGAGCTATTCCAGGCTGCTCTGTGCCAGGCCTCGCGGTGCCAATTCATGCTGTGCTCTCTCTCCATGCCACGCCAAGCTGTGCTGTGATAATCCAGGGAGGCTTTGATGCAGTGATGGGCCGTGATTGCGAGTCGTTGACTGTAATCACACAGTGATGAGCCACACGTGCGAGGAGATGGCTTTCAGATGGTGAAGCTCTAGGTAATTAAC
Source organism: Callorhinchus milii (assembly GCF_018977255.1). Taxonomy (NCBI): domain Eukaryota; kingdom Metazoa; phylum Chordata; class Chondrichthyes; order Chimaeriformes; family Callorhinchidae; genus Callorhinchus; species Callorhinchus milii. The sequence continues at coordinate 19,313,524 of NW_024704749.1, forward strand.
CCTCCATAAACCAAGGCAACCAGCTCTGTGGATTAAACCACATATAACCCCACCCCCTCGCCACATGGGCAGAACCTGGTAACCCCTGGAAGGACAGATTTGGCTTTAGTTCAGTCTGAAAACAGCCTCATCAGAGACTTAAGACAAATTGTTCCCATTCTGAGTGTTGTCTTTTTTACACCAGTCCCACTGCGGATCTGATTAGACACAGGAAGTGCTGACGTAATGGCAACTTATTAAAGCAAGCTGTGGTTCTGTTTTAAATCTGTCCTCTCTCTGCCTGGCCTTCTCCATTCCGCGCAGCTTTGTATGGACTTACAGACAAACTGTATATTGCTTTGCCTGTGTGTTTTAGAGTTTAGTCTCCCATTGACTATAGAACTCGCCTCATCCCAGCTCAGCAAAACATCGCAAGGGAGCTTTGGAAAAATCTTCGGTCTATTTGATCTCATCCTTCCAGAACCTCCTCCCCCTGCTATAGCATTGAGCTGGTTCTTAAATACATTCCATCCTTTCCTGGTAACCTGGTTCCCAGCTGTGTAAAAAAAACACTTCCTGGTGTCGTTCCTAAACCTGCCCTTGATACCCCTGAACCTGCGCCTTCCTGTAGTGCTTTCTTGGTGTACCTTAGGGTGTTGCTTGGGATTTATTGTCCATTGCCTTTTGCCGTATGTTACCGAGTTTCTCTGGAAGATGCTCCCTGCACTGAAACGTGCATAAGTAACTAACAGAGAGCGAACTGGAGAGGGAGGCTGGCTCTGAGAGACTCTGTGCTGTGGGAACATGCTCCCTCCAATCTCTAATGTCACTCGAGGCTTGTAAAGGCTGACCCTGTGTTCCTAGTGCAGTCTTTACACACAGTGAGCAAACAACGCTATCTCTACATTCACTGCTCTCCCCTTTGTTTAGAAGAAGGCAAAGTCAAAAGTGAGCATCCCACTTTTAAGATGATACCCAACTCTGGAATAGATTCAGGCTTCGGTTTCAAAGTGGTTTTCCACCCCCCCATAATTCTTAAATGAACAGTTTCCAGATTGAAGCATTTTGCATTATTCTGGCCGCCTTAAAAAACGTTTAGAGAAAAATATTGTCACAGGCTGTGAACGGATGGAATTTCAGCCCTCGGAAGCCCAGAGATGCACTGGGGTAGAGAGAGAGGTCTCTGAAGATGGGGTACGGAGTGGGGGAGATGGAGGTGTCTCTGATTTTGGGGTGGGAGAGCTCTTCCCAGACTGTGCTGAAGTGGGGGGGGGGGGGGAAGGAGCTGGGGAAGTTGCTGGGAATGGTGGTTCTTTGGAGAGAATGTTGTGGTTTGAGTTCCGAGCCCTGGACAGGCTCCAGCTGGAACGTTTGAAGGCTCCTTGAAAGACATGTTTAAAATGGAAAATGGGCAAATAGTTTCCCAATGATAACACCGCAGAGAGTGTCTCTCAGACAGAACAGGACCACCGAGCCGAGCTATGAGCAAATGCTGGGGAAACGTCCAACTTACAAAGCCTCCCAGCTGGCCAATGGAAGGATCTGGAAAACTGAATAACTTTTTAATATAAATATAATTTCATACCGACTCGTGTTTAAGTTTGAATTTTGCTGAGCTGTTTCCAGGGATAGGATGTCTGAATGCTAGAGACTGACGTGAAGGAGAGGACGGGGAGTTCCGGCTTTGAGTTTGTGTCTAGTAGACTCCGCTTTACAGAAAACCCTGTAAAGTGCTATAAAACGTCCTCCGGACATGGAATAATAATAATAATCGTTGCATTTAATGTAGCGCCTTATCTCATCTTTGAGCAATCTCAAAGCGTTTCACAGAATGTATTGTAAAGTTAATTGACTGTATTTTGTGGGCGAAACGTGGCAGCCAATTGTTCACAGCAGTGTCCCACAAACAGCTGTGGATTGCGTGACCAAATTATTATTTTTAAAAAAATGTTTTTGAAGGGAATATTACCTTCAGAAAAGCGATCTGACAGTCAACTTAACAAACAAGTTCCCACGTACTGCTGGGTAAACAGAGGCGTGTGGAGTAAGGAAACTTGCCCAATGTTTCGCCCTGCTGGGAATTGAATTGAACCCAGATCCTCTCGCTTGTGATGCGATCGCTCTTAATCACTAAGATACAGGGCTCCAAAGGCAGTGTATGAAGTGCAAGTATCATTGTGATTTTATTATCTGTTGCCGGAACATTCCGTACAGAGACTCCCTCTTCCCTAAAGGAAAATCGAAGACTGCAAGATATCCATTCGCTCCCAAACTCCGCCTTTCTGCGAAGCGCTTTGAGCCATTCCAATGCTGGATCGGAAGCAGGGACTAAATTATTGCTTTTTTAACATGTCCACTTCAGTTTGAATCGCCTAATGCGATTCTATAATGCGGCAACACGATAGGCAGATTGCGGAGGAAATGGGTTGTTACTCTGAGCATTTCCTGTCCGTGAGATCGGAGTTTCCTCCTTCTCCACACTGCCACCGGCAGACTGCACAACAGTGCTGTTTTGACGCGCGTGGAAACTCAACACTGTGCTTCGAGAATGTCCGAACCAGACAGAGTTCCACCTATGTATTTCACCGCTGCACAGGGGCGGACTGGCTATTTGGGAAATCGGGTCATTTCCCGAGCGCTCCCGTGAAAATTGCTGTCAGGATCCCACAGGTATCGACTGACAGATATTTACCCTTTGCACTTCTGGCGAACTTGCCATTGCTTGTCCAGGTAGGACTATCCTACCCATTACAGCTTTGACTTGCAGGGTTAACAGGAGTTGAGTGGGAAGAGTCCCTACCCCCCAGGGACAACTGTGCCCTTCCAAGTCCCACAAATGAGCCCATCTGGGCTGGGCTGCCATCAGCAATACCCTGGAATACTGCGGACCTACCTGGCTAAGTGACTGAGATCGCCACAGAGGGATGACTCGACATTCCATGGCTAGGCACATCAGTATGGGGTCAGTCCTGCCCTGAGGAGATCCACTTACCTCCCCCACAAAGTGTGAGAGACGAGAGCAAGCAACGCCTGCCAATCGGTGGGACCTGGTATAAATGCAGGAAGCAGTATGAAGTGAGGCTGTTTGACTTGAGGTCAGTGCTCGAAGTCAGAGGGTTCATAACACAGTACTACATGTGCCAGGCTCCTGGCTTAGTGGTAGCACTCAAGCCCCTGAGTCAGAAGGTTGTGGGTTCAAGTCCAAATTGGGACTTTGAATCACATCGGTCTACACTGCAGTGATGGGATGGGGCGTTGCATTGTTGGAGGTGACGTTCTTCGGATGAGACGTTAAACCTCAGCCACGTCTACCTGTTAAAATGGACGTTAAAGATCCCATGGCGCTATTCAAAAAGAGGAGTTTCTCTGTCCTAGTGTCCTGGCTAACAATCCGTCAGGATTTCGAGGGATTCCCCGGAGATTAAAGTCCAAAGATGGATTTACCAGCACAAACCCAGTCTAAACCTCAATATTCACCGTTATACAAACAGTTTCCTGTTATTTGCTTTGTTGGCAAGCTCATCAATTAAAAAAATAGTAAGAAATATGCACAGTTCTGCAATACCTGCCTGGCACTGAATAACATAAGGAAGGCCTGAAGGAATATTGTAAACTTGCCCCCCCCCCTTGATTCCAACCAAATGTAGCAAAAACTCCTTGTTTCATTTCGTTGGTGAGCAGAGCGAGCTGCCTTGTTGTTCTCTCACACTTTTAATTCACTTTGTGCCGATGCCAGACAATGAGAAGCAGGCTTGTGGCTGGGAGCCAGCGCGAGAGAGAGCAAGAGGCCCCTCTCAGACCGTTTGCTGAGCTGTGGAATTTCTGCGCTAACTTCTGCAGTGTTTGTGACTGTGACCATGCCGGGAGGGGATCATGAGTAAAAGTCTTGGAACTGGGGTTGTTGAGGAGCGAGGGTTTACACTGTTAGTCTCCTTGGAGTGGGGGGCAGACCTCGCGGTGTTGATGTAATTGGAACTGGTGTTGGATTGGAGCAGGAGGCTGGAGCTCGGCTGGCTCCGGCCTCCTGTTCGTCCCTTGTCCCCTCTGCTCTCACCATCAGCGGCCGGGTTTTCAGCCACTACGCCCCGAGGTTTGGGAACCATCACCCCCAATTTCTCCACCTGGTACCCTCCTTACCCTATTTTAGATCATGCCTGAATACCTTCCTCTTCTGCCATGGTCATGGCCACCTTTCCTCCCCCTGGCTCGGCATCAGGCTCCGTCACTGTTATGCGTGTGAAGGGCAAATGCAGGTTGTTGTTGTAAACCCAATTCGTATCCACTTCAACTCATAGGGGAGAATCCAGCACTGATACCCTCCCCCACTGCTGCTGCTCTGAAGGATAAGGAGTTAAGCCGAGGTCCAGTCTGCCTGTTCAGGTGGATGTTAAAGATCCCGTGGCCGCTATTCAAAAAGAGAAGGGAGTTTCTCTCTTCCAGTGTCTTGGCCAATGTTAACCCAAAATAAAATTGGTCGCCCACATGGCTGTGTCTGGGACACTGGCTGCCCTGTCTCACCCACAAAATACACAGTAAATCCACTTTCCAGTATAATCCTGTGAAGCTCTCTGAGACGCATCAATGATATTTGATAAGGCGGTTTATCAAACCGAATGCAAATGCAGTGTGTTTGTGGGACAGCCTCATGCCTCTCATACACAGCGCTGGCTAATATGACTCAGAACTGGCAGTGGAGTGTTACTGCCAAAGACATTTAATGAGACCCATTGCTCACAAGCTCGAGAGAGAGACCTAGCACCCACAGTTTCTGTCCCTCGGCCAAAAATAATAATAAATTCACTTATGGCCTGGCAATGGCATGATATTGCTCTATATCCTAACAGAGAGAGAGAGAGAGCGAGAGAGTGAAACTGTGAAAAAGAGAAAGGGAGACTGTTTAAGAGAGACAGACAAACAGATAGACAAAGACAGAGAGAAAGCCATCACTTTGCTGAAAAGTATCCAAACCAGACTGAGTGTTCCACATATTTCATTTACACATGGAAACTTCCCTGGAATGCGCACTCTCTCCCGGATGCAGGCACCCTGCTTACCCAATACCGGAGAGTAATAGACGCAGGTTGGTGAGGGCCAAAGCTTGGGGACCCCAGAGTGTGTGTTGGGGTTTGACCAGCTGAATCTGCATAGCTTGCCATTGAGAGCACTGTTTGGCAAACTATCCCGCTGCTTGTCCAGCTAGGACCACCCGACGACCCCTTAGGGCTTTGATTTGCAGGGTGACATGATGGACCAAACAGCCTTCTTTGTGCCTGCCAGGTCCACAGGAATCTGACGACTGAGGTTGTGCCACAGAGGATTAATTTGATTCTGACATTCTGCTGCTGAGCACTTCATCATAGAGGCAGCTCAGCTCCAAAGAGACCCCACATATCGCCACCACCAACAGGGAAAGTCAGAAACACTTGAGAGGGATTGTGGAGTAACAAAAACGATGTCCATCTGAATAAATAAACCTCAGGAGACTGTCACTGACACGTGTCTAACTGAGGTCAGACCTCAGTCTGTGCTGTGCTGACACTGGCTGACAGTCTGCCCGCCCACTTCATCTTCGTACAGGGAACGTTTGCCCTGAGCTCGTAGGCCATTGTGTTGCAATAGGGTCACCCCCTAATTGCCTTCATTGACCCTGGGCTAGCGAGGGGCAAAGGAGGCTAAAGTTTCTGCTGCTGATGGGTGTCCCTTAGCATAGTGGTGAGCAGGCTCGCCTTGCAAGCGAGAGGACCTGGGTTCGATTCCCCGGCAGATCGAAACCTTAGACAAGTTTCCTTACTCCACACGTCTCTGTTTACCTAGCAGTAAGTAGGAACCTGGTTGTTAGTCGATTGGTGGATTGCTTTCCGAGGGTAATAATCCCTCCAAAGGTTTTTTAAAAAAATTGGTCACTCAATCCACGACTGTTTGTGGGTCACTGCTGTGCATAATTGGCTGCCATGTTTCGCCCACAGACATTTCACGTTACAATATATTCTGAAGCGCTTTGAGACATCTCAACGACATGATAAGGCACTGTGTCAAATGCAAGGATTATTATAGCACAGGCGAGCAAGGCCCGGCTGGAATTTGATACCCGCTTCCCTACCGGCATTCAACACTTCGGGTGTGTGTAGGAGCGCTGGTTGGAGCCTTGAGCCAGGGAGGGGAGCAGATCAGCACGAGCTGTGCATTCGTGTGACAGGAGATCAGGGTGAATTATCCAAGCTTGTTTCAATGTTCAGCCAAACGAGGAGTAGCCTTCAGGTGTTTATCTCGGGGGCACCTCCCACCAACCTCATTCCTCCCTAATCCTCTGGCATCGCTTCAGATAACGTGCAGGAGGCATTCAACGGAAAAGCCTCTGAATGTCACACGCTGAGCGAGATGAGGGTGAGCCCTATTCTGTCGCTCACGCTCGGGGTCAGAGGTCTTAGCGTCAAGCCCTGTACCTTGGGGAGGTCCTGCTCACATTCCAGTGCAGGGAATGGGGATGTGTGGGTGGTGGGGGAGCACTGCATTGTCAGAGGCATTGTTAAACCAAGGTTCCTTGTGTCTGTTCAGGTGGATGTTAAAGATTCCAGAGCACTACTGGAAAAGAGAACAACAACAAAAACTTGTACTTACATAGCGTCCTCCACACAGGGTAGCGTCTCAGAGCACTTAACAGTGGCGGAGCCTGATTACGAGCCGGTTGGATGGGGAGGTGGCCCTAAGCACGATCGAACAGGAAAGTTTTCAGGTGGGACTTGAAAGAGGGGAGTGGGGGGTGGTGGGGGGGGGGGTTGCAAGGCGGAGGGATTGAGGGAGAGTGTTCCAGAGTTTTGAGGCGTAGTGGCTGAAAGCACGATCTCTGATGATGGGGTGGAGGGTGCGAGGGACGTGCAAGAGGTTGGTGCCAGTCCAACGGAGGTGCAGGGTGGTGGAGTAGGAAGTGAGGGTAGGGAGGAGAGGTAGGGAGGTGCCAGGGAATGAATGGATTTGAACACGAGTGTGAGAATCTTGAAGTTGATCCGTTTGGTGATGGGCAGTCAGTGGAGCTTGCCCAGAACTAGTGAGATGTGGGTACGGAGTTTGGTCTGGGTCAGTAGCGGGCGGCAGAGTTTTGAATGAGCTGGATCTTGTGAATAGTGGAGCTGGGGAAACCGGCGAGGAGTGCGTGTGAGTAATCCAAGCGGGAGGTGACAACAACAACAAGATTCCATTTATTGAGCGCCTTTCACGTCGGGAGGACGTCCCAAGGCGCTGTACAGTTGGGTCAGGACCCGAGCAGGGGGGAAATGGTCAGGGTGAGGGGAGGGAAAGGAGGGAGCGAGGAGGGGGTAGAGAGTCGAGAGGGGAGCTGAAGGCACGGTCAAAGAGAAAGGTCTTGAGACTGGCCTTGGAGGAAAGGGAGGAGGCGGCGAAGGCACTGGGGGATAGAGTTCGAGAGCCTAGGGGCTGAGAGGCTGAAGGCCCGGCCACCGATAGTAGGGCGGTTGGGGCGGGGATGTGGAGCAGACCGGAGCCAGAGGAACGGAGGGTACGGGCAGGTAGGTAGGGGGATAGTAGGTCGGAGAGGTAGGAGGGAGCAAGGCCGTGAATGGCCTTGTAGGTGAGGGTGAGGATCTTGAATTCGAATGCACGAGGGTTTTGGCTGCACTTGGGGTAAGGTACAGTCGGAGGCGGGCAATGTGGCGGAGGTGAAAGAAAGTGGTCCTGGTCAGGGATCGGATGTGGGGGAGGAAGGACAGTTGGGGGTTGAACCGGACGCCTAGGTTGCGCACTGGTTCGGTGAATCTGAGGGGGAGGTTGAGGAGTTTAGATCCGCAGGAGTGAAGACGTTGACAAGAGCCAAAGACTATGGCTTTCGTCTTGTCCAGGTCTTGATGTCTGCCAGACAAGCTGGTAGGTGGAATGGGGAGTGACCATCGGAGATGGGATGGTAATGTGCGAGATTAGAGGGATCGAGGGTGGGTATTTTGAGGAGGGGTGTGATAACAGCGGTTTTCAGGGGGAGTGGAACAGAGCCTGAGGATAGAGATTGGTTGACTGTGTTGGCCAGCAGGGCGGAGAAGGGGGAGTTGAGTGACCAGCAGCTGGGTGGGGAGGGGGGTCAAGTAAGCAGGTGGTGAATCTCATCGGTGTGATTGCGGTTGAGAGGGAGGAGGGAGAAATGGGGGCAAAGGAGTGGGTAGTGGCAGGAGCTGCAGCAGAGGGAGAAGGCGGTGTGGATGGTCTGGGTGGGGTAGAAGGGGACATGAGGGGATAGGATGCTGCAGCCAAGGGATGTTTTCAATTTTTCAGACAAAGAAGTCCAGGACCTCTTCACACTTGGAGTTTGACTTGAGGATAGAGGGGGTTTGAGGGGGTGCACGGAGGAGGTGATGGATGGTGGAAAACAGCGTCTTTGGATTGTTGTTTGCCTCCAGGATGATTTGGGAGTAAAAGTCAGTTTTGGCCTGTGAAAGGGAGAGGCGGAAGGTGCGGAGGTGCTCGAGTCACAGTTGATGATGAATCGTGAGGCCGGATTTCTGTCATCTGCGCTTGAGCATCTGGGTTTGTGTTTTGAGTGAATGGAGATGACTGTTGTACCAAGGGGAGCGAGTGGATTTGGAAGCAACCCTGGATTTTAGGGGATCCAGGGAATTGAAGGTTGCGGAGAGAGATGGTCATTCAGCAGCTTGATGGCTGCATCAGGATCGCTGTGGGTAGAGGGCCAGAGGGAGAGGAGGTCCGAGGAAGAGAGGCATTTGTAAGGGATTCAGGTGGAAGCTTTTTCCAGGGGCGGGAAAACAATGGTGGATGATTTGGAAGAGGGGAGGTGTATGTGGGAGGTTTGTGGCGGTGGGGGGGCGCGGTGGATGGTAAACTAGGAGGATTTTGAGGGAGATAGAGGAGGGATGGTAGAGGATGAGGTGCTCAAAGGAGGAGAAGTAGCCAGAGGAATAGGGGGATAGCCAAGGGAAGCTTGGGAGATGAGGGCTCCTACGTTGGTTGGGTGTGATGAAAGGTGCAGCGAGGAGGGGAGGCTTCAACGAGGGGGACTGGGTCACCGGGGGAGAGCCAGGTTTCTGTAAGCCCAAGAATATCAATGTGCTCATCCAGGATGAGGTCATGGATAGTAAGGGCTTTATTGGAGAGGGAGTGGACATTTTGGAGGGAAATGCGGATACATTTGCTGGTGGGGGGCAGTGATGGGGAGAGTGATATATAGAGAGGACTTGAGGTCGTGGGGGAGAAATGATCATGGAGTTTGAGGAGCAGGCAGTATTGGGGAGGGTATGGCTGAGGGAGGGGAAAGGGGTGTTTGACTTTCGAAGGCAGTTGCTGCGGAGAGAGTGAGCGCCGGGAGCCACGATGGGCCTGGCTGGAGCAGAGGGAGGTAATGGTGGGGTCCAGGAGAGAGAGAAGGCGAGGAGGGCGGTAAGAGAGAAGGACAGAGTGGGAGTAATGAAATGTGGGGGCTGAGAGCAGGAACATTTTCGGGGTAGGGGCAGCTCGGGTCGGAGCGACAGCCAAAACGCGCACTCGGAGATCGGGAGGGAGTGATCAGTGGGGCAGCAACAGCCTGTGGGCTAAGGTAGTTTCTCTCTCCTGGATGGTATCTTGGCCTAGTTTCACTTCACGGCTGTTTGTAGGTATTAATGTGCATAAATTGTCTACAGATTCACAATCATTGTACTTTCAAAGCAATGAGGGAGAGAGTCAGTGGGATGGAGAGAATGAGAGACAGACTAGACAAATAGATGGGGGGGGGGTGGAATGGAGGTGTGAACGGTGGGGGCGGGGGGGGGGGGCCAGTCAGTCCTCCGACTAACAGTCTAGAGCAGGTTAGCTTTGCTCAGTTTCCGACGTATTCACGGTAAGTGAAGCAATCTCTGCGGTCTTAAGTGAGAGACAAATTCCAGTGGGTGTGAGCTAGCCCAAGCTGCAATGTATATAAATCTCTCGGTCGCACGGTCTTTGCCCCCTATCTATCTGTGTGTCTCTCGTTCTGTCCATTTCTCTGAAGCCCCCAATTTCAATTTGTGAAATTGTCTTAAAAGTTTTAGAATTGTGGAGAATTCTTCAATCTAGAAGCCGGTTTTCTTTTAAGAGCTGCACAAAAAAATAGCTTCCGCCCACGTCAAATCCGCATTTCAGAATTTTTCACAGTTCTGCTCGAATTCCAAGACAAAATTTGGTCTGACAGACTGAGAGCGGGTGGAATTTTGTGGCCTCTGGAACTGTGACACTTGGACCACCTTGATGAGTGTGAGTGTTTAGGTGTGCGATATATATATGAGTGTGTGTAGAAGTGTGTTGGAGTGAGTGTAAGTATGTAGGGTGGAGTGAGTGTGAGAGTGTAGGTGTGCGATAGTTTGTAGGTGTGCAATGGGGTGAAGGTGTAGGTGTGCAGTTGGGTGAGCGAGTGCATAGGGTGTGTGGTGTGGCGAGTGTGAGCGTGTAGGTGTGGGGTGAGCGTGAGTGTGTAGGTGTGCGGTGCTGCGAATACGAGGGTGTAGGTGCGAGGGTGTCAGTGTGCAAGTGCGCAATGAGTGTGAATGTGTGCTAGGGTGAGCGAGTGGAAGTGTGCAATGAGTGTGAGTGTGGGGGTGAGTGAGGGTGTGAGTGTGCGACGAGTGTGAGTGAGCGACTCTCAGCGGTTTACAGATGAGGTAGGGATGCTGGGCTGAGGGCTGTATTGAAGGCATGTGGGAGCTGCTGTCAGCCAGGGTGGGCTGGAGCCAGCGGTGGCTGAGAGCCAGGGCTGCTGGCAGGCGGCAGTGCTGTGCAGGTGGAAGCGGTGTGCGCAGCGAAGGAGGAAGCACGCTAAATACCAGAGCCTCCGAGACCCAAAGCAAACAACAGAGCTGAACGGCCGAGCAGTCATGTGCAGAGCACTGGCCCCTTTTGTTTCCAGACTGGCCGCCGAGACATGAAATATTCTGGAACAAGTCGCGGCGAGTGACGGAGTGGAAAGTATTGTACTGAGCGTCTGAACAAATGCAGCTCTGCTAACCTGCTCAGACTGAAATGATATCACTCTTCCCCCTGCGCTAGACCCAAACATGCTCCACTGCTCAGCGTCTGGCCCTGCCTCACAGCTGCTAAACCCGCCCGAGCCCACCTTAGCTTAAACTTTATGCTGCCGGAAAATTTGCGAGACCATTTCCCCCCCCCTTAAAGAAGCGCTGGGTTTGTGTCAGCCTGGCTCAGCGGTAGCGCTGGGCGGGGGTTGAGGGGGTTAGGTGGGTGTGTTGCATTGTCAGAGGTGCCGTCCTTTGGATGAAACGTTAAACCAAGGTCCCGTCTGTTTGTACAGGTGGACGTTTAAAGAGCCCGTTTCTCTCTCCTGATGTCCTGACCAGCAATCCTCTCAATAAAATTGGTCACTCACTTCATGGCTGTTTGTGGGACATTGTTGTGCTCAACCGGCAGCCGCTTTTGGCCACAAAAATACAGTCACTACACTTTACAGTATATCCCGTGAAGCACTTTAGGCCACTTTTGAGACAACCTCTGTTCATCTGACTCAGAGGTTAGAGTGCTACCACTGAGCCAGGCTGACATACATAAGATGGATGTCCACTTGTTGGTGAGTCCGTAGCAAGCGGGCTTAAGAACGACAGCCTAGAGCAGCTCTAACAGGGAGTTTTGAAGGTACTTCTTCATGCGGAGAGTGGTGAGAGTGTGGCAATCACTGTGTGAAGCCGGGGTGGAAGCAAAAAGCATCACTGTATTTCAGAGGAAATTTGATGCACGCACGAGGAAGAAGGGAACAGAGGGGAGTAGGCTAGAGAGGGACAATAGGCGATGTAGAGTATAAACCGCGGCATAGACTAGGGCTGAACGGCCTGTTTCTGTGCTGCATTATTCTACGCAATTGCATGTATTGAAAATACGCTGTTCACACTTTGCTGTCTCACCTGCTTTCTAGAAGTGAATTCTCCGCGCCGTTCCTGAGCTGTATGTTAGGCTGGGGACCATGGGTTACCATGGATACCCAGGCGGCCACTAATCAAAACCAGATGAAAACTCACTCAATCAGCCTAAAATCCACCATTCGCCACCCCGTCCACCAATGTGCAGTGTGATCAGGCCCGCTCTAGGCAATGACGCGTGATCCAAGTTTCGTCTGCAGCCAGAACTAGCATCGAATTAGAAAAGTATAAACCTCCCATTCCAGTCAAATTAAAGCATGAAGCACAAGCATTGAGCCCATCCCCCAGCCATTCGCTCCCATTTTGCACCATCCCAATGGGTCTCAACTCTTTCCCATTCAATCCCATTTCTAAAGACCTAATCAGTTCTCAATCCCCGCAGCGATGAGCAGAACAAGTCACCTTCTCTTGCCTCTGAGTCAGAAGATTGTGGGTTTAAGCCCCATGTCAGGACTTTCAGCTCACAGTCTAGACTGACACTCTAATCAACACTACGTGGAGTCCTGTAGCTCAGTGGTTAGAGCACTCGCTTTGCAAGCGAGAGACCTTTGTTCAATTCCAGGCAGGTCAGGGCGAAACCTTGGGCAAGTTTCCTTACTCCACACAGAGCCTTTACAGTGTGTTCTGTGAAGCGCTTTGGGACGTCCTCCCGACGTGAAAAGCGCTATATCAAAATGCAAGAATTATTAATTATTATTACGAGAGCCCTGCATTGTCAAAGAGATGCCATCCTTCAGATAAGATATAAAACTAAGATCCCCTCTGCTTATTCACAAACACTCACACATCCACACTAAACACACGCTCTTACAAATACTCCTGGATACACACATTGACTTACACAACTCACACATACGTACTCACACACACACACACACACACACTCACAGACACCAACACACACACACACAATTGTCATTGTTGTTCGCCTGTGGGCTTCAGCAACTGACTGAAAAAAACAAATCTCCACTAAAATGTGTTCATGTTTCTAATCAGATGTGTTTCCTGTGTGTATTTGGCTGCCTGAGCCTGTGAACTCATCATTTACACATGGTAAGAGGTCAGTGCTCGGGAAAGCACAAGTTATAATTCTCCAAAAAGATGTCACTTTGTAATCGAGCTTGACTTGAAACTATTGGCTGAATTTTCATCTACCCAGGATTAAACTCTGTGAACTCCGGGCAGTTGTTTTGTTTTATATCAATTGATCGAAGCTCACATCTGTATCTACATCTTTGTAGCACATTGGGGATTAGTTGCGATGTTTCTTAAACATGTTCCTTAACTTATTTATGGAACATTTGAACGTACACCAGCAGATGGCGCCCACTCCAGGTGGGTCAGAGAACTGTCATTTTGTGTTAACCCACATCGAGCCCCGGGGTGTGCGCGTGTGCGTGTCGAAGGGCTGAAATGCCCCCAGATAAAATTGACCATTCACTTCACGGCTGTTTGCGGGACATCGCTATGGGTGGTGTCTGGTCGTGGCCTGTAAGCTCAGCGAGTCAGCAGACTGAACAAACACCACCTCTCTGAGCCGTGCGATCGACTGCCTGAACTCAGTCAGCCATTGTGTTCTGTCTTCTGTTCAATGTGTGTTCTTTGGCTGCTCTGCACAGCGTGCTGGACACCGTCTGCTCTGCACATTTACACACACACACACACACGGACAAACCAGCACGTCAGCCTTTCACACTTGTGGGACACTTATAGAACCTTAGAATGTTCAGGCGCAGAAATGGGCCATTCGGTCCTTCAACTGCGTTGGGGGTGTTCTCACCTGAGCCCACCCTGGTCTGATTCCACTCTTGTTTCCTCCCACCCACCCCACAGCCTCTGCACAGGGGAAACTCCCTTCTCTTTTTGCAAAAGTGCTGCTGGAGCTTTTGCGTCTGCCTAAACAGGCACAAACGGGCTTAACGCCTCACATTTGAAGGCTAAAACCTCTGATATTGCAGCTCCCCCCCCGCCCACCCCTTGCCCCCACCACCAGCACTGCGCTGTCTATCTGCTGTTTGGCAGATCTTTTCATCTCCACTGAATATCTTAGCAAAACAAAAAAAAAGTCAAAGGCTTGAAATTCCAACCAGTCTCAGGCCGTGAGGCCGAAAAATTCCAACAATTGGTGCAGAATTGAGGAGCATTCTTAAATGCAGTCCTAATTCAGAATCTGCTCGTAAAATGAAACTTTACGAGCAGATTCTGAATTAAGACTGGATTTACCGCATCCAGATTCAGACCGGATTGAAGAATTTTTCACGAATCTGCACCATCGTAAATTTATGCAGGAAAGGTCGGACAGGCTGAGGCGAGGCGGAATTTCAGGCCTCGGACCCCTCTCTGTGAAGGGTAACGTACATCACTGTGCAGGTTAGAAGACAGATAGGGTGAGCAGGAGAAAAAGTGCAAGAGAATGTGTGAGGAGAGCAGGAGAGAGAGAGAGAGAGAGAGAGAGCGCTTATGTTTGCTGAGGTTTCTGCTGAGGGCCATTTTATGTTCTAAGAAAACATGGCTAATGGGCAGAATTTTTACTGAATGCTTGGGTGACCGCTATAAAAACTAACATTTAACTTTTTGCCAAATATGGGTTTGGATTTAAGAAGAACCAGCTGTAGTTACAGTGTGGCTGAGCTGTCTCCAGTTCCTGACCTACATAAGGCTCTCGATCCGTAATGCCTCATCCATCGCTTCCCAGGAATCTCTCTTTGTCTCGTCACTTGTCCCGGAAAAAACAGTCACCATGCTCAATGGGAGGGTGTTTTGCGAGGGGTCGGTGTTTTGCGGTGGGGGTTTGGCTGCCCTAATCCAGGGTGAGATTATAGCACAAATCAGTGTTGATCGAATAGCAACCTTCATCCATTTTTAACACCAAATTCTTTCTCACCTACTTCTGACTCTGTGCCAATATGACTGCTTCTCTCCAGTCTCGATGTTAATAATAACCCTTGGGTTTGATCTGGTGCCTTTCACGTCTTGAAGCGCTTTACTAACACAAGCCAACGCAGATCCACACAGCCAGCATGGATCGGGACTGTACTGACAGGCTGTAGTTTATGTACAGTTAAGCAAATTAGTTTGTATCCAATAAATATTTCATCCACAAGATGTATTATGTCATTGGCAGACACACTGTACTGTGAGGGTTCTCATTTCAAATCTGCTGTTATATTGTCTTAGAGCCCCTGAAACTAGGCCCAACTAGGCCTTGGGGCTTACTGTCACCAGCTACACCAGAGAGAGAGACTGGAGATGAAGTGCAGTTTGGTCGGGAAAGAGCAAGTACTCAATTAAAATAATCTATGCAATTAAGCATATTTAGCCTTAATCCTAAGAACTGTAAAATCTGGTATCTCGGCGAGTTCATGAACTGCCTGCTTGGCTCCATTACAGCAACAGCTGTGGTTTTTGGGAGGATGTCAGGCACGTCTCTGGGGCTGTGAGGCTGATGTCTGACACCAGGCCCTGGGAGATAGATGGCCACTCATTCAGTGTGTGTCCAGTACAGCGATGGCTACTCGCTGTGCAACCGTGCGGAGTCACAGCCATTGGTTGCTCAGTGATAGGCATTACTCTCCCTGCTCCTTCCAATGCTCCCGTCTCTGGTCCGAGCCCCGCCACTCACCATCTCCGCTTCTCACTGTAACCTTTTCAAAGAGAGCAGTTTGGGGCGGGGGGTGCGGGGAGGAGAGCGCTGGTCGGGGGTTGGGACGAGATGGGAGGAGTTCGAGTGGGGCTGTGGGCATTGGTTGGGGGTTCTGGCAAGGTGTGTGTTAGGGCGGGCGGGCGGGCGGGGCGCAATTCTGTGGGGTTCGTGGTGGGGGTGAGCAGGGGTCAGGGGTTGAGTGAGCGGGAGACTTGGTGTAGGGTTTGGGTGCTGGTTGGGGGTATGTCGGGGGGATGGCATGTGGGGTTGGGGGTCTGGCCAGGGTGAGTCATGGTGTACTGAGTGTCAACGCAAACCATTCTCTTGTGTTGTGCAGGGGGATATCCAGCAACTGATGCTGGTGTCAGACCACCGAGCGGCGTACGATTACTGTGAACACTACAGCCCTGACTGCGAGACCCCCATTCCTGAGGCCGTGCAATCCCAGGACCCCAACCAGGGGGACTATGAGGTGAGTGACCGGCGCTGGCTGTCGGACCCCAGACGCACTGCCGGACCCTCACAGCCCACATCCCAGCGGGTACAACCGCTGGCCTCTGCACGTAACTCACTGCACATCTCACTGCAGACTGTGATCTCGGTACAGGCTGTGTTATCCCAGTAAACATGACATCTGTTCTCACTGTTTTGGGGGCACCGTCCCCGCCCCTCAATGCTCTCTGTCTGATTTGTGAAGTGCTTTGAGCGGGATATTCTCGGTGAACGCTGTAGGCGTGATTGCGACTGTTTTCAGACAGGAGAGAGGACTTGATATTACGTGGACCCCGGCGCCTCACTGCCTTTTCTCCTGTCAGCAGCACAATTCCATCCAGAATTACCCCACCGTCACATTACCCCACAGCTCCAAGTGCTGACAGCGAGCATCTCGCGTCCTGGCTCCCCCATCAGCACGAGACTTTGAGCTCAAGTGCAGTGCAGTACTGGGGGTGCGCTGCATTGTCAGAGGTGCTGCACTTCGGATGAGACGTTAAACCGAGATCCAGTCTGCCTTTTCAGGTGGACACTAAGCGCCTTGGGGGACGCCCTCCCGACGTGAAAGGCGCTCTACAAATGTAATTTATTGTTAAAGATCCCACCATGCTGTTCGAAAGTGTTTCCCTCTCTCTCTCTCTCTCTCTCCCCCGGTGTCCTGGCCAACAATCCCCCAGATAAAATCAGTCACTCACTTCATGGCTGTTTGTGGAACATTGCTGTGCAAATTGGCTACTGTGTCCGCCCACAAAACACACAGTCCCTCCACTTAGCAGCAATTGCCTGTGAAGTGTTTGGAATGTTGGGTTGTGTGCTTTGGGCCGATGGAGTCAGAGCCTCTCACTGGAGCCCGAGCATTCCCGCTGCCGTCCGCACTGTTTACAGTCAGGAAACTGTCAGGCGCTCTGTGTAAACAGCTAGAGCCCACCCCGCGGGCAGCTATGGGTCACCCACCTGGCTCGCGGGTCTCACACACACACACACACACACTCACACACACAGCCACACACTCACACACTTACACGCACATTCGGTCACACTCACACACACACACTCACACATACACACTCCGTCACACGCTCTCACACCTATATACACACACTACGCACGCACACACACACACACACACACACACAGGCACAATCATAGACACACAATCACACACATACAGTCTCTCACACAATTGCAGTCACACACACATATACACACACACACACGCACACACACGTATATATAACACACACAGTCTCACACACTCTCACAAACAAGACACTCACACACAAGTGACTATGTGGGGTCGGGAGGAGAAACCGTTAGAGGAGATGAAATGGTGTTGGTAGGATAAGTATGACTCAAACCAGAAGAATGCGGTCCCACTGAGGGTGATGAGGAAAAAGAGACGGTTGAAGAGGATGGCACGGTCCACTGTGTCAGAAGCAGGGGAGAGGTCCAGGAGGACAAGGAGGCAGTGGGAGCTTTGGTCACAGAGACAGAGGATGTCACTTGTAACCTTGACCAGCGCTGTCTAGGTTCTGTGAGCCAGGCAGAAACTGGGCTGGAGGGGCTCGAGAAGGGAGTGGGAGGAAAGGTGTGAGCGAGATTAGGTGGCAACAGTGTGTTCCAGGACATTAAAAAAGGAAGAGCAAGTTGGAGATGGGCTGGTAGTTAGTGGTTTGATTATCAAGGGAGGTTTTTTTTTAGGAGAGGAGCGATCACCGTTGTTTTGAGGGGGAGA
The DNA here is from genome assembly GCF_018977255.1 of Callorhinchus milii. Lineage (NCBI taxonomy): Eukaryota > Metazoa > Chordata > Chondrichthyes > Chimaeriformes > Callorhinchidae > Callorhinchus > Callorhinchus milii. The sequence continues at coordinate 19,331,270 of NW_024704749.1, forward strand.
GGATGGTGCCGGAGGAGAGGGGCAGGGTGCCACCCCGGTGATGGTGGGGGGGCAGAGTGGCAGTTGGGTGGTCAGCAGCTTGGCGAGGAGCGGGTCGAAGTTTCATCTGATCGACGAGGGTTTTGAGGGTTGAGGTAGAAATGGGAGCAAAGGAGTGTAGTGGGGCAGTAGAGGAGGAAATAGGAGCTTCAGAAGATGGGGGTGAAGGGTTGCAGGATGGAAAGGAGTGGGGGGGGGGTGGGGGGGGGAGCGGGAAACAGCCAAAAAGATGTTGTCTATTATTGATGCGAAGAAGTCCAGGTCCTCCTTGGCATTTGGCATCGAACTTTCACCTTATCCCTGTGTATTGTGTAACCTCTTCAAGGTGATTATTATTTAATGTGAGTTTGGGTGTTATTCTGAGTACACTCTTGAGTGAGGTTACCCTTTAATGGCAGGATCTGGAGGGGAATTATTATTACGAATATCCTTATTATGAAAACTTCCCGGATGATTACAAAGACGGACCCACCGAGAGGACACTGGAGCCAGAGTACGGGGAGGTCACGGGCTCCCTCACCGAAGACGAGGAGGAGGGGACGGTGACGACGGCGGTGGGGGAGGAAGAGGCAGTGTTGGAGGGAACGGCGAACACCGAGGTGGAGGAGGTAAGCACAGAGGGAAATATCCTCCCTCTGAACAGTACGCTGTGTGAGAGTGTGTCCAAGTCTCTATTGTGCCCCAGGATTGGTTATAAAATCATCTCTCGCTCTCGTCAACGCGGGTTCCTGTGTTGCAGCAATGAGACACTAGCTGTTAGCCTCACTGTGGCTCCATGTCAGATGGCCCATCAGGGGCCATTTGCTGTGGCACCTACCCAGCTCGCAGCCAAGGTACCCTCCCTGTCCTGGGACTCCCCCACCTCACCCGTGTGACAACCCCACATCAGCCGTCCATCCTTTGGTTGTGTTTAGGACTCTTCCATTGGAGAGATGGGCTGTGTCACCTCTGAGGCTTGTCCAGAATGGGTCGTTAGGTCATCACGGGAGACCATTCGGCCTATCTCGCTCACACCGAGCTGAGTAAAAGGCTGCAGAGGGCAATTTCAGGATGGACTCCAGGAAGTATTTCTTTACACAGAGGGTAATTAACTGGACTGGACCAGGCTTCCAGAAAAAGTGGCTGAGACCTGCAGACTTGGACTCATTTACAAAATAGCTTGATGCTACAATGGGGGTCAGGAGAGTGGGTTTGTTGGAGAGATGAGATCAGATGGGCCAAACTGATCTTGTGAACCCCGCCTCTAATCTCTCCTCCCCACAATATCCCTTGATATTTTTACTCCCGAGAATCTGCCTTCTCCCCAATCCCTTGACTGATCTCTCCTCTCAACTGCTGAGTGTTGGCCATTCCCTCACTCTCCGTCAGCGACTTCGCCTGGTCTCCGTCCCAATCGGTCTTGCCCTCATTTGAAGGTCACGAACTCTCTAAAAACTCACGTCCCCGCTGGCCGGCTGCTGTTCCTGTGCACGTGGCACACGTCACCAGCTCGTGCAATGGGCACCGTCATGGCGGGCACCGTCGCCATGGGCATCGTCACCTTGGGCTTCGCACTGACACATTCACTCCTTGCGTTCAGAAAAAGACAGAGGAAACGGGGAACGTGGAAGGAGAACGCTCGGTGGTGCACGTGACCAACAGCGCAGACAATTACGAGCCGGAGGAGCTGACCGACGACTATTATCATTACAATTACAATTACAATTACAACGATACCTACGGCTATGGCGAAGAGAATCCCACAGATGGGGACAACAGCTTGGACAATGACCTCTCTGTCACCCATGAAGCAACAAGCAACCACAGCAAGGTGTGTGCGCCAGGGTGCGCGTGTGTCTGTGCGTGTGTGTGTGTACACACGGACATGTGGACGTCTGCGTGAGAGCGTGAGTGCGCGTGTGTGTGTCTGCGTGTGAGCGCACCTCTGAGTGTTTGGAAGTGGGTACGTGCGGAAGTCTGTGTGAGTGCATGTTTGTGTGAGTGCGTGTATGAGTCTGTGTGAGTGCGCCGTGTGAGTGCGTGTGTGTGTGTCTGTGTGAGTGCGCGTGTGTGCGTCTGTGTGAGTGCGCTGTGTGCGCGCGTGTGTGTCTGTGAGAGTGTGTGAGTGTGCGTGTGTACATGCGTGTGTGTGAGTCTGTCCGAGGACGTGTGTGTGTGTGTGTCCGAGCGCGCGCGTGTGTGTCTGTGTGAGTGCGCGCGCGTGAGTGTGCGTGTGCACATGCGTGAGTGCGTGTGTGTGTGAGTCTGTGCGAGTACGTGTGTGTGTGTGTGTGTATGAGTGTGCGTGTGAGTGTGTGTGTTTGAACTGGAGTGTGTAGCAGTGAAGAGGAACAAATGTACAGTTGAACGTGTGAGAACTGGGGCCCTGATCGTTGAGCATCGGCCCAACCCCAGGGCTGCTGGTTCTTACAGGAGCAGGGTGGTGACCCCACAGAGCCCAGCAGCTCTGGCCAAGAGGGAGGGGTGCTGCAATGCGGGGCGGGCTGGAGGGGGTCGGGGGCCTGAGCCCCAATCCCTGCGCTTACCGTGATTTCCTCTTGTCCCTGAGGGTGACCATTTACCATCTGGCCCAACAAGCTGGGAAGAAAAGGGGCTTTGGAATAGGGACTGGGATCAGGATCGGGATTGGGATTGGATCGGGAACCCACACATTACTTACCCATCTCGTAGCCAGCGCTGAAATGTCACTGTCTGTCAGCCATGAGCCTCAGCGCCTGACCATTCGCTGCAGCCACTGCACTGAAACCATTAACCTGACTTTCCGTTGCTGTGTTTGTCCACTCCCCACCCCATCCCCTCCTCTCCCCACATTATCGCCACCCCACACTATACCCTCTCCCCCCCAGGTGGAGGTGGAGAAGAAGCAAGATCACGGATCGGGTTGGAACAACACGTTCACGGAGGAGGTGGTCACGGACGAGAATCTGGATGACCAGTACGAGGTGTATTATGATTACGACGACGAGGATACCGACTCGGTGATCGGCAACGGATCCCGGCAACAACCGATGCTGAGTACGCCAGGGTGGGTATCGCCTCTCGCCTCTGGGTCAGAAGGTTGAGACGTGGAGTCCTGTAGCTCAGTGGTTAGAGCACTCGCTTTGCAAGCGAGAGACCTGAGTTCAATTCCAGGCAGAGGGCGAAACCTTGGGCAAGTTTCCTTACTCCACTCAGAGCCTAATAATAATCCCTCCAAAACCACAAACAATAATAAATTGGTCATTTTCAATCTACGACTGTTTGTGGGACATTGCTGTGTGCAATTGGCTGCCGCGTTCGCCCACAAAGATACAGTCAATTCACTTTACAGTGTGTTCTGTGAAGCGCTTTGGGACGTCCTCCCGACGTGAAAAGCGCTATATAAAATGCAAGGATTATTATTATTATTATTATTGTGGTTTCAAGACCTACGTCGGGACTTGAACTCACATAGTCTAAGCTGACACTCGAAGGCAAGTGCTGGGAGGGCGTTGCATTGTTGGAGGTGCCGTCCTCCGCATGAGACATTAAACCGAAGATCCCATGACACTGTTTGAAAAGAAAAGGGAGTTTCACTCCCTCCGGTGTCCTGGCCAACAGTCCTCCTAGATAAAATTGGTCACTCATTCCGTGGCTGCCCGTGGGACATGTGACCACATTTGCCTACAAATCCATCACTCCATTTCACAGTAAATCCTGTGAAGCGCTGTGAGAAGTCCTCCCGACGTGATAAGGTGCTGTAGCAAATGCAAGGATTATTATTATACTATTCTGTGTCTACCTCGTGCTGTCGCCGACCTGGGAGTGTGGACGGACAGTGTCGACAGAGGGAGAGTTACGCTGTCTCTAGCCTGGGCTGGATGGTGAAAGTGATCTCACTTTTATTGAGACGGTTTGGGTTTCTACAGTGATCGGACGGTTCTTTCTTTGACACCAGCAGGGGAACGGCGTGAGGGGAGAGAAGGGCCAGAAAGGGGAGCCGGCCGTCATCGAGCCGGTAAGTCTTGGGAAAGTCGAGGGGATGTAGCTGGGAAAAGGAGAGGGGGACTCGCAGCACGGGGAGCAGGAGGGAATCAGAGGGTTATGTGTTCAAGCCCCTCATCCAGACTCGGAGGTCACAGTCCAGGCTGACGCTCTCAGTGCAGGGTTGGGGCGGGTGTGTCGGGGGGGGGGCGGGGGGGTGGGAGCGCTACGGGGGAAGAGGGAATGAGCGCTGCAATATCGGACACGCCGTCCTTCAGATGAGCCGTTAAACCGAGGTCCCGACTGCCTGCTCGGGCGGCTGTTGAAAAGAGAAGCGGGTTTCTCTCTCCCGGTGTCCTGGCCGACAATTGCCCCGGATAGAATCGGTTGCTCACTTCACGGCTGTTTGTGGGACGTCGCTTGTGTGCAGACTGGAGGGGGAAACGGTCGCTACGCCAGAAGAATAATTACCCGGAAAATGTTTCGAAGCGCTGGCAAAAATACAGGTTGACCTGGCGTCTCACCTGTGTGGGTGTGCTACGGTGTGTGTGCGTGTGCTTGCGTGTGTGTGTGCACGCGCATGTATCAGCGCCTTGGGACGTCCTCCGGATGTGAAAGGTGCTATACAAATGTAGTCTTGTTGTTGGTGTTGGTGTATCTACCCGGCGCTGTGTGTGTGTGTGCGCGCGCGCGCGTGTGTGTGTGTGCGTGCGTGTGTGTGTGTTATTAGCGGGCCGGGTGATTAATTCTCCTGTTTGTTTAACGCAGGGAATGCTGATCGAGGGTCCCGTTGGGCCTGAAGGCCCGGCTGTGAGTCACAATCCAACCATGTGCTTTTCTGCTTGTTGCCGAAATCTACATTGAGCCGCCGACCTTTGCCAATTAGTAACATGTGTCTCGGCTTCTTAAATGAGGACGGATTCGGATCCAGTGCGCTGTCGAGCGGTCTCTCTCACCGGCTCCGTGCTTTGCGCTTGCCACCTCACACTTTGGTGTTGTTTCTCGTTGTCTCCTACAGGGTAGAACCGGCCACTCGGGCTCCCCCGGACCCCCAGGCCCCATCGGGGACCCCGGTGACAGAGTAAGCCTCATTATTTTTTTATCGTTTCCCGCGCACCCAGCGCACTGCCGGAGCAATCAAGCCCCGAGCCAACGGGAACCGCGCCAGGTTCCTGCAGTAATTAAATCATTTCTACCCTCTTCTTACGCCGGCCAAAAAGGAACATGCTCATGGAAATAACAGCTGGAGTTCAATCCTTTATGTAAATAATCGTTTCCCAATGTCCAGGCACTGTCCCCCCTTCCTTGGCTTCTATTGGTGAGAGGGGAGGGTTGGGGGGGTGGGGGGGGAGAGGGGAGGGGAGGGGGAACGTTGGGGGTGGGGGTGGGTTCTCCTCGTATGGGTGAGCGAGCGTCAGTGAGGATTTCAAACGAGAGAGAGAGAGATTAGCAACTCCCATCCTGTCATCACCTGAACACCCCATCCCTCAACACACACACACACACACCACGGGAGGGGAGGGGTGGGGTGGGGCGGGTTGTCTCTGAACAGCGATCAGGACCATGGAAGACTTGGCTGATTTCCTCCCCCCCCCTCCTCCTCTCGATAACCCCTTACACACATCCTAATCCCTCTCTTCGTGTCGCTCCTCAATCACTCTCCTTCCCCCCCCCCCCTCCCCACCAGCACCCCAGGTGCTCACTCTCTTTTCCCCCATCCCTCCTCTGCCTCTTTCCCACCCCCGTTGTTCCCCGTGACCACCACCCCCCCACATTCTGAGGGAGGGAGGAGCGCAGGCGAGACTGGTTGTTCCGAACGGTGGGGGGTGTGTGTGTGTGTGTGTGTGGGTGGTGGGAGAGAGCCGCTTCCTACTCCCCCCCCCCCCCCCCCCACCCCAGGCTCAGGTGAATCCACACGTCAGGGTAACCCTCATCCCAGAGCGTGGCAGTGACGCCCACGGGAAAGGCGTGCGTTGGGCGGTGGGCAAGGGGTCAGGGACTCTGCGATCACAGTCCAGTCTGACACTCCAGGGCTGTGCTGGGGAGGAAGCGTTGAATTATCAGTGTAACGTGCAGGTTGCTGGCCGAGCGGGCAAGTAGGGCAGGAGAGCCCGCCAACGTTTCCTCGAGGCTTCTCACGGCCGAGGCTGCCAAGGCTTCGGATCCTGTAAACTGGCACGGACTCGTTCCCAGAGCCGTTGAATCGGAGCGTGCGGCAAATGGTCTGACAGAGTTAGAAGCTGCTGCTGATGTCGTGCTCCCCTTCCTTGACAACGGCTCAGCATCTGCTCCCTCTCCCCGGCTCTGCCTGTCCGTGCCCGCGGGGAGCCGGGGCCGGGGCTGGCCGCAGGGCTTCTGCTGCCCCCCGGTGGGCATTCACCCGCACTGCAAGCGAGCTGCCGAAGCTTCGACCGGGTGAAATGCCTCGGCGTTCCCTGAGCTGTTCCCGTGCGATAATTAGCGCACGAGACGCTGCAAGTTTAACCCGATCGTTTTTCGCGTGGGATTTTGGTTTAGCTCCACTTGTTTTTCTGGCCGTCGAGTCAGAACAACGGACGACAGGGCTCCGATGTCCCTGTGAGGGTTTTTTTTTTGAGGGGATAGAGTTCGGGGTGAACCCACTCTCAGATGCCACTCTCACGTGTCACACCAGAAGGTTGTGGATCCAAGGCCCCATGTCAGGGACGCTGAGATCAAACTCCGGTCTGACACTCCAGCGCTATGCCGGGGAGGACCATTGAATTATCAGTGTACGGGCAATTGTATGAGATGTTCAACCAAACTCCTGGCCGTGTCTGTTCAGGTGAACGTTAAAGAACCCGCTACCCTCTGGGAAAACTCTGTGGTAATCCCTCAAATAAATCGCTCCCTCACTTCAAGGCTGCCCATGTGTGTCTGTGCGTGTGGGGGTAGGGAGGGACTGTGCACGTGCTGTGCGTGTGGAGCGTGTGTGTGGGGCGGGGAGAGGGGTGAGTGTGCGCGTGTGCGTGTGTGTGGAGGGTGTGTGTGTTGTGTTTGTGTGTGGGGGGGAATAAGTGTGCGCGGGGGGGGTTTAGTGAGCGTATGTGTGTGTGTGTGTGCACCTGTGTCTGTGTGGAAAGGCGACTGTGTTTGTCCAACCCTGTAACTTTGTGCAAAATGGTCCCCCGCCTTTGCCTTTAGCAATCACGCTAATCGCCGGGCAATAATTACCGTGAAGAGCTCATGGATGTTGGATGTTGGATGTTGAGATGCGCGAGAGAGCGAGAGAAAGAGAGCGAGAGAAAGAGAGAGAGAGAGAGAGAGAGAGAAATGAAGCCTGGGCATTTTCCCGTTTGCTGGAGTTGTTGCGATGCCAGTTGTGTGGCAGCAGTCACTGGTTGTCCTGTGTGGCTGCGATGGTCAGTGTTTGCTGATCAACTGTCGTGTTTCTCTGATGACAGGGGCTCCCAGGCCGGTCGGGCCTCCCAGGAGCTGATGGATTACCGGGACGCCCTGGGACCATGCTCATGCTGCCGGTGAGTGACTTCAACACGTCTGTAGTGACCAGTCACTACAGTGGGGGTTAACGATAAGTCCGTTGGGGGTTAAGGACGAGTCATGTCCAGGGTCAAGCAATGAGGTTGATTTGTGGCAAACACGGGAAGTGGCTGCAGGGAGGGAGGGAGGGCTTCGACCAAGACTGACCTGTCGCTCAGCATCCTGGAGGTGGCTTCACAATCTGTTTCCCAAAGCAGTTGGTGCTGAGTAAGCCTGGTACATGGTATTAGTCTTGTCCTCGAGACCATCAAGTGGCTGTCCTGTAAAGGTCCTCCCACCACGCTGAAAGCAGATGTCCGTCAGATAGCTGATGAGAGAATTCTGAGGCTTGGGGCGACAGCTGCTGGAACGTGTTACCTGGAGTCCCGAGTACGTGAACATGCCTTCGTATGTCTAGTCAAACCTTGATTGGTTTGCAGAAAGGTAAGCAGCTACTGCTCAAGATCTGCACCTCCAACTGGTAGGACCATCGCTCAACGGAAGGGACGTGTGTCTGGCAATGCATCCCCAAACCACCCCCTTCTGACACCGCTGTTAAGCACCTTGAGACGCTGCTCTCCACGTGAGGGGTGGGGGGAGCGGTGGGAGGTCGGGGGTTGTATAAACGCAGGTTGTTGCTGTTCTTGAAAGCTTTAATGACAAGTCGTATCGGGATTTATGGAGTCGTGCTGAGGTTTAATGATGAGTGGTGTCAGGGTTTAATAACGGGGCATGTTGATGATTTTACAATAAGTCATGGGGGGAGGGGGGGTTTAATGCCAACTCGAGTCCGGGTTCAATGTCGAGCTACGTTAGGGTTCAATGACGAGTTGTACCAGAGTCTAACATGAGTCAGGGTGAGGTTTCACGATCACTTACATTGGGCTTTAAGGACAAGCGGTGTCTGTCCTGTCAATAGTTAATGACAAGTCATGTCAGGAGTTCACTCTGAGTTGTGTTGGTGTGGGGTGGGGGCGGGGGCGGAGGGGGAGGTTTGTGACAAGTCATGTAAAAGTGTAGTGCCAAGTCATGTTAGGAGTTAGCGATGAGTCACGTTGAGCTTTAAAGACAAACGGTGCCAGGGTTTAGAGATAAGTCGTGTTATCAAACACAGGGAATCTGTGTGCAATGTTGCATATTTTACCTCATGAAATCTTAACTGTTCAGCAGCAATATTGGTGAAGGTCACGGATTGTGCACACACACACACGCGCGCACACATACAAACACACAGGTTGTGTACATACGCGTGTGGGTTGTGTACACACAATCACACACACACACACACACACGGGTTGAGTACACACAAACACACACACGCACATACTGATTGGGTATACACACACACACGCATGGGCGGTGCGCGTACACAGACGCGGGCTGTGTGTACGCACGCACAATGGCTGTGGACACGCACACAGGTTGTGTACCGTGCTGAGTTTGCTGTTTTCATTCCAATAATTGACTGAGATCCTGGTTCCAAGCTCTGGGGTTTGGCCGCTCGCCACAAACAGCTCCAGCTGCCATCGGCTCCCATCCCTGCCTCCTCTCCAGCTCAGCCTGCGATCATTCCACACCCGAGGACCAGACCCTGTCCCCCCCCCCCCCCCCCCCGAGGCCTTGTCCCCATCCCGGGGTTTACTGCTGTGCGCAATTGGCTGCCGATTTTCGCCAACAAAATACACAGTCACTTTGCTTTACAGTATATTCTGTGAAGCGCTTTGAGACGTCTCGAAGACGTGATAAGGGGCTGTATCAAAAGCAAGGATGATTATTTATTTTTTTAAGCCATCTGCCTCCCCCACATCTGCCTCCTCACACCCAGTCCGTGATTTGCACGCGAGAGGTCCAAATCACTGAATTGTTCCTGTTACCTGGGACCTGTTGCCCGTCAGACAGAAGCGAACACAGCGACGCATACACAGCACCACATGGGAGCCCATCATTCCCTTCCGCACTGTGGGAGAGAAGTGACACCGGTCATGAAGGAGCTGGAATGATCAGGTAGCCTGACTCACAATTCAGCATCGCTCAGTCGCTAATGCTCTCGTGGGTTCAAGCCCCACATGGTGACTCTGAGCTCACAGTGTAGGCAGATACCTCATTGCAGTGCTGGGGGATGTTGCATTGTCTGAGATGCCATCCTTCAGGTGGCACTATTCAAAGAGAGAAGAGAGTTTTCTTCTCTCTCCCTCTGGTGTCTCTCCAGGCTGACATTCTCCCAGATAAAATGAATCACTCAGGTCAAGGCTGTTTGTGGGACGTTGCTGTGCACAAATTGACTTGACTACGCAATACCCAGTCACTCCAGTTACTGTAATCCCAGTGAAGCTCTTTGAGATGTTTGACGTTCTGTCACCTGCATGTGGTTCGAAGTGTCAGGGCTTATGTCCTACAGTATGATTTACGCGTATACAGTGGGTTTCACACGGGAGGGCAGCCCTGAGGCTGTAGACGAGGCTTTGTGTTGATGTTCACGCTCAGTCCCACCGGTGGGGACCAGGCAGGAGTGTTTACTGTAATAACCTGTTGGTCAGTGTTGCCGTGTAAGGGATTGCCTGGCTGTCCCAGCTCCCAACTCTGGCAAACGTAGTCATTTCCTGCTGAGCGTAGTGGGAAAAAGAGAGGGCGCGGGGTGCTGGTGTTGGTATGCGGGTGCTGCTGGGAGCGGGAGCAGTGTGCTGGGGTTTGCTGGAGCCCAGATCTTTGCTGAACCTGTCTGTTTCTCTCTTCACAGTTCCGGTTTGGGGCGAGCGGTGGAGATAAAGGGCCCTCTGTGTCTGCTCAGGAAGCTCAAGCACAGGCCATCCTACAACAAGCCCGGGTCAGTGTGTGTGTGTATGTGTGTGAGAGAGAGAGAAATTGGGGGGGTGGGGGGGCGCTGGGCGGGGAGGGAGGGTCCGTGGTGGGAGCGGGGGAGCGGTGTCGGTGTCAGGGCCGGGAGTGGGGGAGCGGGGATGGGCTGGCGAAGCTGGGTGTGGGGGGTGGTGGGCGGTGGGAGGGCGGGGGTGGTGTCGGGCAGAGGCAGGAGATATTTAATTGAAATGTTTGTTTTACAGCTGGCGATGAGAGGCCCATCCGGTCCCATGGGGCTGACTGGCCGTCCAGGGCCTTTAGTAAGTACCTTATTACCCGCTGTGACCTGGGGTGTGAGGCCGTGCAGAGAGCTTTGAATCTTCTTTAGCGAGAAGGTGGATAACTGGAGGGGTGGGGGGTGGGGGGTCTCAGTCTGGCTCAGTCGCTCGCGCTGTAGCCTCTTCTCAGAACGCCACGCTGCTGTTTGAAAAGAGTTTCTCCCGGCGTCCGAGCCAAATGGGACCACAGTTTAACACAGTGTCAGCCGTAGGACGGCACCTCTGAGAATGCAACCGCAGGCGCAGGTACCGGCTGCGTTTAAATTTCACCTGCGCAGTGTAGATTGTTGATTCATTCGGATTTTCTACGATTTGGGCAGTTTGCCGGCAACGTGGACTTTGCACGAGTCATGTTAAGGGTTACGGTCCCGACTTTACTGCACACAGAGGGTCGTTAGGACGTGGGTGGTCTGACCAGAGACGCTGACTGGTGCAGAAACAAAAATACAATACGTCTTCCAAGGAATCAGACAAAGATTTGATATGGGAAGGAGGGGCACGACGATGATGATGATGATGGGTGGTGGGGTGGGGGGGGGGGGTTGGGGTTGAAGGGAGTGGGTAAGCGGAGGGTCTTACAGAAAGCCGGCACAGGCACGGGGGGGTTGGGAAACGTTCGCCCTGTAGGGTGAGGGTGGTCTTTTGCTCCGTACTCGCACTCCGACCTCACTCCGTTCCTTTCCCAGGGGCCGCCTGGCAGCTCGGGGCTGAAAGGTGAATTGGGAGACTCGGGGCCTCAGGTTCGTGGTCACATTTGCAGCCAATTTCACCCTGAAGAGTCTGTGTCTGTATGGCGCGGAGCCCGTGTATGGCGTGATGCGGAGCGTGTGTGTGGTGTGACACGGAGCGTGCGTGTGGCATGACGTGGAGCATGTTTTTAGCGTGATGTGGAGCGTGTGCCGCGTGATTTGTAGCGTGTGTATAGCGTGATGCAGAGCGTGTGTGTGTGGCGTGACTTAAGAGCGGGTGTGTGGCATGACGTGGAACGTGTACGTAGCGTGACGCAGTGCGTTTGTGCGTCGTGACATGGATTGTGTGTGTAGAGTGACGCAGAGCATGTGTGTGTAGCGTGACGCGGAGCGTGTGTGTAGCGTGACGCGGAGCGTGTGTGTAGCGTGACGCAGTGGGTGTATCTGATGGTTTATTCTCTTGTCATAGGGTCCTCGCGGGACTCAGGGACCCCCAGGCCCTGGGGGAAAGCCAGGCCGCAGGGTGAGCGATTTCTGTGTGTTTTCGTCACAGCCGACGAGAGGGAAGAGATTGGAATATGTTACACGTTGACATACATAACAAACATACACCCACAAAAATACAAGTGCGTTCATAGACACACACACACACACACACACACACTTGTGCACGACTGTACACACAAACATACATACAAATGTTCACACAGATGTACACAAATGCACGCATGTCGATACGCATAAACACACAGATACACTAGAATACATACTTACACCCAAACACGCACGCACATATGCACACGAACATGCACACGCGAAAATTTACACACAAAAACACATACACACATCCCTGAACATACACATGGACACTTACATGTAGTAGGCAGGGTTTGTCCCTCCAGGGAGAGAGAGAGAGCAATTTTCTCCAGACACAGGGAAATTCCCATGTGTACGTGGCACATATATGTGGAAGGAACGCTTCGTCTGGTTTGGATACTCTTAAGAGCGGTGATGGGTTTCTGCACGTGAGGTGGGGAGGACAAGTTTGCAGGGCTATGGGGAGAGCGCGGGGGGAGTGGGATTGAATTGGATAGCTCTTTTCAAAGAGCCGGCACAGACACGATGGGCCGAATGGCCTCCTTCTGTGCTGTATAATTCTATGATTCCATGATATGTCAGATACCTGACTGACCGACAGAAACAAACAGAGCGACTGACTGTGTGCGTCTCTCTCTATCCACATGGCAGGGCCGGTCAGGGGCGGACGGAGCGAGAGGAATGCCAGGATTATCAGGACCAAAGGTAATGTGTGAGACATTTATTTCCAGCCTCCAGTTTATCCCCAACCTCTCCTACTCTCACCTCCGCAGCAAAAAGTTGTGGATTCAAGCCCCACGTCGGGGACATTGAGTTCACAGTCTGGGCTGACGCTCCAGTTCAGTGAAACACGGGCAAAGGTGCCGGTTTTTGGATGAGACGTTAAACCGAGGTCCCATCTGCCTGTTCAGGTGGACGTTAAAGATCTTGCGGGGCTATGCAAGAAGAGAAGGGTGTTCCTCTCTCCTGGTGTCCTGGCCAATAATCCCCCCCAAATAAAATCGATCGCTGACTTATTTCTTGGCTGTTTGTGGGATATTGCTGTATGCAAATTGGCTGCCCCCGTTTCGCCTACAAAATACACAGTCACTGCACTCGTGTGTAATGTACGCACAGGAGCCAGCACTGAGACGCACACGAGCACGAGACGGGATTGAATTGTTCCCTGTGACCCGGCGTGTGCTGTACACACAGGAGCTGACAGACCTGTGCTTGTGTATGTTGTTATCCTCTTCGACCGGGGCTTATGGCCACCTCCCACCCCACTGGCTCAGAGTCAGGCTCCGCCACTGTTAAGCGCTCTGAGACGCTATCCTGCTTGGAGAGCGCTATGTAAGCGCAAGTTGTTATTTTTGTTATTAAATCCCTTTTGTTGCTCCGCAGGGTGAACGCGGTTTTGATGGGTTGCCAGGGTTACCTGGTGAGAAGGGGAACAGGGTAAGTGGCATCTCCGTGTGGCATCCTGGCAAGGGCCTCCCTCATGTCAGAGTGTGTAGCAATGTGCCTTCCACACCGTGTCGCGCACACCGTGTCGCGCACACCGTGTCGCGCACACCGTGTCGCACACACCGTGTCACACACTGATCCGTTCACACCGTGGTGTGCTATGTGATGTGACGCACTGACTTCACTGCCGACGGCTCGGACATTCAGACGTTAATGACTCTTTTCTGCATCCAGGGAGACTCAGGCCCACAAGGTGCAACTGGACCATTGGGAGATGACGGCGAGCGAGTGAGTACAACAACAACAGCAGCTTACATTTATATAGCGCCCTTCACACGGAGCAGCGACTCAGAGCATCAGTGGACACGGAACTGCTGGCTGTGAAACGTGACACATGACGTGAATCAGGAGAGACCACCAACCTGTTAAGCTTTGGATCATAGGGTTAGCAGGAGATGGCTGAGAAGAATTCCTGCTTCCAGTGACTGGTCTGTCCTTCCAAGTCTGAGGCAGAAAGAGAGCGAGACAGACAGAGAGAGAGAGAGGGACAAACTGATAAAGACAGACAGAGACAGAGAGTCAGAGAGCGACAGAATGCAAAAACAGAGTGAGACAGAGAGTGAGGGCGAGTGACAGAGGGTGAGTGAGAGAGAGACAGATGAGAGAGAGACAGAGTGAGAGAGAGAGAGAGAGAGAGAGAGAGAGAGACAGAAAGTGAGTGAGGGAGACAGAGAGTGAAAGAGAGACAGAGAGTGAGAAAGAGACATAGTGACAGATACAGTACAAAAGTACATTTGTAAAGCATCTTTTATGTTGGGAGGATGTCCCAAGGCGCTGGACAGTCAGGGATTTGGACAGTCAGGGAGAGAGAGAGAGAGAATAAAAGAGAGACAGGTGGAAGGACAGATGGTTTGGTCCATGGTGTCTGCGCTGTTCTTTGAGTCCTATTTCCCTGTGTTTCTCTTGTACCCCTGCAGTTTGAGAGTCTTTCGCTATCTAGCTAATTCCCTCTTGAAAACTAATACACGAATCTTGTCTGAATCCCACACCTGGTATTCCACATTCTAACAACCTTCAATATTAAAATATTGCGTCCCATCTTCTTGTTGCTAACCATCTTGATAGGTTTTCTGAAGGTTTCGGCTGTTATTAAAAAGGGCGCAAATTAACACTGAATTCCAGACTTTCTCACAATTCTCTGACATTCTTAAGGCTGAGAGCCAGAGGCTTCCGGGCTCAGGGCATCTGCACCTGTTAACCCACCGGTAACGTCTGTCTTTCAGGGCGATGATGGAGAAGTGGGTCCCCGTGGTCTCCCGGGCGAGCCTGTGAGTATCCGTCTGTATGTACAGCACAACCTCACAGTACACAGTGAGGGGTGTGTGTCAGTGTCACAGTGAGGGGTGTGTGGGGGGGAGGGGGGTGTGAATGTCACAGTGAGGTGTTTGTACTGAATACAGCAAAATGGAACTGGAATTGATAACAACATAAGGGAACTTGAAATGATTGGATTACAATGGAACTGGAACTGATTACAGTAAAGGATCAAAACTGAGTAGAGATTAAGGGAACTGGAAATTATTCCAATACAAGGAATTGAAATTGATTATGGCACAAGGGAACTGAATCTGAACTGGTTACGGTACAGGATTACAGTGGAAGAGATGTGGAACTGGTTACAGTACAGGATTACAGTGCAAAGAGAAGTGGAATTGGTTACTGAAGGTTTGGACTGATAACAATACAATCGCAGTGAAATGGAACCCAAACTGATTCTAGAACAAGCGAACTGGAATCGAGTACAGTACCATGGAACTGGATCTGATTACAGTTACGGGGGAACTGGAACTGAATACAGATCAACAGAGCTGGAATTTATCTCTGTACAAGGAGATTGGAACTGATTACAATACAAGGAAACTGAGAACGATTACGGTACCGTGGAATGGGAACTGATTACAATAGAGGAAACGGGAACTGATTACAGCACAACAAGACTGGAGCTGAGTTTGGAACAATAAAACTGCAACCGATTACTTTGTGAGGGAACTGGAACTGAATACAGTGCAATGGCACTGGAACTGTTTACAGTACAATGGAAACTGGACCTGATTACAGTACATTACAAATGGCACTGACTTCCATATAATAGAACTGGAACTGATAATACAAGGGAAGTAGAAATAATTACAGTGCTACGCAGCTGGAACTCATTTCAGTACAAGGAAACTGGAACTGTATACGGCAGAAGGAGACTGGAACTGATTAAAGTGCAAAGAAACTGGAACTTATTATTGCACAAGCGAACTGGAACTGATTCCAGCACAGTGAGGCGTGTGGATGAGATGGCCACACCAGATTAGATGAGGCAGTGTGTGTATGTGTGTGTTGGAAGGGTGGGGGTGGTGTTTGCTCCCTGTGAGGGTGGAGGTTTTGCGATGACCCCCTCCTGATACCTTGTCCTCTTCTTCTTGTTTCCAGGGTAGTCGTGGTTTACTTGGACCAAAAGGACCCTCAGGACTCCCTGGACAGACTGTAAGTGGTGTTGGTGGTGCCCTCTCATGTACCTGTTTAACCGACCAGCGTGGGTGGAGCAGTTCTCTTAACGCTTACTATTGATTGGATCTGAGTTTCCTTCCGTGTCTCAGTTGCGTGTATCCTTCCACCAACACAGTAATTCCTGTAATGTCTACGACAACACCACCACAAATTGGATTTTGTGGTGGTTGCCCCTTGCACTTTGGGGCGACATCCCAAGGCGCCTAGCAGCTAAGGGTTAGACTGGTGTATAACTCACACACGGGCGGTGTGCTGGAGGTGGGGGTAGATCTGCGGTTGGCAGAGAGGTCCATAACCTTCTTAACAAAAAGGTTGATTGGCCACCAGGAGGTGACACTGATATCCCTCTCCAGGGAAGTGGGCTGTTCCTCAGGGCTGTGGGCTGCCATTTTGTTTGACCCTCAGGCCGGGCCTTTCTGTTTTGTGAATGTTATGCCCCACCTCGAGCTGTAAGGCTGTAAGTTCTCTTATTTTTCTTGGTTGCATATCGCTTGCCTCGCGTTGCCGACCTGCCGAGGACGGCAGGAAACCACATCATCTTCAGCCAAAGAAAGTTAACTTCTGGGTCTGGGGCCTCAAGTCTAGGCCTCAGGCACTAATAATTCCTTCTTTTAATCTTGTGTTTTGGGTCTTCTGCACATCCCTTGTCCCTTCTGCTCCACGATTGGCAGCTGCGCTTTCAGCCACTGTACCGAATCCCTGGATCTCCTTGGCTCAACCTCTCCGTCTCCCCCCCCACCCCTGCCCCCATGCCCCCTTGTTTCCCGTCTTCTGTCGAAAGACTTTCCTCTTTAACCGAGCCTTCGGTCACCTCTCCTCCGCTTTCTGGCTCGGCACGAAGTCACGCCGCTGTTAATAATAATAATCCTTGCATTTGATATAGCGCCTTATCACGTCTCTTCGAGACGTCTCAAAGTGCACCACGATCGCTGTTGTGCTGAATTGATTTGTTTCCTCAATTACATGCATTTGATTCCCTTTACAGGGTGTTACGGGAATGGATGGACATCCTGGTCCTAAGGGAAGCCAGGTAAGTGTCGTCAGAAGAGATCCACTCGTCGCTAAACCCTACACTTGTGTTGAGATCATGATTCAATGGAGTCATTGGTATTGGAATTGCTCCCCGAGTGGCAGGGTGGGGGAACTGCACCTTGTGTGGCTGAGCACTGAGTTACTGATCTCAGCCACGGAGTGGGTGGTGGGGGTGGGGGGGGGGAGGGAGATCAGCCAGGGTTTCCGTATCCAATCGGTCACGCAGGTTAAGACGGTACAATTTCAGACCTTTGGCTGCTATGATGATCCCTCCCCCCATATCATAAAATATCTTGAGATGTTTTGAGGTCAGTGTGAATGAAGCTCGTGTTAGCCCTGGTTCGTGCAATGCCCTGGCCGTTGGGTAGAGGTTTCAGCCTGGCTCAGTCAGCCACCCTTTCATCTCTGGGTCAGATGATGGTGGGTTTGTGCCCCACGTCTAGACTTATTATTATTATTATTTGAGCTCACAGTCTAGCCTGATGCTCCAGTGCAGAGCTGGGGGAGTGGGGGGAGCAATGCATTGTCTGAGTACCATCCTTTTGGATGAGACTTTAAACCGAGGTCCCGACTGTGCCTGTTCAGGTGGACGATAAAGATCCAGCAACACAATTGGAAAGGAGAAGGGAGTTTCTCCCGGCATCCTGGTCATTCACTTCACGGCTGTCTGTGGGAAATTGCTAAATCAACTGCGGCATTCGCCTACAATATACACCGTCAATAAACTTGTCAGCCATTCCGCTTTGAGCTGCGTTGACGTGCTCGAGGCTGTCTGTATCCAGTGTGAGGATTTGGGGGTTGCTCAGTAACTGTACACTTCTCTGTTTGCCCAGGGTCCCCAAGGTGAGCCTGGACCCCCCGGACAGCAGGGTAACCCAGGGGCTCAGGTAAGTGACCCCGCTTGCTTTATCGGAAGCCACTTGACTTGCCAGCGCTGGGCGGTGCAGAGAGCCAGGATCACCAAACTAACGCACAGCATGAGGAGGAGAGACAATCTGCAGCTCCACATTTAACATAGTTGTCAAACCAGAGGAGAGATAAGGAGAAATGTTTTCGCACAGTGATCGGATGTCTGGATCTGGAATGCACAGCCTGAAAGGGCGGTGGAAGTAGATTCAATAACAACTTTCTAGCGAGAAGTGGATAGACATTTGAGGAGGACAAATTTGCAAGGCTTTGGGGAGAGAGAGGAGGAGTGGGATTAATTTGGACAGCTCTTTCAAAGAGTCGGCATGGACACGATGGGCCGAATGGCCCCCTTCTGCGCTGTATGATTCTATGGCCAACCCTGGCTCTCAAATTCAGAGAGCCAGGGTTGGCCATAGATGGCTGCGCTGCCATTTTATTCTAAAGTACAAGGCAAGGACAGAGGAAAGCAGGAACATGAGGAGGCCATTCAGCCCATCAAGCCTGTTTCATCAGTTAGCTAGATCTTGGCAGAAAGGTTAATGCCAGTGCCTGCCCCTTTGACATATCCCTTTCTACTTCAACTCCCTAAATCTTTGTCTCTCTATTAAACACCCCAATTGATTTGGTCTCTACAGCTTTCTCGGGCAGAGTGTTCCACATCTTCACATCCCTCTGTGTGAACAAGTGGTCCCTGATCTCAGCTCTAACTGTGTTATGTTCTGATTTTGTCCCTTCTAATGGATCCCTTTACCAGAAGGAAGATTCGCCCACTCCAACCTCTCAATTCCATTCATTATTTTAAATAATAAAAATAATAATCTTCACAGTTGATATATCTCGATTAACTCGCCTCCTACCCTCCTCAGCTTCAGGGAAAACAACCCCAGTCTCACAAGGTCTTAACTTCTAAGATGGCTTTCTGCAGTTCTTTCCAAATTCAACAACAGAATTGCAGGGGAATTGAGTGTGTGAGTGTGAGTGTGTGAGAGTGTTAGTGTTAGTGTGAGCGTGCTAGTGTGAGCGTGCTAGTGTGAGCGTGTTAGTGTGAGCGAGCTAGTGTGAGCGTGTCAGTGTGAGCGTGTCAGTGTGAGCGTGTCAGTGTGAGCGTGTTAGTGTGAGCGTGTTAGTGTTAGTGTGAGCGTGTGAGTGTTAGTGTTAGTGTGAGCGTGTTAGTGTGAGCGAGCTGGTGTGAGTGTGTCAGTGTGAGCGTGTCAGTGTGAGTGTGTCAGTGTGAGCGTGAGCGTGTTAGTGTGAGCGTGTTAGTGTTAGTGTGAGCGTGTGAGTGTTAGTGTTAGTGTGAGCGTGTTAGTGTGAGCGAGCTGGTGTGAGTGTGTCAGTGTGAGCGTGTCAGTGTGAGTGTGTCAGTGTGAGCGTGAGCGTGTTAATGTGAGCGTGTTAGTGTTAGTGTGAGCGTGTGAGTGTTAGTGTGAGCGTGTTAGTGTGAGTGTGCCCTCGTTGCTGCTGGTTTCTCACAGTCAGGCTGGCATGTGATGCCCTGTTAAG
This sequence comes from Callorhinchus milii, assembly GCF_018977255.1. Lineage (NCBI taxonomy): Eukaryota > Metazoa > Chordata > Chondrichthyes > Chimaeriformes > Callorhinchidae > Callorhinchus > Callorhinchus milii. The sequence continues at coordinate 19,350,618 of NW_024704749.1, forward strand.
TGACTGTGATCTGTCTTGTATTGTACAGGGTCTCCCTGGTCCCCAAGGAGCGATTGGTCCCCCAGGCACTAAAGTAAGTGGTGGACCCTCACTGGCCTCTCCTATCCATCGTGCTCACCATTTATGTGTTAATGTGTCGCTTTAAATGTAATTTACTTCTAATTCTTCTTGATTTTTAATTCTCTGCATTCAGGGTCCAACTGGCAAACCAGGGCTTCCAGGCATGCCCGGACTCGATGGCCCACCCGTAAGTTTAACCCTTTCAAACCTAGAGTGAAAGAGAGAGAAACAAGAGAGATACAGAGAGAGAGAGAGAGAAAGAGAGAGACACCCACTGAGAGAGGGAGAGAGAGAATCACTGAGAGATGCACAGAAAGAGGGAGATACACCTAGTGGAGAAACATACCAAAGGTGTGGTTAAAGAAGTATGTTTTCAAATGCGCTTTAAACCTGGGAGCAAATCAGAGGGACTCTGGGAAGGAGTTCCAGAGAGGGGGGCTGAAAGCCTGGTTGCTGATGACGGGTGGATAAGATGGGAGATAGGCCAGTGCCTGTGGAGCTAGGAGCGACAGTTGGGTAGGTGTGATTGAAGGAGGTCGCGGAGGTGAGGGTGGGGGGTGGTGTAGGGTGGGGGAGATCATGGAGAGATTTGACCATGAGAGCGAGGATCTTGAACTTGATCCACTTGGGAATGGAGTGCCAATAGAGCCAAGCCAAGATGGGAGAGCCTAGGAGAGGGAACAGGCTCCATTGATCTGGATAATCTGTAGTTTATGTAGGGAAGAGCTGTGGTGTCTGGAGAGCAGGGTGTTGGTGTAGGTGAGCCTGAATGTGATGAACAACAACAACTTGGATTTATATAGTGCCCTCCACACCGGATGGCGTCTCAGAGCGCTTTACAGTTTAGGATCCCGGGACCGAGCCAGGGGGAGGGGTGGGAAGGGAACCAAAGGTATAAAAGGTATAAACCAAAGGGATAAACGCGTGGATGAGGGTCTTGACAGCCCAAAAAAGAGGCAGAAACTGGCAATATTTCAGAAATGAGGATAATTGAGCAGGTAAGAACACGGATGCTTGACAGTCAAACAGTACCCTGAGATGCTGCACAGGCTATGTGAGGTGGAATGTGCATTCATGCAGGTTGTTGCTGCCAGCCCCTGAGGTCGAAAGGCACTAATGGGAGCCAAGATAAGCCAAAATGAAAACGACACCTCTAGACTCTTCTGTTCTGAATGTAACCCTTTCATGTGAAGAGTCACTGCAATTAATGCCTAGCCCAAAGGATGTGGTTGAGACTATAGGACATGGTTAACCTTTCAGAACATGAACTACGTGGGATGTGTTGAGCGCTGTGCCACCCGAGTTACAGATTTCTCAAGGGCATCGCTTGTCATTTCTGCCCACAGGGTCATCCTGGCAAAGAGGGTCCTTCCGGAGACAAAGGCAGCCCGGTATGTTTGCTTGTTGTCCAGTTTAAACTGATAAATCCTCTCAACAACCCAACCCTTAACTCCTCGGAAATACATTGTTTCTTGTCTGTATTCACAAGCCGGGTTTAAGCCAATATCAGATTGGAGGTGTTGTCCTTATGTGTCCTGGTGGACACTGTTGTCTCATTATAATATAATAAATAATAATCCTTGCATTTGATATAGCGCTTTTCACATCTTCTCGACGTCTCAAAGCGCTTCACAGAATAGACTGTAAAGTGAATTGACTGTATATTTGTGGGCGAAACGCGGCAGCCAATTGCGCACAGCAGCGTCCCCACAAACAGTCGTGGATTGAAAATGACCAATTTATTATTGTTTTGTTTTGGAGGGATTATTATTAGGCTCTGTGTGGAGTAAGGAAACTTGTCCAAGGTTTCGCCCTCTGCCTGGGATTGAACCCAGGTGTCTCGCTTGCAAAGCGAGTGCTCTAACCACTGAGCTACAGGACTCCATGGCGCTTACGCGCTGTTGCCCTTTTGCAGCTGCATGGTATTACGAAGTGGGGTGGGGGTGGGGGGCAACGCAGCCAGTGCTGCCACAACTGACGCATGTTATTTGTATCACACAGGGTCCCCCAGGTCCCCAGGGACCGATTGGCTATCCAGGGCCTCGTGGGATCAAGGTAAGTCAACGTGGGAGAGACGTGTTTGTCCACACACCCAAAACACCACTTTGTCTTAGTCCCTAAGACCACCTTGTGGTAAAATTTAAGATTATAAGAGTTATGGAAATTTCTTCAGGTTGGTCAGAACTTGGAATCTGTTCTTTTTCTTTAGATCTGTGGGATTCGAACATTTTAAGAATTTCCCACAATAATATTAGACAGAATGGTCTTAAAATCTAATACAAGGCGGATTGTCAGGCCACAGATGTGAAGCTACTAAACTTCTGTTCGTCAAACAGGTTGTTGAACCTTAATATTGGGTGTTGGGTCAGTATTTGGTTAGGATTGAGTATAAAAGTAGTTCCACATTGAACATCTTGCAGTCCTCTACTCTCAGACATGTGCTCTTACCTTTTCAGGGAGCTGATGGGATTCGTGGATTGAAAGGAACCAAAGGTCTTAAGGTGAGCACATCTCTTGGGAAGGAATATTGGGGGAAAGGGGGGAGGGAGTTGCTGACACTGGTCCAGGAGTGCCAGTGTTTAGTGTGTGATGTGCAATAGTGCCCAGTGTTCAGTGTGTGATGTGCAATGGTGCCCAGTGTTTAGTGTGTGATGTGCAATGGTGCCCAGTGTTTAGTGTGTGATGTGCAATGGTGCCCAGTGTTCAGTATGTGATGTGCAATGGTCCCCAGTGTTCAGTGTTGAAGCAAAGGGCAGCGGGTCCTGCCCTTTGCTTCAACCAACCAAGATAAAGAACAATTCCTCACGAATTTTGCCAACTCCATATTTAAACGTTGTCTCTTTACACCATTGCTCACACTCCAGTGCTCACACACCAAACGGATCTGTGCCAGTGTTTATTAACCACATAAGCTTCACCCATCCCACCCCCTCTCTATAATCAGGAGGGTAAAGGAGGGGAGGCAGCAGGACACAGTGAGACACAGGCAAGGTGTGAACGGAGTAGTGCTGTTGACCTCTTCGACCGTGCCTTCGGGCACATCACCCGCCCCTACCCTCCTGCCCTCCAACCCTCCTGATCCCAACCACCAGCTTCGGCGCGGATCCCTGACTATCCAGCACCTTGGGACGTCCTCCTAGCTACATAAATGTAATTTGTTGCTGTTGTTGCTGGTTTCATCCTCTGGTGTGTTGTTTGACAGGGTGAAGAAGGCTTCCCAGGATTCAAAGGCGACATGGGAATAAAGGGCGACAGAGTGAGTAATCCGCCAACCTCTGTCTTTATCCCCAGGGTCAACAATCAGCAACACTCATCTAGTCTTAGCCTGTCACACTCGCTCACTCTTACAATACATATCCTGAAACTGGGTGACAGAGACCGCGAGTGAGTGAGACTGGGAGTAATAGAGACTGGACTTGAGTCACACACAGTAACAAAGATGGGGAGTGAGTCACACAGAGTGACAGAGACTGGAAGTGAGTTACACAGAGTGACAGAGACTGGAAGTGAGTCACACAGAGTGACAGAGACTGGAAGTGAGTCACACAGAGTGACAGAGACTGGAAGTGAGTTACACAGAGTGACAGAGACTGGAAGTGAGTTACACAGAGTGACAGAGACTGGAAGTGAGTCACACAGAGTGACAGAGACTGGAAGTGAGTCACACAGAGTGAGAGACTGGGAGTGAGTTACACAGAGTGAGAGACGAGGAGTGAGTCACACAGCGTGACAGACTGGGAGTGAGGTACAGAGTGAGAGACGAGGAGTGAGTCACACAGAGTGGCAAAGAGACTGGAAATGAGTCACACAATGAGGCACAGAGAATGAAGCTTTTATGCGTGATGTACTCTGTGCAGGGGGAGCTCGGGCCTCCGGGACCCAGGGGCGAGGACGGGCCTGAGGGCCCTAAAGGTCGTACGGGCCCCATCGGAGAGTCAGGGCCAGCAGGACCCGTGGGTGAGAAGGTAAGAGACCCTCCCAGGCCAGCTGTGTGTTAATGAAACATCTCTAGAGGTCACAAGACCCACTGGGCAAATAATAGGTCTGAACTAGACCCAAAACCTTCCCAAGCCTCAGTCAGGGATGGCTCTGGGCCGAGTTTAGGCCTGTTGTTTGTCTTGAGATGTAAGATGGCACAGACTTGGTGCAAAAGTTTTAACCCCAGACGTAATTTCCTGCTGTTCTTAAAAAAACACACCAGCTTCCAAATAAAGATTGAATAATTTTTCACCATTCATATTATATTATTGATGTAATAAACTTACAATTTACATTGCGATGTAATTTTGCGATTTAAAAAAAAACTTATACACATTCACATTTATTTAATAAAGCAAAGGAAAAGGGAAGTGGGTTTCTCCTGGCCGACAATCGTCCAAGTTGATTGGTCATTCACTTCACGGCTGCTTGTGTGCCGCAGTCACTACACTTAATAGAAATGATTTGTGAAAGGTCTGAAGCTTTGTGAAGTGATAAGGTGCTATAGGAATGATTGCCTATGATTGTGCGCTGAGTCATTATCAATGAATCCCATCCCCTGATTGTGTTCTGTGTTGTGCAGGGCAAGCTGGGAGTGCCAGGCTTACCGGGGTACCCGGGTCGACAAGGGCCGAAGGTAAGTGCCACGTCATTACTCGCACTCTCTTTGGGGGAAGATCAGCTGGATGTCCGACACTCAGAAACCCATCATTGTGCTTAAGAGTATCCAAACCATGTGAGAATTCTGCAGAGGTATCTTACCTACACATGCTGTGTATTGGAATGGAATACACACTCTCTCCCTGGATGGACGCATTCCTGCTTACCTAATACCGGAGAGTGTTAGGCGCAAGTTGGCGAGAGCCAAGGCTTGGGGTAGCTCGGAGTTTGCGTTGGGGTAACTGCTGGAGTCTAACCAGCTAAACCCCCATAAGTTGCCATTGAGAGCACTGTGTGGCAAACTTTCCCGCTGCTTGTCCAGCTAGGACCATCCTATCCATAAGGGCTTTGGCCCGCAGGCTTAGCAGGAGCTGAATGGGATGACTCCCTGCCCCCAGTGACTGGTCTGCCCTTCCAGGTTCTGCCAATGAGCCAGGCTGGGCTGGTTTGTTATGAACAGTGCCCTGGAGTACTGTGGACTCACCTGGCTCAGGAGCCGGACTAGAGACCGTCACTGAGGGTGGGCTTGATTCCAGCTGTGTCACCTTGGAGCCAGCTTAGCTCTAAAGAGACCCTGTTTACCTCCAACCCCACAAACTATAGGATATAATAGAACACAAACTAGTGTTAGTTAAGTTCTATTCCTCATTTAACCTTAAAATGATACTCGGAAACATTTATCGCTTCCCAAGCAAAGTAATTTGTACACTGGGGTGAGAGGTGTTGTGAATGTGTTGGTGCTGGGCTGGAGGCTTACGTGCAAGTGAGTTGGACACAGTCGGGCCAGTCACCGAGTGTCTGAATGTGACGCGCCTCTCACAAGATCAGCAGTTCATCCGTTCATTGATTGACCGTTTGCGGAGACAGATACAGTGACCGTTTCTCTCTCATTCTTCCCAGGGTTCCATCGGATTCCCAGGGTTCCCAGGAACAAACGGGGAGAAAGGAGCGAGGGTAAGGTCCTGTGGCATGTGTGGTTAACCGCTGTCAGCAGCGCGTGGGCGAACGATTGTCGCGGTGACTGGCAGCAGGGAGGGGAGGGGAGGGGACTGGTGTGAAGGCGGTGCTGTGTGGGGTGCAATCCCTTCGCTGCTGTATTTATACTGTGATTGAGCTGCGGGGATTGAGGGGGGTGGGGGTGATGGAGACTCTGTTGCGTGTGTAATAGAGACAAATGCAGTGGGCTGGGGTTGGGAACACAGATTGGGAAAGGGGCATAAGTTTGGGCACAAGTTTAGACCCAAGTTATACCCCATAATCTTAAAATTCGAGCGGAGGCGGTGAGGAATAAGTTCAGGAAACTTTTCTGCATAGGGAGGGAGGTGTTCCGGGGGTGGTGGGGTGGGGGTTAGGGGGTATACATGACCGCACACAGACGCAGAATCGCACGGGTGGGGGGGAGGGTGTTGACCCTTGTCTGAGTGAGTGAGCGAGTACCTGTTCTTTCAATGTCCCTTCCAAGTTTCCAACCAATTTCTGGTCAGGAAACGAGGCTTGGGCTCGGGAGTGGTATTTAATTCACTGGCAGTTCTGGCCCCCTAATCGATGTGACTAACAAATGATCGTTCCAACCTCCAAAGCCGATCAGCGCATCTGTGGCCCAGGAACCGTGCTGTTAGACCCTGTGCGATGAACTGTGTGAGCTGCATTCGCACCGATAATAATCAGCAACCAGTGGAGCACACGCTCACACCTCACCTCCAGCGCATCTGATCCGAAGTTATAAGGAATCCTCTGAGCGGCTGGGCACGTACTGGGCCATCGCTGGCCGGACACGGGACTGGGTGGTCTCGAGGAATGCAGTGGCCGCGAGGCTTGGTGGGAGCCGAGCTATGACGCCGAGGGCTTTGTGCTGCTGTGCGTTTGGAGCTGGCCCAGCGAGGGGTTCCAATCCCAGCCAGCAGCTGCGCGAGAGCCAGATGTTTCAGCCGGAGAACTGGGTGGACACAGACCTTCAGAATAATCCACAGTAATCTACAAGACAAGGCTGGAACGTGGGCAAAGCTGTTCGGCTTCGTCCCCGGAGAATTCGCTCTCCAGCCTCGCAAATTAACCCTCTCACGACCGCATGTGCGCCCACATGACAACATTCTATGGTCTCCGCACTTGCTGTGGATCCAAACCAACTGGCTTGTCGTTCAAGCGGGTGTAACAGCTCCACAGACTTTATTGCTTACTCCCTCTCTCCCCTGCGCTCTCCCTCCCCCTGCCCTCTCTCCACCACTCCCTCTCTCCCCCACACCCTCTCTCCCACACTTCCTCTCTCCCACCCGCCCTCGCTCCCCCCGCATACACTTCCCCGGCTCCTCCATCCCCTCCCTGCTCTCTCCCCCGTCATCTCTTCCCCCCCACCCTATCTCCCCCCTGCTCGCCCTCGCTCCCTCCGCAAACTCTCCCCCTCTCCTCCCTCCCCTCCCTGCTCTCTCCCCCTGTCACCCCTTCCCCCACCCTCTCTCCCCCCTGCCCGCTTCCCTCCCCGCCCCCTCTCCCCCCACTCTTTCTCCCCACCGCCCTCCCCCATTCCCCCAGAGAGGAGTCTGGCGTGTGTTAACCTCGGTAGGGAAGCACCCACAACCGTGGGGCGGGAATAGGAATCTACGAGATTTAAGCGACCGACAAGCCGCCGTGCCATGTAGGGTTAACATGTGCAGCGCAGTCCAGGAAGTGTATGACAGAGAGTGGAAAGCTTACATCACTGCTGTTTACTGCAGTGTACAATCTGTTCTGATTGCTCACAGACCTGTGTTCTCTGCTCCACACATTTGAACGACTTCCAGGGAACACTGATGGGAGGAGAAGGAGGTGGGGGTGGGGTGGGGGGGGGGGGGGGAGGGAGGGAATGGAGGATGTTTGAGACAGTTTGGGAATGTTGCTCACATTTCTCGCTGCAAGTCTTTAGCTGCCCCAGATGAGCTCTGAGGGCACAGCATGTTCCAACTTACAGCAGGCATCTCCTCAACAGGGCTCTGACTTTCACGTCAGCCTGGCTCAGTCGCTCGCACACTCACCTCTGGGACAGAAGATTGTGGGTTTAAACCCCATTTCAGGGCTTTGGGCTCACAATCTGGGCTGATGCTCCAGCGAGATTCTGGGGGGGATCGCTGCATTGTCGGAAGTACCGTCCTTCGAATGAGACGCTAAGTCGAGCTGCCTATCTGCCCGTTCAGGCGGACGTTAAATATCCCACAGCACAATTCAAAAAGAGGATGTTTCTCACCAACAATCCCCAAATAAAATTGACTTTGTGGCTGTACGCGGGGCCTTGCTGTGCCTAAATTGGCTGCCGCGTTCTCCTACAAAACACAGGGTCAATACACTTGACTGTAATTACTTCTGGAACACTTTTCAACATGTTGAAGCACTTTAAAATGCAAGTTCTTTCTCTCTCTAAGTTTCTTGCAGCAACCAGTTCACAGGGCCTCCCAAGTTTCTCCTACCAACTGTAGTGACTATGCATTTGTAGGCAAACAGGGCAGCCACATTGCAGGGCGAGAGATCCCACAAACAGACCACGTTACTGGGCTCTGGAGTCAACTCTTCCCCCCTCCCCCCCCATCTCGCCCCTGCACCTCCCCACTGCATTCTCCCTGGTTCAATGCCAGCATCTCACTCGAGTGCAGTTGTTGTTAAGTTTGACTCTTAACATGTTTTGGCTCCTTGTTCGCGCTTGCAGCTGAAACAGGAGGGAGCTGGGGGTTTTTCAGTGTAATAAATACAAGGTAAACCACACAGGGTGTCAGTCTGGCTTAGTCGCTTGCGCTCTCGCCTCTGGGTCAGAAGGTTTGGGTTCAAGCCTCCTCGTTGGCAATTTGAGCTCACGTCCAAGTTGACCCTCCACCTCTGCAGTGTGGGGAGTGCTGCATTGATGGAGGTGCCGTCCTTCGCATGAGACATTAAACCGAGATCTCGTCAGTGCCTGTTCAAGTGGATATTAAAATCACCTTGGCACTGCACGAAAACAGAAGGCATTTTCTCCCGTTGTCCTGGCCAACAATTCCCCAGTTAAAATTAGTCATTTTACGGCTGTGTGTGGAACATTGTGCTCAAATTGGCTGCCGCATTCGCCTACAAATAGTCACTCCACAAGTGTTTGGAAGCGTTTTGAGACTCTAGGAGCAACAACAAATTGCATTTAGATCGCGCCTTTCACATCGGGAGGACGTCCATAGCACTATCAAACGAGAGGATGATGATTAACAGACAATTAATATTACTTCCTCCGACTCGTGAGAAACATGGTGTGTCGTGCGGAAAGAGTGATGAATGTGCAACAGGAGGGATGTCAGGACAGATCACGTATTCCCATTAATAACTGGTTGTCTTTTGTTCCCGTGTTTAGGGTACACCAGGGAAACCAGGTCCAAGGGGACAGAGGGGCCCGACGGTATGAACTCAAGTTACTCCCCATCACGCCGATTAAATAGTTTCTTATATTGTTGTGGAGATATTTCCTTTTTTTTCGTTTGAATGACGTGAACTAATTTTTTTTCCCTGATGGACGATCTCTTAACTGTGTTTTCTTTGGCTCCTCACAGGGCCCACGTGGTGAGCGAGGCCCAAGAGGTTCCACAGGAAAGCCTGGCCCTAAGGTAGGTGTCCTTTCTGCTGAGCCCATTTGCTCCCCCGCCCCACCTCCAACCCCCTCCCTTTGCCTGTCACATGGGGTGAGACCCCCTCCCATCCTCCCACCCCCCCCCCTCCTTCCCGCAACTCATCCCAATGGTTTGATTCCACAAAGAACAGAGAAGTTGAGCAAAATGGTGATTGCAAATACAAAGCATTGTGTTGGCCCTGACCTCGGTTGCTTTGTGTGGCCAAAATAACACGTCTTGTTACCCCCCTCCACTCCAATATTGTGCCCCTCCACCCCCGGCTCCCACACGCACATACATTGGGGAGGGCGTGTTGCTCTCTGATGTTTTTATGGACTTTTCCCGTCAGGAAAGAGTGCCATTGTGGACGGCATTGACTGCGGTTCCGAAAACCACATGAGCGTTCTGTTCCCCCTGCCTCGCGCCCATCGCCCCTCCTCTCACGCATACACTCACCACCCCAATCGTCCCTCCTTCTCCTCCTCGCTCCAGCAAAAAACACTGAGCTAAGGATCCCGCTGTTGATGTCCTCCTTACTTTGTCCTTGTTGGTTCTGTGAGTCTCTGGGTGAGATGTGGAGACCTGTAGTGGTTAGCATGCCTGCCTCGCATGCAAGAGGACATGGGTTTCATTCCTTGGCAGGGCAAAACCTTAAGGAAGTTTCCTTACTCCACACGCCTCTGTTTACCTTGTAATTAGTAGGAACCCATTTTTTAGTTGATTGGCAGATGGCTTTCCGGGGGTGATAATCCCTCCCCACAACCTGGAGGGTAATCACTCAATCCGCGACTATTTGTGGAACACTCCTGTGCACAATTGGCTGTCCCTTTTCACCCACAAAATACACAGTCCGTCCATTTTATTATACATTCTGTGAAGCGCTTTGAGACATCTCAATGACGTGATAAGGCGCTGTATCAAATGCAAGAATTATTATCATCATTATTATGTTTGTTTGTTTACAGGGTACCTCAGGGAATGATGGACCGCCCGGGCCATCAGGCGAGAGGGTAAGGATTGCCAAGCGGGAGGAGCTGGCCATGACCAGTGGTGCCGTGGGCAGGGAGGGGGTCAGTCCAACACAACCTTTCAGAGCAGAGCAACACAGTGAGTGGGACCGTCAGTCTCTGGGCCAAGATCCTGAGACAGCTCTGCCATAGGGAGACCACAAACAGGAGTATCTCAGCTCAGAAGCACATCTAGCTTCCTCACCTGCATCAGAAGTTTATGGGTTCAAACCCAAGTCGAACCTTGAACTCACAGTCTAGACTGATGCTCCAATGCAGTATGGAATGGGATCGCTTGTATTAGTGGAGGTGCCGTCCTACGGATGAGATGTTAAACCAAGGTCCTATCATAAACCATGGTTAATGATCTTGAGGCACTATTGGAGAAGGAGAGAGAGTTTATCCAGGATCCTCGCTGACGATCCCCCAAAGAAATCATCAGATGTGTACACATTGGCTGCTGTGTTTGCCGATAATTGACAGGCACTACACTGACACTGATCGCCTGTGAAGCTTGTTGATGGGTTTCGGCGTGAGATCAGATCTAAGGATTATTTATTTATTGGTCGCTCCTGTTTCTGCTGTGATAGTGACTGGGATGAACAGATGGCAAAAGCTGTGCAGCTTTTCTTTGGCAAACGTTGGCGTGGTCTGGGATGATATGTTGAGTATTGACTCAGGTCAGATTCCCTGCTGGGTTTGGTCTCTGGGCCATGGACAACTGCTGTTGGGTCGGCTACTGCTCAGAGATCCCTACCAGGGCCTTGGTGCAGGGTAGTGGCAAAGAAGTAGCTCGACTATGACTGAGGGAAGCAGAGGTTCCAGCCTTTGCACTCCTTGCGCAAATTACGCTGCTCATCACACACAAGCCAGGTTTCTGATGTGAGCCTCATCATAATCGTCTGTCATCCTGGCTCAGCCACACTGATCTCTGGGTCAGGCCCTGAGTTCAAGTCCCCACGTCGGGGACTTTGAGCTCACAGTCCAGCCGGACACTTCAGTGCCGTGCTGGGGGAGCTGTGCCATAGGTGCCGTCTTTTGGATGAGACATCAAATCTGTGGCTGTTCAGGTGGACTTTAAAAATCTTACCGGCGCTATTTGAAAAGAGAAGGGAGTCTCTCCAGCATCCTGGCCAACAAACAAATGTGCGCAAATTGGCTGCAGGTTTGCCTACAAAATGTACCGTCACTGCACAGGACGTGCTGAAGTTTTGATGTGATAAGAGATTATTTCTCTCTTTGTGTCTTTTCAACGTGTGTTTCTTTTACAGGGGCCTCCAGGACCTCAAGGACCCACTGGATTTCCAGGTCCCAAAGGCCCTCCCGTGAGTCACTGCAGATCCTCAGCTGCTTTCACACTGTAAACATTAGCTAAAGATTCCCCCCTCCCACCCCCCCACCCTATAAAATAAGAGCTGAGAGGTTTTTAGATGTAATTTGTATCTTTATTTACTCGTAGCAGTTTGCAGTCACGTTTCTCCAGCTCAGTAACTGCTAAGAAATGTTAACAATCTCCCGAAGATTAATGGTTCAGTTTATTAATGAGTAAATATTGCCTCCGTGTTCCAGCCTGTCTGATTCCCACGGCAGCTAATTCTCTGTCAATCCGTAGGGCCCGGCAGGGAAGGATGGTTTGCCCGGACACCCAGGGCAGCGAGGTGAAACCGTAAGTAACTGTTCTCTTCTCTGACGTTCGGTCAGTTTACCTGCAACTCCCTACGTTACCTCCTGGCAGTCGACACTAACCCCTCAGACACACGAGTGTCAGAGACAAGACTCTGGCTTCAACTCAGACCCACATCTTTGGGACTCAGTGAAGCACAGACATCCTCTACACAGAGAGAGGCCAACTGACCCATCTCGTCTGTGCCCTTTGCATCTGTATTTCTAAATTGCCCTTTTTTATTAATCCCACTTTCTGTTGCTCTCCCTGCTGCCCTCAATGCTTTTCCTGCTTGGAAGCTGATCCGCTTCCCTTTTGAATGTCTCTGTTTTTCCAGCCTCAGTAGCCACTCGTGGTGATAAGTTCAGACTCAGACAAGCCTCTGAGTGAAGAAATCCCTTCTAATCTCTGCCCTTAGTCTCTGCTAACATTCCTGAGCCTGTGACCCTCGTTCCCTCCCATTCCCCAACTAACGCAATAGCTTCTCCCTCTTTACCATCTCGCGTCGCTTCAGTATCTCAAAAACCTTGATCGCAGTCTCTTCTTATTCTCCTCATCGCCAGCGGAGAAACTCCCACTTTATCTCAGCCTCTCTTTTAGATGTATGTCTCAAACCCAGGATCATCCCAGTGAATCTGTGCTGTCCCCTATCCTTCTCTATATTCTGGTTTTGCCCATTAAATACACTGTCACTCCACTTTACAGCAATATTCTGTGAAGTGCTTTGAGTCATCTCGATGATGTGATAAGGTGTTATATCAAAACAAGGATTATTTTTCATATTTTCATCCAGATTCATCTGAGTGCACATCTAGAAGATAACATTGCTCCATTTGAAAGGAAAAGTTCAAGAATTGTTTAAATTAACCTGTCAACGTATCTCTCCACAGGGTTTCCAGGGCAAAACAGGCCCCCCTGGGCCTCCTGGTGTGGTTGGACCACAGGTGAGCACTTCTCAATGATGAAAAACATATAATTCCAGGACTAATTTGTTTTATGTAGTGTTTGAGGACCCCCCAGTGATGTGAATTTGCTTTCTCTCTCAGCACATGTGCTTGTGCCACCAACTCAAGGCTCTTCCCTTTGTGGCTTAGAAACATAGGAACAGGAGAAGGCCATTCAGCCCCTCAAGTTTGTTCCGCCATTCCATAAGATCATGGATGATCTGTACCTTAACTCCAATTATCCGCCCTTGCCCTGTATCCCTTCATACCCTGACCCAACAAATAAATATCCACTTCAGTCTTGAAAATGTGAATGGCTTGGCTGAGTCAGTCCAAGGTTGTGGGTTCCAGCCCCCCACACCAGCTCCCCCACCCCCCGTTGGGGATTTTGAGCTGCGTCTACCATTTTTTCACTTCAAAAATGCTAAATGAATGACGGTGTAATGACGATTTGGAGAGAATTGGAAAACCCACTGATTTTTACTGATCAGAAACCGACAATCTGTTCTATACACCCCCCACCCCACACCCACACCCACCACCGACTTTGGCACAATTGTTTTGCCCGAAGCCACTTCCGAGAAGTTCAAGCGCTGCCATTTATCCGGGCCCCCAATTGTTCCTAATCTAGAGCTGAAAAATGCGCTATTTCGTAAGCGATTCAATAGGATCACAGTTAGTGGGGAGTGTGACGTGTTTCTGACTGACTCTGTGTGTTTGTGTGCCAGGGCGCCACGGGAGAAACAGGCCCACTCGGGGAACGTGGTCACCCAGGACCTCCTGGCCCTCCAGGGGAGCAGGGCCTTCCTGGGTCGGCTGGCAAAGAAGGTTTGAAGGTGAGCGGCTAACATTCCTCCTCAATATCAGCTCCACACTTGAAGAACACCAGAGGTGAATGTAGGGAATCCTTTAAAGAAGTAAAAGGCAAAGAAAGAGCCAGTGAGACAAAGACAGGGAGTACAATGATAAGCTGTTTTATCTTGTGCTGAACAGTGGAACCAGTGGACACGGCCTGCGATTGAAGGGACGTAAATCCAAAACAAATCTGCGGAAACACTACTTCAGTGAGCGAGTAGCAAACAGGCTCCCTAGGGAGACGGTGGAAGCAGCAAATGTCATTTGTTTCAAGAACAAATTAAATAGATTTCTGCTAGAAAATAATATCTGTATATAGTTTGGGACACAATATGTCAAGCTAATGCCAGGATGGTGGAAGGCGAACTAGGTAGACCTTGGTCATCTTTCGCCAGCAAATTCTTATGCTCTTAAGTTCTTAAGTACAAATGAAGTGGGAGATGGATGAAGTGGGGGTGATTGATGGATTGGAGTGCTCTCAATTGAGAATAAAGAAATCTACTAACACACCTGGGCTTTAGATTGAGCGTTATTACAGTGAAGACTGGGATTAAATTTCCCTACTCCCAGCCCGAGAGACCATTTTGTCTTAAAATTGGGGCAGAACTGTGGAAAATTCTTAAATCTAGCCTCCGTCCGGAAGACGGTTTTCCATAGTTCTTTCTTAAAAAATTTAAACAAAAATGAAGAATTTTCCACAATTCTGGACCATATTAAAGACAAAGTAGAAAAGGACGCGGACTGGACAGGCAAAGGCGCTTTGCAGGTCATTGACGTTGTCAAGGGTACGAAGGAAAGCATCCATGTAGAACAACAACTTGCATTTATACAGTGCCCTTCAGGATGGGTATTGTCTTGGAACGCTTAGAGAGAAACTTTAATGACTTAATCATTAGGTTTGTGGTCCATATTAGAAGCTACAGCTCTCTCGGTCTTTCACTCTGGCCCCACAATTCATTTCTGTTCCTCTCGTGTGCACCACAGGGTGACCCTGGTCCATCCGGACCTCCCGGCAAGGATGGACCCCCAGGACTCCGAGGCTTCCCTGGTGATCGAGGTCTTCGTGGCCCTGTTGTAAGTAGAGATCTGACCTTTGAGCCTGGAGTATCCCAGTGGCTGGGTGTGAGCATTGTTCTGAACATCTAACGCTGCTTCTTCTTTCTCGTTTGATCCTCACAGGGTAACCTCGGTCTGAAGGGCAGCGAAGGGCCTCCAGGTCCCCCAGGCCCATTGGTGAGTAGGTCACAACCTTGTGGAGAAATTGATCTGGGTGTGGGGGGGGTGGAGTGGCGCGGTGGGAGGAGGGTTGCCAATTGGCTAATTCTGAAGCACATTAACCGAGGTTTGTATTTTGAGCTGGTTCAGATTTGGGATTATTTGGGTAAAGAGAGACAGCACTTTCAAAGCTCGGAGGCTGAGATGGGCAAGACTATAAGATGTAGCATTTGATATGCGCCTTTCACACTGCAGTAACCAGTGTCAGATATCAGTTAGCAAAGTCGCCTCCACAGGGAGGGGACAGAAGGACTCCATAGGGAGGGATCATGGATATTATGGGAGTTTTAAGCCCGAGCACAAAATGAGATTTGAATCATTCAAAAGGGAAATGGATGAACAGCTGAGCGGTAAAAGCAACGAGGGATGTGGAGAGACAGAGATGGAAACTGGGATTAATAAAAGAAATGGGGGCAATTTTGAAAAATGGGAACCAAATGGCCTCCTTCAATGCAGATCATTGTGTGTATATGTACGTACGCGAGTGTGTGTGTGTGTGTGTGTGACAAGTGGTTCAGAAAGGGGTCTCCATCCTGAGTGCTTTAGAAGTGCCAGGCAAAGTCTGCACTCGACAGATAGCTAAAAATCTGTTATCCCCCACCCGCCATTTCCCCTTCTCATGGTAAGGTGGGTCTGATGTCTTGCTGAGGATGAAACTCGATGTCAGCCAATTAACAACTGCAATGCCTCACGAGCTGCCCTTGTATCTCTTACTGAAGCCGCTCTGACACCAAAGTTCTAGATTGTTGGTTTGAGGTGTGCACTAATCTTTAACCTTCACATTTGATAGGGCTCCCCAGGCGATCGAGGACAAGCCGGCCCAGCGGGTCCCATTGGCCTGCCAGGGCGGCCCGGACCTCAAGGACCTCCGGGACCTCTGGTGAAAAGGGAGCCCCGGTGAGTATAGCTCTCAGTGACTTCAGCGGTCATCTCCGCACTCTGGCCATCACTCTAGTCTGTGGCTGGACACAACACTTACCCCAATCCACACTCTGGGGTCCTCAAACCTTTGCTCTTCCCAACCTACGCCTAATACTCTTCAGGAGTAGGTGAGCAGGAGTGAGTCCAATCACCGTTCCAAACAACGGAAACCAGAGGTATGAGAAACTCTCAGTGGTTTGGTTTGCACACTCAGTGATGGATTTCCTAGTGTGTTGGATGTCCAGTTGACCTCAACAGAACCTGGCAATGCTGATACGAACTATAGCCGAGACAGAGCTCTAAGCAGGAAAGCTTAAAAGAGAAGGCTTCATATCCTCCCAAGATTCAGACTTTTCCTCTGTGTACAAGCAGAGATAGCAGAGGTCACACACAGATCACAAAACTCAACCCGATCCCGTGTTTAAAACTTGAGATCTATTTGGCCAAGTGATTGGCCAGTGGTGGGTCTGACAAACTGATCAATCCTCTGGAGAAAAGTTCACCTTAACGTCTGACTGTTCAGGTGGATGTTCAAGATCCTTGATGGGAGTTTCTCTCAGTGTCCTGGCCATCAGTCCTCCAGATAAAATTGATCATTTCCTTCCTGAATATTTGCGGCTTCTTGTAGCGTGCAACATTGGCTGTTGTGTTCACTTTCCAATACACTCATAGTAAATCCTGTGAAACACTTGGAGACGTTCCAGTGTTATGATAAAGTGCAATATCAAATACAAGGATTAATATTAGCAGCAGGAGTATTCCTGGCATACTAGTTGTAAGTTATAGGAAGGATCTGGTATCTGAGGATCCTTCCTCTCCATTGGACTCTTTAACCTGGTCTCTGAACCAGTGAGTTTGGAAAGCTGGACTCAATGGCTCTTTCAGAGAATAAACTCCTAGTCTGGCTCAATTGGTAGCACTCGACCCTCTTGAGTCAGAAGGTTGGGGTTCAAGCCCTATGTTGGGCCTTGGATCCCATATAGTCTAGACTGACTCTCTAGTGCAGTGCAGAGGGAGTGCAGGATTGTTGGAAGTGGATGAGATGTTAAGCTGAGGTTCTGTCTGCCTGTCCAAGTGGACATTAAAGATTCCACGGCACTATTCAAAAAGAGAAGGGAGTTTCTCTCTCCTGGTGTCCTGGCCAACAGTTTCTCAGAAAAACTTTCTCACTTGTTTCATGTCTGTTTGTGAGACATTGCTCTGAGCAAATTAGCTGCCACGTTTGCCCAGAAAATACACACAATCACATCACTTTGGATTGTATCCTGTGAAGCGCTTTGAGACATTTCGACGACGTGATAAGGCACTACATCAAATGCAAAGATTATTATTAATATTTTATTGTTGTTGATTCAAGTAGTCCAGGAGATGATGATTCTGTGTCTTTCCTCATCTCTAGGGTGAGAAAGGACCCCAGGGGCCAGCAGGCCGAGACGGTATCCAGGGCCCAGTAGGTCTTCCTGGCCCAGCAGGTCCTTCAGGCCCTCCAGGTGAAGATGGAGACAAGGTGAGGAAATAGCAGCACTGACATTTCAGGCCACAAAATCTTCCCTTCCTCATTGAGGAGAACATCATCAGTCCCCTTTCCTACCCCTTACACGCCTGTGATGCCCAATCTGGGGCGGGGGTGGGGATTGGTGTTTGGGGGAGTGGGGGAGGGTGGGCGCAATGCTTCTTTGTGAGAGGTGCCGTCCTTCAGATGAGATGTTAACCCGAGGTCCTGTCTGCCTGTTTGGGGTTGATATTGAGGATTCCGTGACACTATTGGAAAGCAGAAGGGAGTTTCTGGTGTCGTGGCTGACAATCCCCCAGATAAAATTGTTCATCACCTCCATGGCCGTTTTTGGACTGTGCTGTATACAACTTATCTGCTGCCAGTTACGCCCACCAAAATACACAGTCAATCCACTTTACAATACGTCCTGTGAAGTGCTTTGAGGCATCTCGACGACGTGATGAGGCAAATGCAAGGATTATTATTATTAATAAATGCACAATCGCTGTACTTTACAGCAATTCCCAGTGAAGCAAATGCTTTGAGATGTTTTGATGTTGCATCACTGTGTTAAACGGGCAGGTTATTAATATTATTTTAGACGTACTGTAGAGCCCGAGCGTGTGAGAATGTGAATAATCAGGAGGGGGACTCATCTCTGAGCAGCAGCTTGCATTCATTCTGTCTGATTACAGCTACAGGACAGCCTAGGCCACCCTCGTTGTAAAGACTGGTGGAAACTGAGGTGTATTTCCGTCGACGATATCCATGTGTCTCTTTGTAAAGGACAATGACTCAAATCTTTTCCTCTTTTTTGTTTGGATCAGGGTGAAATTGGCGAGCCAGGTCAGAAGGGAAGTAAAGCTGAAAAGGGAGAGCAGGTGAGCAGGCCTTCCACTCAGGAGGCTACATCTGAAAGTCTTTAATTCTGCAAAGCGGCATGACTCTAGGAGGATGTACTGTAGAAGCCTGGTCTGGGCTGTGTTGTGTTTCCTCTGCCAAATCCCCATTAGTTAATGTGAAGCAGGTAAGAATGCCGATCGACTGCACTGTGGTTTCCTCTGATGAAAGTAGCTTCAGGAATGTCTCACCCTCAACGTGCTGGACTTGCCAAACACGTGACAACGTTCCCTATTGGAGGCGGGTCTATCTGTTCAGGTGGACGGTAAGGATCCGAGGAAGGGAGCAGAATTTCTCCAGGTGTCCTGACCCACATCCTCCAGATAAATCACTCACTCGCTTCGTGGTTGTGTGCAAGGACCTTTCATGCGCAAATTGCCTGTCGAGTTGCCAACACATACAGTCACTACACTTGAAAGCAATTACCTGTGAAGCACCTTGAGACATTTTGATGCTTTAGGCGCTGTGTAAAAATTCATATTATTATTAATAGTGGCTAACAGGAAATCTGGCTCTAACGCATCATCTCCTGTCTTAGGTTGACCTTTGACTTGGTGTACTCACTCTGACTGGTTTCTGGTGTTTTCTTTCTAGGGTCCACCTGGCCCTTCAGGTCCTCAAGGCCCAATTGGACAGCCCGGCCCGGCTGTAAGTACTGCACTATCCTGTTCATCTTCCTGTTTTCAATGACGCTGTGTTAGGATTGCTAACTCCGCCAGTCAGGGGCACGGAGAGAAATGACAATGGCACTGCCTTGGTTATGTTCTAGGGTGCTGACGGTGAGCCTGGACCCAGAGGGCAACAGGGTCTCTTTGGCCAGAAAGGAGATGAAGGTCCAAGGGGTTTCCATGGTCCTCCCGGTCCAGTTGGTCTTCAGGTCTGTAATATCACAATACACAGACTATTCCGCTAATGATCAATTTGTAATGTACGCCATTGGACCTTCTATATCTCAGACATTGCTTTCATAATCCAACATCCTACTCATAGAATCACAAGATTGGGTTGTTCTCCCCCCCCCGTCATTGGAGATCCCATTTGCCCATAAAATACACCGTCAATTCACTTTACAGTATATTCTGTGAAGCGCTTTGAGACATCTAGAAGATATGATAATGCGCTATATCAAATGCAAGGATTATTCCTCTTATTCCTCTTATGGGTTCCAGCTGTCCGAGATTCCAATGCACTGCATTGTTGGAGGTACCATTCTTCAGATGAGACGTTAAACCAAGATCCTGTCTGCTTGTTCAGATACTATTCGAAAGTTTCTCCGGGTGTCCTGGCCAACAATCCCCTGAAAAAAATCGGTCTCTCACTTCATGGCTGTTTGAGGAACATTGCTGTGCGCAAATTGGCTGCCGTGTTCGCCTACAAAATGCACCGTTAAGCACTTTAGACATTCTCCTGATACGAGAGGCAGTGTATCAAATACAGAGTTATTATTCCCCTGTTCATTCTCCACCCTGTCTGGGCTTCTGCTTGGGCTTGTTCCCCGACTGAAGCTCTCCACGTGACGTTGCCTGTAAATCAGTCAATGATTACAGGTTGAAAGGGGCAAAACTAAAGAGATGTTGAGGTGAGACGAAGCTGTTTTTGTTTAAGATGTGTTGACGTAATAACTGATTCCCATTAAATCTTGACTCCTTACAGGGATTACCAGGCTCAGCAGGTGATAAAGGTGAAACGGGAGATGTGGGTCCAATGGTAAGTGTTTATATTGGACAATCCTCTGAGTTATTGAGTTGAATATCACACAGTGGAGGATGTTACTGATCTGCATAATCATTCCTCCTCTTTCCAGGGTCCCCCTGGCCCTCCAGGACCCAGAGGTCCCTCCGGTGCTCCAGGAGCAGATGTGAGTATGCTCTCTCTTGTATCACGTTTCCTCTATTGAAACCATGGGCCCATCCCCTACCTCTGCAATGTCCTGCTCCCTCCCTCTGCTCTGCCAGCACTGACTCTCTCCCCTCAGGAGCTCTGCCCCACCAACGAGGGACAGGTTTTCAGCCACTTCATCCCCACTGTCTGGAACTCTACTTTCCCTGAATCTCTCCACTCCCCTCCCTCTCTGCTTTTAAAGCCCATTTCAAAACCTACCTCTTTGACTATCCCTTCAGTCACCTCCTGCCTATTCCCCCACTATGACTCACCATGCTGGGGCTGCCAGTCCGATCTGCAAAGCGCTCTGTGTGCTGTCCTACTAACAGCGCTCGTCCTGCTGTCCTGCTGTGAACGGAGCTGAATACATACTGTTTGTTGTTTGTTTGTGAGCAGTTTCCGATCCTTCATTGAGAAATGATACCATGTAAGAAACATGGATTGGCAGCTCCCTCCCAGTGCCTCTCCGAGTCACTGGACGGATAAATTAAAGGCCACTTTGCTTATATCGGTCGCCTGGGCTGTGTCCACCCTACATGTACTCCACAGATAACTTCACGGGTGACGGACAAGCAAAGGTCCGTCCTCTGACCAGACTGTAATAATCGTGGGACTCAAGGAGACTGCAGCTTAATCACCTCTTCATACGTTTCACTCATTACCTTGACTCCAGATCACCATTCCCGGGGTTTATACTCACTTCCACATTCTGCTGCCACATATCCCAGGCCATTTCAAGTCCTAACCTCTCCAGCCTCTCCTCACAGCTCTTTCCTCTCATCATCTGTGTCTAGTCATTACAAAATGGCAGTGTTTAAAGTGGTCAGTGCTTCATTCCTCGCTAACATATCCCTTTTGCCTTGCAGGGACCTCAAGGTCCTGCTGGAGGAATCGGAAATCCCGGAGCAGTGGGAGAGAAGGTGAGTCTTAAGGGGGTGGTAATCCCTTCAAAAAAGGATAATAATTCAGGCACTCAATCCACGACTGTTTGTGGGACGTTGCTGTGCACAATTGGCTATCGCATTTCTCCCACAAAATCTATCTGTTTACTTTACAGTATATTCTGTGAAGCGCTTTAAGATGTCTCAACGACGTCCTAAGGCCCTATTTCAAATGCAAGGTTTATTATTATTATTATTGTTATTATTAGTGCCTAATCCCTCCTTCAATAGATCAGCAGCTTTATCCAGTCAGTAGCTGAGCCACATAGAGATGCTCGGCCTACATGCCCCACGCTGTGCTGAGTCAGGGTACAATTGGCCTCAATGCTGCCTGGGTCAGGGGGTGGGGGGGATATCAGCTAGGTTTCCCCACTCCTGATCACTACCCACAGACACTCCCGCCCACCCACACTGTATGTGGGGAGACTGTGGTGAGGACAGGATCGGGGGTGGCAATACAACTGTAGTGAAATCTCTTGCCAACACCAGGGGTCTGTTGTCACACACGAGGATGTTACTGGAAACCTCTGCTTAATCCTCTGAGAAAATAAATGTATCTCTCCATTCTCGTCCAGCAGCCTGCCTCAGCCATGCGTTCTTGCCTCTGGGTCAGAAAGTGTGGGTCCAAGCCCCTATGACTTTAAGCTCGCAGTCCAGGCCGGCACCCTAGTGCAGTACTGGGGGAGTGCTGTGTTGCTGGAGGTGCTGTACTTTGGATGAGACATTAAACCGAGGTCCTGTGCGTGACTGTACAGGTGGACATTAATGAACCTGGAACACTGTTGGAAAATAGAAGGGAGTTTCTTTCTCCTGGTGTCCAGACCAGCAATTCCCCAGATAAAATTAGTCACTCGCTCTCTGGCTCTCTGTGGGACGTTGCTATGTTCAAATTGGAAGCTTTCCCGTTTCCCTTCAGGGATGCATTCACTGCAGTCCCAGACATTCCTAGACACTTCAGCAACAAATGCAAGGAATGTTGTTATCTGACTGGAAGGTGCAGTGCTTGGACATACCCATAGTGTGAATAAGTTCTCAATAACTTTATGTTTCTCAGTAACATAACATATTAATCGTTGGTTCTGTGCTCCCACAGGGAGACTCCGGTGAATCAGGCGCACCTGGCCCTCCTGGGGACATTGGGTTTCCGGTAAGTATTTGGCTTTGTGGTACGAGTGGGGAACGATGAAAAGGCCTCTTACTTTTGTTCCCAAAGCATGAGAGCATCATACGAGAAACCCATGTCTTCTCCTGAGTGCATGCAGAGTTATCCCAGCATTATCCGCCTCTTTAACCTTCCAATCCATACTCATCCTCAATGTTCCTGTACGTCACTGGCACAGATTAGTTGCCGGGTTTGTTTCTGTAACTACATTCTATGTAATATACGAGACTATTTCCGGATCATCGTCCCCAATCTTTGATTGTTATTAATTTCTGTCTGTCTTGTGACTCAAGGTAACGTGAAGGGCCCTTCCCGCCATTGGTATTTAACAGAAACGGTTTATCCTGGTTTATATTCCTCTCCACCCGCCCCATCCACTCAACTAACATAGGACGGCTGTACTTCCCAGCCCACCCCAGACAGTGTTCATCCATTGACGCTCTGTGTCCCAGTCCTGCCCATCCCTCCCTCATGACACCATAGAAGCATCCTCTTCATCTCCCAGACACAGCTTCTCTCCATCTTTCAGTGCATGAGTTGGATACAGCCATAAGAGACGACAGCCATCGAGACGGGACTTGTGCAAGCTCAGCCGCACTGCCATTCTATCCTCTGAGCCAAATTCTTGTTCTCTCCAAGAGCACTTTTATATTCCCCGTTTTCAATGTTTATCCAATTCCTTTTGAAGTGTCATGGTCCCAGCCTCATGGTGTTCCTGTTATCCTAGCTCTGTGTGTGTGTAAGAGTGTCTGAGGTTGGTGATCCCTATTGATAAACAAAGATGTGACCTTTGACGGGGATGTGATGTGACCTTTGACTGAAGTTTGGTTGCTGAGCTGCCCTTTTCTGAGTGGGGCTTGTTTGGAGTCTCGGCTGATCTGATGACTTGCTGAAGTTTTCTTTCTTTCTTTCTTTCCTTCCTTTCTTCTCTGCAGGGTCCCAAAGGAGAGCGAGGAGAGAAAGGTGAGGCTGGACCTTCTGGTTCTGCTGGTCCTCCAGGGCCTAAAGGACCTCCCGGTGACGATGGTCCAAAGGGCAGCCCTGTGAGTACAAGAACTGATTCCGGGGCCATCTTTCACTCTGCTCATCCTGTTCCTCACCCGCTCTAATGCCGTTCAATCCATAAGAACACAAATAGACACATTTGAGATTATCCAAACATTGGTCATTCACTTCACAGCTGTTTGTGGGATTTTATTGTGTGCAAATTGGCTGCCGTGTTTGCCTACAAAACATAGACTCTATACTTTACAATAAATCCTGTATTTTGTAGACCAATGTTTGGATAATCCCCAATGAGTCGTCCTCCTGACATGAAAGGCACTGGATCAAATGTAAAGATTATATAAGGGTTACTATTACTTCTTCAACAAAACTGTTTGTTCTAATCCCAATTCTGGCCACGTCCCCTCGGGGGTGGGCTGGGTGATCGGGGGTGGGTGATGATGCAGTGGACAGCAAAGGACATCCCGCCTGTGGAACCCCACCCCAGCAAGAGGAGGCCAGGTTAGGGGCAGAGAGGCCAGACCGGGGCCAGAGAGGAGGCCAGGCTGGGGGTGGAGAGGCGTGTGCTAGTGGAGAGAAAATTAGAAGAAAATTTAAATATATTTTTAGACCTAAAATGAAGGGTTACTTTAGGGATCTTAACGTTCCTTGTGTTAATTAAGGAGCGCTGAATAACTCCCAGTAGGTGGCAGTACCTCGATGCTCTGCTCCAGCTTTCTTGACAGCCATTGTTTTTCACGGCTGATTTTCTTTTACTGCAATTTATAGTTATTGGGGTGACCTCTCACCAGTACTATTTGCTCTGGGGCCTGAACAGCCGATGATGGGTGAGATCTGTGCTGTTCCTGGCCCAGAAATAACTTTTCTAAGTCATCCTCTGGCCTCCAATGGATCTGGTGAGGCTTTGGCCTCATTCCACTGAGTGGAGAAGGTGCTCCACCTAGTGGTAGCTATCGAACTTCTCTTAATTAGCACGAGGAACGTGACTGATAACAGATAACAAATTCTGTTCCAAGTGCGGAAAGTTTGCCGGAGTTCTCTCACCCCCTACCCAGTCGTGCGTTCTCTGCTCTGGTATGTCTCCCTGGCTCAGGTCTCGGAGTTGCAACGACCGCAGGGAGAAAGTGGTTCAGAGATTAGACTAATGCGGAGAGTGGACTGACTATAAAATTTTCAGGACCCTTCACGTTCTCACGCCCTCCCGACCTCCGTCATCTCCTCCTGCTCCATTCACCCACCCGCCAGTTCCGTTTGTGAAACGTCCTGTTATGAGTACGAGTCGTACATTCGTGAACTGATGGAGCTTAAGAATCTTAACACTCGTGTTTTAATCTCTTCCTTCTCTAGGGTCCGGTTGGCTTCCCCGGCGACCCAGGACCCCCTGGAGAGTCTGGTCCTCCTGTAAGAACACCCTCGCACCTTTTTTCCATAAGAATTAAATAAGAACTTGCGATTGGAAGCGCTCGGGTGTGTCTGTGTGTGCATGTCCCACCTGAGTAGGCTGCAGCCTTACTTCTAAACGCACCCATCTAGGCAGCGTTCTGCACTTCACGTGTAATTATTAACTTTTCGGTTCAAAACTAAAACCAAGTCCCACAGGTGAGACCTTAAACTATCTGGTGCTCACAGTCTTGGCTGATGCTCCAGTGCAATGTTGGGGGAGCACTGCCTTGTCAGAATCAATTTGGATGTGATATTAAACTGAAGTGTCATCTGCCTGTTCGTTGGACGTTAAAGATTGGTGACGCTCTGGTAATCTCGTTGACTGGATTGTAAATTCTTTTAGGAGCTGCAGAAAGCGGACTTCAAAGCTAAGTTACACTCAATCCGTGACTATTTGTGGGACACTGCCTCGCGCAATTGGCTGCCGCGTTTCGCCCACAAAATATACAGTCAATTCACTTTCGCAGTGTATTCTGTGAAACGCTTTGAGACGTGATGAGGAGCTGTATCAAATGCATGGATTATAATACGGAATTCAACAATTTGTCAAATTCTGCACTTTCTGAAATGCTACGTTAATAACGTAAATCTAGACTCAGGTGTAAATTCTCCCCATGTGTCTGTTCTAACCCTGCCCTGTTCCCCCAGGGTCAAGATGGACCTCTCGGTGACAAGGGTGAAGATGGTGAACCTGGTCAGACGGTAAGTGAATAATTCCACCCCCACCATTAGTGTCCCAGCCCTCTAGCCTGGAATGCATTGCCTGAAAGGATGGTGGAAGCCGATTCGATAACAACTTTTAAGAGAGAAATAGATAATTATTTGTGGAGGACAAGTTTGCAGGGCTATGGGAAAAGAGCGGGGGAGTGGGATTGAATTGGATAGCTCTTTTCAAAGAGCCAGCACAGACCATGGGCCAAATGGCCTCCTTCTGTGCTGTATAATTCTATGATTCTATGATTCTAGCCCTCCGCCCAGTCCCCTCTCTGTCTGTGTTTAGATCCCACCTAAAAACCTACCTAAGTCATCTACCCCTCCTCCCTTGCTCAGCACCTGACATTGTCTCTGAGATCTGCTCACGACGTTGTCCTACGAAGGATGTGAGTTGTTGTTGTTGTTGCGATGAGGGGATCTCACCAAAAGTAACCCAGTAACAATGTGTGGCCACACAACACCGTCAC
Organism: Callorhinchus milii; assembly: GCF_018977255.1. NCBI lineage: Eukaryota > Metazoa > Chordata > Chondrichthyes > Chimaeriformes > Callorhinchidae > Callorhinchus > Callorhinchus milii. Next base: position 19,376,581 of record NW_024704749.1, read on the forward strand.
CATACTTTCTAGTGCACCGTTCTGTGACACAAACAACGCTTGTTTGAAGGTGTCCGATTGAAGAGCTCACCATCATGCTTTTTCTTTCCAGGGTTCTCCTGGTCCCACTGGTGAGCCTGGTCCTCCTGGGCCCCAGGGTAAGAGGGTAAGTGTCGACACTGCATCAGTACCATGTGGAGTTCTGTAGCGGATTGGTTAGAGAACTCGCCTCGCAAGAGAGAGGGCCTGGGTTCGATTCCGGGGCAGGGCGAAATGGTAGGCAAGTTTCCTTACCCCACACACCTCTGTTTACCTAGCAATGAGAAGGAACCCAATTGTTAGTCGATTGAAGGATCGTTTTTCTGGGGGTAATAATCCATTAAAAAAAATTTGATCGCTCCATCCACAACTGTTTGTGGGACACTGCTGTGCATAATTGGCTGCCGCATTTCGCCCACCAAATATACAGTCAATTCAATCTTCAGTATATTCTGTGAAGTGCTTTGCCACGTCTCAAACACGTGAACAGCTTTTATATCAAATGCAAGGATTATTATGATGACCGTGGCTTGGCTCAGTTGTTCAAGCTCATGCCTCTGGGTCAGAAGCTTACAATCCGGGCTGAAACTCCAGTGCAGTTTTGGGGGAGCACTGCATTGTCTGAGGCACTGTCCTTCAGATGAGGCGTTAAACCCAGCTTTCATCTATCTGCCTGTTCAGGTGCACATTGAAGAAGATATGTTAGAAAAGAGAAACAAGTTTCTCCATCCCCCCAACGGCCTGGCTAACAATCCCACAGATAAAATTGGTCAATGATTTAATTGGCTGTTTGTGAGACTATGCAAAATGTCTGCCTGTATTTGCGCATAAATACACACAGACACTGCACTTGACATCAATTGCCTAAAAAACGCCGAGACATTTTGTTGTTGTAGTCATTGTATCAAATGCAGGGATTATTAGCATTATTGTTTCTGGCCCTTCAATGGATTCACTAACTCCACACTAGGGGACACAGAAAACATCAGCACTGCTCTGGGCATTGGCATATGTGCAGCCCAATCCATGCGATGCTAGACACGTGTCCATTATCATGGTAAATAACCCCGCCATATCTGCGTCCTTCTACACCATTTTGCCGTTGTCTTTTCTAGGGTCCGACTGGTCTACTCGGCCCTGAAGGGAGAGAGGGAGAGAAAGGAGCTAAGGTATGAAAGTCATCTTCCTAATGATGTGTCTTTCAGTATCAGTGCGTGTGTGTGTGTGAATAGGTTGGTTATTTGCTGACCCTCTTGTATCTCGTTGTCCGCAGGGTGACACTGGTCATGAAGGTCCTCCTGGTAAAACAGGCCCGGTCGGTCCACAGGGCTCACCGGGCAAGCCAGGCCCAGAAGGTCTCCGAGGAATCCCAGGCCCTGTGGTGAGTCGCAAATGGAAGAAACAAGCCACAATTTGAATCTGTTCCTCTCAGTAATTGACGCCTTCAGTCACTCACCAAATCCTTCTCGTTCTTGTCTTCGCTCTAGGGTGAACAAGGCTTGCCAGGCTCTTCGGGTCCCACGGGTCCTCCCGGCCCAATGGTTTGTAACAAAACAACTTCTGACACTTTGATTGTTGATTTCAGCGAGTGACTCCAACACTAAAGTCTGTGTGTTTCCCTGTTTAAGGGTCCCCCTGGATTGCCAGGCCTCAAAGGAGATCCTGGTCCTAAGGGAGAGAAGGTATGTGACATGATGGTAGTCCCAGTGGTTTTATAGCAGATGGTGCCTTGTGTCATTGTGTATTGTCTCAGTGTGTACCATACCCCTGTAGTCCCACTTGGTAGCATCTCATCTCTGGGTCATTAGGTTTAGTCTCCCCCCACCCCACACAACCCTCAACACCTCGGCCGGGTTTCCTCTCGGCCTTTTCTGTTCCAGTCAAAAGAGCCCCAGTTTCTCCCGCTTCTCGTAAGTAAAAACCTCTCGCACTGGGATTTGAGTGAACCTCCCCTGCACCCTCTCCGTGACCTCAATGACCTTCCCAAAGTGGAGCGCCAAGACACATGACGACCTTCTTATAAGATAATGTTGAGAACCATTTCAGTAAGTGTAACCTACTTCCAGGTTGTCAGGTTGACCAGGTACGTGCGGAAAAACCTTGGTTTCCTGTCGGAAGCCGGAAGCATCCCACACTTCGGTAACCACGGGTCCACAGACACCCGTGTTATAAGTGAGGTCGGGCTTCCCTGAGGCTCTTTATAATGAAGACGTCCTGGCTGTGGCCAGCCTTGGAAAGCCTTGTCCTCTCTAGAGGCTGCGGGAGATTTTCTCTCCGCGTGGATCAAGTGTGATTTGTCCACCCAGTTTGTGTCCATGTGCACCAGTAACCTGGTTCTGGTGTGGGTGTCTGGGTTACACCAAACTCTTGTGATGTCTTCCCATGTCTATGCTGCATGGGGTAATGGTTTTGTGTGTGTGTGTGTGTTACAGGGACACCCTGGTCTAATCGGTTTAATCGGGCCTCCTGGAGAGCAGGGTGAGAAGGGTGACCGAGGTCTCCCAGGTCCTCAGGGATTGGGAGGTCATAAAGGAGACACGGTAAGGTCTGAACAACCAATTGTGATCGTCGCCGACACTTGCACGCTTCGTACCGTCTCTTTAAAAAAAAATGTTCACTTCCATGATCACAAACAGGCTTGCAGCCCTACTTGATGTTAACAACAACAACAAATTACATTTATTTTCACTTCGGGAGGATGTCCCAAGGTGCTGGACAGTCAGAGGTCAGGACCCGAGCATGGGGGAGGGGTGGTGTAAGGTTGAGGGAAGGCAGAGAGGTGGGAGGGCGACTGAAGGCACTATCGAAGAGGAGGGTCTTGGGACTGGCCTCGAAGGAGGCAAGGGAGGAAGTGAGCTGAAGGGACTGGGATGGAGTTCCAAGAGTGTGTGGGGCAGAGAGGGTGAAAACCCGGCCACCAATGGAGCAGGCTGGAGCCCGCTGAACGAAGGGAACGGGCAGGTTGGAAGAGAGTCAGCAGGTCAGAGAGGTAGGAGGGGGAAAGGCCATGGATGGCCTTGAAAGTGAGGACTAGGATCTTGAATTCGATGCTCTGAGGGATGGGGAGCCAGTGGAGTCGGACGAGGGTGGGAGTGATGGGGTCACGGAGCCTGGTGCGAGAGAATACATGAGCTGCAGAGTTTTGGATGATCTGCAGCTTGTGAAGGGAACAGTTGGGAAGGCCGATGAGGAGGGAGTTTCCATCTTCGAGCTTTGATGTGACGAATGCATGGGTGAGGGTTTGGGCAGCCTGAGGGGTGAGACAGTGGCGGAGTCTGGCAATGTTGCGGAGGTGGTGGTAGGCAGTGCCAGTCATGGAGCAGATATGGGGGAGAAAGGACAGTTCGGGGTCAAACAAGACACCCAGGTTCCTGACTGGCTTAGTGAGGTTGAATGTGCAGCTGTGCAGGCTGATGCTGCCAGCGCCCGAGGTTAAGTATTTCCAGCACTAAATAGATTACAGATCTCAGCCTGGCTCAGACCGTTGCGAGTTCAAGCCCCACCTCGGGACTGTGAACTCACAGTTTAGGCTGACTCTAGCGCTGCACTGTCAGAGGTACCGACCTTCGGGTGAGATTGATAAACCAAAGTCCCGTCTACCTGTTTAGGTGGACGTTAAAAATCGTTTTGGAACAGGGAAGCGAGTCTCTCCCAGTGTCCTGGCCAACAACTCTACAGATTAATTTGTCGTTCACTTCATGGCTGTCTGTGGGACATTTTTTTTAGTGCAAATTGGCTGCCTCATTTGCCCACAAAATACACAATTACTGCACTTGACAGCGATTCCCTGTGAAGTGCTTAGAGAGGTCTCAATGCCGTAGGCGCTGGATTAGACAAGAGGATTATTATTAGTTTAAGCGTGACGGAGGACTATTACCAGTTTAAGCATGACGGAGGATTATTATTAGTTTAAAGCGTGATGCTATGTGGTACTGAACAGATTAACACCAAACACACTATCCGTTTGTGCTTCCCACAGGGTGTCCATGGCCCCTCCGGCCCTCTTGGACCTCCCGGCCCACCTGGCTTGCCTGTAAGTAATAAAGACTATTTCTTCCTCTCCAGAAAAGTTAGCCTCAACCTCTGGATGAATTTGTTCCCCTCATTTTACGTTGTGAAGCTCCTTGGGTGTAATAGGCGTGGCATTGAGGAGTTCTGAGGGTAGGGCAGCATGGTGCGAGGGGTGGGGCGGGGGGAGTGAGGTCAGGGCCTGGGATTGTGGCGCGAGTCTGGCACAGCAAGCGTGGCAGTGGGTACCACAGGACTGGGCACTCAATCGGCTTACACAAAGTAAATGGCCGCCATTGGCCATCTCGACCACAGCGAGGAGAATGGAATAGCCCGACCTCAAGGTACTGCCACAGAGCAGGTCTGGGTACATCCCCTCCCCCAGAAACTCCCTGACTCTCCTCAAATCTTCTCCCGCCCCCCCCCCCCCCCCCCCGCGCCACCCAGACAGTGCCCCCCCACCCCCACCAGATCCCCCCGTCATACCTCCGAGCCACTCCTCGGGCTGTCATGCCTTCCTGCACTGTCACAAGCCCACCCACCCACCCAACGCCCTATAACCTTTGCCACTGATAAATCATCACACCAGCTCTGACCAGTAGCGAGGTTATAGGTGGCGGGTGGGTGGGTGAGGGGAGGCGACAGTGCGGAGAGAGGGGTTTCAGCACCCCCACTGTAAAAACTGTTCTCCCTCGCCAACGCTTGTGTAATGTCTTTTGCATTGGAGCTCAAACAGCATTGTTATCAACTAATGTTTGAATCTTCTCTCTCAACAGGGCCCCCCTGGTCCCAAAGGCTCCAAAGGCTCCAGTGTAAGTACCTTTGCTGAACAGTCTCAGAGCAAGCGATGTAAGTTTGCATGTTGCAACCAAGAGGCAGCTCGATTGTACCCGAAGGCTTAACCGTGCGCAATGATCTGATGGCTGCTCAGCCAACATTGTGCAGATGGTATTCAGCATCAGGTGATCAACGCTGAGATAAGGAAGACCCCGGGGCATTGGAAAGAGTTCAGAGGTCAATGAGGATGGTTCTTTATCTCAGTGACTGTGCAATGAGGTCAGGGAGCTGAGCAAGGAACCTTGATCCAGGGTTATGTCATCTTTTTGGTCAGCCGATTATCTTTTTTGGACACACGTGGAAACCCATCACCGAGCTTAAGATTCTCCAAACCAGACTGAGCGTTCTGAATCAGTACGACGCCTACATCTGGAAATGTTCCTGTGCCTGGAATGAAATGTGCACTCTCTGGAGAGATGGACGCTACCTTTCTAATTCCAGATAATATTGTATAATTGCAGGTTGGCGAGAGCCAAGGCTTGGGAATCTCATTGTGCTTTGCTAGAGTTTAACCAGCTGAAACCCTACAGCCATGGAAGCACTGCCTGGCAAGCTTTCCCACTGCTTGTCCAGCAAGGAGCACCCTACCTGTTCTATCTTTGGCTTGCAGGGTTAATGGGAGCCGAGTAGAGGAATCCTCTTGTCTGCTCTCCAAGTCCCACTGATGAGCCAGGCCGGCTGATCTGTCATCAGCATTGCCTTGAATTACACGTAAAATCCTGAAGGGCTATTGCTGAAATGGGTGGAAATAGGAACAGGAGGAGGCCATTCAGCCCATCCAGACGTTTTGGACTGTTTATTCGATCACCGCAGATCTTTAAACCCATTCCCCCATCTTTTCACCACATTCCTTTACCCTCCTCGCTTCACAGGTTTCTCTCTGCTTCCATTTTAAACAACATCCTGGTGAGGTGGGAGTCCACATTCTCCCCACCCTCTGAGTGAGGAGATGTGTAGCTTATTGGCGGGCGGGGTGGGTTGTGGGGGTGGGGACGAGAAAGACAATGATGTGGTTTTAATTTGGGGGATACCAAAGTCCAATCTTGGGAGTTCTTAAATTGTTGAGTAGCTGAGAAAGGACGAGATAGAAAAGGGCCTCTCTGGTTGGATGTCAACGACACGGACACAGGTGTCCAACACCTTGCAGCTAGAATATGTGTCAGGTAATCCCTGTCCCAGTCCCTATCCTACTGACTGTTTCATTCCTCTCTTGTGTATAGGGTACGACTGGTACTAAAGGTGAAACAGGAATCCCCGGTCCCGCTGGGCCACCTGTAAGTGAGACACTTCATGCGATGGAAAAGCTTGTGCATTAATGCTCCACCCACGCGCTCTAATTTAGCTTCAGCATGTTTGCCAACAATGTATATACAGTCACACCACGGTGTAGCAAATGCTGAGAAGTTTGACCGTGGATGGTGGGGCGGGCAGGGCAGGGGATGTGAAGCTGAGTCAAGGGACCGGTGGTTTGGTTGGATTTTAGAAGGTCGCAAAGGTAGAGTGGGGCAAGCCTGTGGAGGGATTTAAAAGTGAATTTGAGGATCTTGAACTCACTCCTATGAGGGATGGGGAAGCCCATGGAGTTGGGTGAGGCTGAACGGAATAGGATCACGGAGCTTGGTGCGGGAGAGGACCTGAGCTGCAGAGTTCTGGATGATGCGCAGCTCGTGGAGGGAAGAAGTTGGAAAGTCAAGCAAGCCAAGAGTTGGCATAGTCTATCCTGAAAGCTGGATACCGTGCAATTATAGTCTGGAGTCAGATTCGAAGGTAATAAAATGTTCCTTTTTTCCCCTAAAGGGCCCTCCTGGAGAAGTGATCCAGCCTTACCCAATGCAAGCCTCAAAGAGAGCCAAGCGGTCCATCGATGCCAGCCAATTCCTGGACGGAGGGAATCCTGACAATTACCTGGACTATGCTGACGGCATGGAGGAGATCTTTGGCTCTCTGAACTCCTTGAAACTGGAGATCGAGCAAATGAAACACCCAATGGGCACGCAGAACAACCCTGCGCGTACCTGCAAGGATCTGCAGCTCTGCCACCCGGATTTCCCTGATGGTACGGCCGCTCGTGGAGAGAGGAGCCACATCTTGTGTCAGCCTCTGGGTCACAGGTCGCGGGTTACAAACCCTCGTCAGCACTTTGAGCTCACAGTTCCAGGCTGCCAATTCAGTGCTGTGCTAGATGGAGCACTGCAATGTCCTTAAGATATTAAGCCCAGGTCCTGTCTGTCCATTCAGGTGGACCTTAAAGATCCCACGACTGTTGGAAAGGAGGAGGGCATTTCTCCCGATATGGGGTCAAACCAGATAAATATTGAGGTGCAAAATGTGCAGCTGACGACAGGATTCCAAAACAATCTTTCAAATGTCGGATGCATCCAGAGATGGGATGCGAGTCGCCCCATCCCTTGGGAATCCCGCAGTGAGGCATTCCGTTCCCAGTCAGAACGCCGTTCGCACAGGGCCATCTTTACCGGCCCCTTTCCCATCCCGCTGGGAACGATACCGTTAAAACCTGTTGGGATTTGAAGGAGTTAATTCCTCCACAAGGGGGGCATGAGACCAATTCATCCGATTGTTGATGGAGACTTTCACCACTGATTTTTTTAGGAAATAACATTATGGGATATAGTGCATAGGACCACCAGGAAGGTGGAAGGCGAACTAGGTGGACCTTGGTCTTTTTTTTGTTTAGTATTTCTTATGTTCTTCTGTTCTTACGACGGGACTCTGTTTTACCTCACCCCTTCTCTTGCCTCCTTCAAGTCCCATCTGAAGACCTTCCTCTTCGACTGTGCCTTTGGCCAACCTCCTACCCTGTCCCCCATTGCCCTCCTCCCATTCTGACCCCAACTCCCAGCGGATCCAAAACCCCTGATTGTCCAGCGCCCTGGGATATCTTTCCAACAATTTGTTGTTGTTGTTGTTTCAAGGAAGAATGTGGGGTGGAGAGCATCCCAAAACGTAAGAGGGAGGTTGAAGGCATCCTGAACTGGGAAGGTGGGGTCCTGATACCCTGATACAGTGGGGAGGGCGGGGAGGAGGCAGTGCCATAGTAACAGAGGGCTCCTGATCATTGTTATTAAGCAGCGAGTGAAAGCAGGACTCAGTCACGTATTAGTATTTAATGGACGCCAGCCGTGGCTTCAGTTACAAAGTGGGAAGAATTAGCTCAATAAAGAAGAGTAAAGGAAGATTTCTGCTTCTCTGTCGCTACAGGTGACTATTGGATCGATCCTAACCAAGGCTGTTCCAAAGATTCCTTCAAAGTCTTCTGCAACTTCACAGCCGGAGGAGAGACGTGCATCTTCCCCGATAAGAAATCTGAGGGAGTAAGTGCCTGCGTTCTACACTTCTCTTTACTCTAGACCTGAGGGCGTCCCGTTTAGTACAGCGGGGACTCGACTTGTTACAGACTGGTTGGGAGCTCGGAGCTCATTGTCGGAGGCTCCGTCCTTTGGGTGAGACGTCAATCTCAGGTCCTGCCTGTCCCTGTTCTGGTAGATGTTATAGGTCCCCGCGACTGTCGGAAAAGAGGAGGGAGTGTCACCTGGCTGGTTTGCTGTCCCGACAGTTCCCCCAGATAGATAACTGATCACTCACTTGATGGCTGTGTGCGCGTGACCATGCTGTCCACAAAATGGCTGCCATGTTTGCATAGAAACATAGTCAGTGTGCTTGACGGCAACTACATCAAAAAGCTGCGAAGCGCTTTGAAACGTGTCAGTATTATACGTGCAATGAAAATGGCAGGAAGATGGCATTTCTGGGAGCGGAATGGGGTGAGGGTTGGAGTATCATTTGGGAGGGAGATGGGGTATTGGGGGAGTGGGGTGGGGATTCGGGGAGGATGAGAGGGTCTCGGAGGATGGGGAGTCAGGTGAGGGAGAATGGGGTGTCATCGGGGATGGGGAATCGGGAAGGGGGAGAGAGTCTATGGGGAGTCCAGGCTGATCAGGGAGTCCAGGGAGTCATCAGACTCTTATCGGTATCTCTAACTCTGAGCTGTTTGTGTGAAAGACTTGGAGTTGGCAGGTGGTGGAGCGATGACCTCAGAGCTTTGCCGTGACATGCGGCAGGAATGTGCGTATTGTTTCTATTTTCGCATTAATTTAATTTTTTTTCTTTGTGTTTTTTTCCGCCCTGCCTCACACACCAGGCTAGAATTACCAGCTGGCCAAAGGAAATACCAGGCTCCTGGTTCAGTGAATTCAAGCGTGGTAAACTGGTAAGCTTTGCAACCTGTTGTTCTAGTCTATAACAGGTCTCATATTTTACAGAGCAAAATGGCTCGTTGGCCCAAAGAGGTGCCTGGTACATGGTATAGTCAGTACAAGCGAGGCGCAATGGTAAGTAGCTAACTCCTGTCAGCCTCCCTCCATGGCACTCACCATGCTCTTCTTCTTCTCTCACGCATCCTCCACTCTGCTGACTCACTCCCACTCATTTGCTCATTGCCAAAGAACTGCTCTCCACCAACCCCCTTCCCAGGTAGCGACAAAACTAGAGAGAGCAGGGGATGGGATCAGAGTAGAGAGCTCCAGTGGGGGAGCGAGCACGAGCACAGACACGATGGACAAAGAGGAGGGGTGGGATTAGATTAGGGAGCTATAATGGGGGAGTGAGCACCAGCACAGTCACAACGGAGAGAGAGCAGGGAAAGCGGGAGCGAGCTCCGGACGTGATAGCTGAGTGTTAAGATTCCCCCTCCACTTGCCTGAAAGTGGGGGTGGACTCAGCTGGGATTCCCTGTCAACGCTCGTCACCGGGACTCCGGGGTGACGAATGGCTTTGTGAGGGGCAGTCGGGGCCCATAGAACTGACCCTGGACAGTCAGCAATGGGAGACGGGCAGTAATCATCAGGACGAAGGTCATCAAGGGAGGGTTTGAGGGCTCAGAAACCAACTGTGACTATTTAGAGGCCGAGTGTGAAATGCACAGAAGCAGCTGGTGGAAAGTTGGATAAATCTCTGAGCAGCTCCGTGGGTGTCGCTCTGATCTGTCTCTTTCCCCTCCTCCCTTTCTCTGCCTTTCGTCTCCTTCGCTTCCACTCTGTGCCAGCAGCTTCCCGGGCCGCACTGCTGTGACCTCACGGAATGCCGCACCTCTCCTGCTGGCGGTTATCGCAGGTTCCTTAAATAAGGAGAACGCTTTAGTTTTTTTTTCTGGAGACGAGGAGGCGAAGGGCCGATCGCAGGGTTGTGACGGGGTAAAGAGCGAGAGACGATTCCGACTGCTCGACCGGTCAGTCAGGAACGAGAAGGCAGAAAATTTAGATCATCCCACGAAAGAATTAAAGGGGAGGTTAGAAAACATGTCTCTACACCATGGGGGAAGGGGAGGATGTGGAATCCTCTGGCACTAACCAGAGTTGAGAGAGAGTCTGGGAATTATCTTAAAAAGGAATTCAGTAGATACTTGAAAAGGAAAGACGATTAAAGGGCGATTATAGATGTGGAGAAAATCAGCACAGAGTTGATGACCTGTAACATTCTGAGATGCTCAGCCCATTGTGGGCCAGGGGGATGGCGGGGGGAGCTTAGATACAGCCAAATCCTGATTCCTGAGGCAGGTTAGACTCCCACGTAGTCACCCTGACTCCTCCCAGCCCCGGGAGAGGGAGTGTTGACATCTAATTGAGATTCTGAGAGCCTGAGCAGAGCGAGCGTAGACTGAGGCCTTTCTGTTGGTTTGCTTTGTGTTTCCTGGTTCGTACAGCAGCCACCCTGCTCTATCACTTTGTTACCTTCCTCTTCCCCCACCCGCCCTCTCTCCTCTGCCCTCACTCCTCTCGCTCTCCCCCTCCTCTCACTCTCCTGCATGCACTCTCTCTTCATGGTCAGTCGTACTTCACTCCCAGGAGTCCCGGAAAGAATGCGGAAACCAAGGAATGCTGAAAGCCGGTTGGTAAAATGTTTAGTTTATAATTAGTTTCTAAGATGGACATCACAGATGCTTTGTACTAGATGCCCAGAAAAGGGCCATTAAATGTAATTTCACAGCGAGATTGCACTTTGCCTTGGAGTGTCTGTCCTTTCGACACTGAAATGCAATGCAGTGAATGGAGACCATGTCTCTGTGAATGATGTTGCTTTACAGTAAAGGCCGTTGGTTGTTTTTTCTAACGTGTTGAGATTCCACAGGTACCGCGATGGGACTTTACGGAGCAGATCAAGGTGTCCTTTGTCTTGGTCTCAGCCTCCACCCTGACAAGATGCAAATACTTTTGTCTGCTGTGATGGGAGATTGAATTTGTGACCAGTACAGTATAGTGAGGGGGGTGGTCAGTGCTTCTGGTGGTTGAGGAGGGGGGAGATCTGCTCGTCTTAAACCCACGAATACACCTATAATCCAAGGTGTCACTGGGGATTTAATACAATTAAAGTCGTTCCTTGATTGACAGTCGGTGGGGGGGGGGGTGAAATGATAGACCACGGGACTGTGTGCCCAGGACACTGTCGTCAACATCAACCACAGAAAGACTCAATGAGCCAGCGTCCGTCCTGCTTACTTGGGGTTTGTCAGTCACGTGGCTAACAGGCTCAGCTTCTCTCCAGTTGGCTCAGCATTGAATGTGGAAGTCAGGAAGGAGTGTGTCTTCAGGTGACTGTGAGTAAATTCCAGGCCCAGCGTTTGGAGCCTGTTCATTGTTCCCAGTTTCACTGCCCAGTTCTCTTTCTCTCTCTCTCTCTCTCTCTCTCTGTCCGTCCCTGTCTCTGTGATTAGCTCTCCTATGTGGACGCTGACAGCTACCCCATCGGGGTGGTGCAGATGACATTCCTCAAACTCCTGAGCGCGTCCGCCAGTCAGAACCTCAGTTACGTGTGCCACCAGAGCGTGGCTTGGTACGAGGAGGCCACTGACAGCTACGACAAAGCCATCCGCTTCCTGGGCTCCAACGACGAGGAGATGTCCTACGACAACAACCCCTACATCCAGGCCATCGCTGACGACTGTGCGGTAAGTCCTCGCTCAGCCAGCTCTGATTGGGAACCGCAGGAGCCCATTCATTCAGCTCTCTGGGCTGCTCTGTCACAGTGTTACACTGCATGAGATCTTCTAATCCCTTTTGCCCACATTCTGTGCTCCATTGGCTGCTGCATTTCTGCAACAAAATACACAGTCAATTCACTTTACAGTATATTCTGTGAAGCGCTTTGAGACGTCTCGAAGACGTGATGAGGCACTATGTCAAATGCAAGGATTATTCTTTAATCCCTGACTTCCCAAGTAGCTCTCTATCTCCTTTTTGGGCGTCGCAACTGATTTTGTCTCCTGCCCTCTGGGGCCACTCACCGCCCGAGTGGGTCCCGATCTCACTTCTAAATGCGCAGGCTCTTAAATGTAAGCCCTATCACTGAGAGTGGGCGCCGGAGGGAGTGTAGGTATGTAATTGACCCAACAAGAGTTAAAGTGGGACCAGCAGAGCCCAACACTGTTGAAATGAGCTGAGATTGTTGGCGTTGCACTTCCCTCTCGTGGCTCAACAGGGAACAGCAGCTCTGAGCTGCACAGACCGGTTTGGTCTCGGCTTGGGATGGCCGGTCTGTTCTGCGAGCAAGTTGGATCTTTGGGGCACTTTGATTGGTGGGGAGGGGGGGGCTCCATCCTCTGCATTCAAAGATATGACCAAGTGGAGGCAACTTGGAGAGATGGGGAGGGTTGCGGAGGGAAAGTGTAGTTGAGTTCTGCTCCCCACCCAACGCGAGTCAATGTCTACAGGAGAGAGAGAAGGCCAAAAAGCACCCCCACCCTGCCCGGTAAAGGTAAGAGTGGGCGCAGGATCTTATCTTACTCCGCGCAGCTCGTAAACCGCAGTCTTTGTTTTCTTTTCCAGTCAAAGAAAGGCTACCAGAAAACGATATTAGAGATAAACACTCCGAAGGTGGAGCAACTGCCCTTCATCGATGTCATGTTCAACGACTTTGGAGAATCAGGCCAGAAGTTTGGCTTCAAGATTGGACCTGTGTGCTTTGCCGGGTAAACGGAGCCGCCAAAAAGAGAGAGAGAGAGAGAGAGGACTTCGGCAGATCACAAACGTATGTTCGGAAAAAAAAAACACAAAGAAATTTGACAAAAAAAATCACCCGAAGAAAAAAAAGGCTGAAATCGTCTCCGCATCACAACATTGTAACCTCATTGTGCTTTTGTCACATGCACGTTCCGAACCTGGAGCGGCACAGAGCTGGAGCCCGACGTTCTACCCTGCCCCCCCACCCTCACCCACCCCCCCGCTGGCGCTGCCGAAGAAAGCCCTGTGAATCTTCAACTTCCCCTTATTCGCTCCCCCCACACCCACATCCTCCCCATGACCCTCCACCCCACCCCCACCCACTCACATCCTTCCCTCCCTCCTCACCCACTCCCTTCCTCCCCCACGACCTCCCATCACCTCCGAACCCCCCGCCCCCCCCCCCCACCCCCACATGTGGAACCCCACAGAAGAATCTTAACAGCAAAACCAGCCGCTCTGCTCCTCCCCACCCCCGCGAGGCCATCTCCAACATAAATGGTGCTAGATACGAACACAGCCTGTATGTAGCAGCTGTGTTGACATCTCCTGGAGGCCAGTGTGTGTTGTGGGGCGAGGGGAGGGAACTGGGGGAGGCAGAACCATCACCACATTAGATAAACCACCATCCCGTCCCCTGCTAATAAAGAAGCCTTTCCGTTTGTCCTTCTCTTTCGAAAGCGCTGGCTATTTTTTTTTATTTCTGTATGTTTGTAAGTAAATACTATAATTGTATATTATTTCCTAAGCCTGACTTTACAGCTTTCCAGCTTCCAACTTGCATGTGACTGGGTATGTAGGAGGAGAGCTCTGCCCTTTTTCTCTTGGTTCCCAATGTTCGAATATATATATATAAAAAAACATATAAAACCTGTTACCTGTGACCTAATAAACCTTTTGCTCTGAAAAAAAACCACCAACACATTGGCTCTGTATAAAACAGACGAGATCGCTATGGCTTCCTGGCGCACACAGCCCGGCTTGGCCTGGCCCGGCCCAGCCTGGCACACACTGCTTCTGCTCACTGTCTATCCACAGTTTGCATGTTGTACTCACCTGTCCTCACAGCCAACCCATTCTGCCAACACGCCACACCTGTCGGGGGCGGGGAAGAGGATGAGTGGTTTGCTCTGTTTAGGGTCTCCCCACCCACTCATCCTCTTTCCCCCACCGGCCCGCTCCTCTCCACCTCTCCCTTATCCCCTCCCCCTGCCCCCCATCCACGTTCTCCCTCCACCCCTTACCCCTTCTCTCCCCCCCCCCCCCCCACATACACATACACACACACACACACTTACAATGAGGATAGGACATGAGAGTAGGAGATGCCGGTTCCCAGGGAACACGACACTGACTGGAAATGGTGCTATTTTAACCTTTGTGTCTGTGGTGCTATCTGACCTTCCTTCGTTTTGCCCCGGTAATCTCCTCCCTGGCCAGGCCTCCTGCTGACCGTGAAGAGCACACTCTGGTTTTCCTCCGGACAGACTTAGACATTTGGGTGCTAAGCAGCGGGTTTAGAATGAAATGCATGCTTTCAGTTCACACTCGTATTATAGCTCAGTATCTTAACTAGGAACAACTTCATTAATGTAGCTTTGTCAAAGGGCCTTGATGAAGTGTATTTTGAAGTTATATCTCTGATGACGTGGTAGACTAGGCAGGTACTCACTGATATAAGGCTGGATGTGTGTGGTGCTAATTTATGTATCTCATCTCCGTTCTCAGATGAACTCTGACTTCACTCGCCTTTGATTGTTGAGATCACCGTTTACTCAGTGGGAATGTGTCCCACCCTCTGCTTTCCATGTTGTGTCGTTCTTTCCCTGCAACGTGCCGTCACGTCTCCCTCTTTCTCTGTAGCCCCCCGGTGAGATTCCCCAGCCCCAGCCCCCACCAACCACCTCCCAGTGACTGGCACAATCCCATTTGCTGCTTTGGGTTTGCACTGTCCTGTGTGTTGAGCAAAACTAGTTTTCTGACTTGTCATTAGTTACGTATCTCTCATTTTCTCCTGATCTAGTTCCTCTTCTCTCTCGTTTTCCCTCTCGTTTTCTCTTCTCTCTCTCTCTCTAAGTCATTCTTTCTTTCTCTCTCCCTTCCACCCACCCTCCTTCCTTCCTTTTCATTCTTTCTTTCATTTCTTCATCCTTCCTTCCCTCTCACTCTCTCTCCCTCCCTCCCCCTCCCCGTTTGTTTCCTCTCAGTGACTAAGTCCCCATTTGCTGCACCTGTAACAAAACAAAGCCTTGTGTTTGCATAGAGAGAAATCGTTTGTAATTTTATTTTTCGTTAGGAACGTATGACTTGAACATAAAATATTGTTAATGAGAAAAACTGTTCGGAGGAAAAGCATTTTTTGGTATTTGTTTTATTGGCCCAGACTTTTAAGGATCATTATATTCTGTGATGTGACGTATTGTAAATGTTCTGGAGACCCCAATAAATGTGTTCATGAAAAAAAAGTGCCTACAGCCTGTCCATTGGAGAGGCTTCACAACGCACAGAGCCTCCAACAAGAGAGGCCATCACTGAGCTGGACCCTTAGTGATGGACTGAGAGCCACATCCCACGCTCGGGACACGAGATGAGTCGGACGATGGCTGCCGTATAATAATCCGGGCATCACTTACTCCCAAACTTCTGTTCCACAAATGGGTAAGTTTCCTACAGTTTATATAAAAAAAGTTCCGCTTTTATAATCGCTAAGTTTCTAACACGGTCCCGGGATCCTAAACTGTAAAGCGCTCTGAGACCCCGTCCGGCGTGGAGGGCGCTATATAAATCCAAGTTGTTGTTGTTGTTGTAACACACCGAGTGCCTTCGGTCGGTTCCCCCTGAACCTGTGAGCCCTGGTGGCTGGGGAACAGGAATAGGAGACCTAGTGTTTTTAGGATCCATCCTTCGGATGAGATGTTAAACCGAGGTTCCCGTCTGCCTGCTCGGGTGGACGTTAAAGATCCCGTGCGCTATTCGAAAAAGAGAAGGGAGTTTCTCTCTCCCCGTGTCCTGGCCAGAAATTAACCCCCGTATAAGATTGGTCATACTCCATCGCTGTTTGCGGGTTGTTGCTGTGTGCAAATAAGCTGCTGCTTTTCGCAGTGTATCCTGTGAAGCGCTTTGAGACGTCTCGATGATGTGATAAGGCGCTCTATCAAATGCAAGGATTATTTTTATTATTGTTCAGTGTGAATTAAGTCTCTCCCCACTGGTAGCGACGATTGTTCATGTATCAGCTCTTGGCGCTGAGTGTTAGCAGCTCATGCCAACACTGTGGATGGTGTCACAGCTGAGCCTGGCCTCTCCTCACCCAGCTGCCACACACGTGTGGTTTTTATTGCTCCAGAGCTATTAGGAGAGCATTGTTTGTGTCGCTAATAAACTGTTTGTGTTGCTAGGAACCTGTTACTGGGAATGTTTGTGTTTCTAGGAAGCTGTTTCTCTCAGTCTGTGACCAGGTCTCTCTGTGCCTCCTTGGCCTCTCTGGAGCCATCAACACTGTCGACCACTAAAGCTCTCTGGGTCCCCCTTCAGCTCCATCTCAGCAGCTCTGCAAGATCCTGAGCTCAATTTGCATCCCACAAACATCTAAGATGCCAATGGTATCTGTGGGATTGTTGGCCAGGACACCAGGAGAAATTCCCTTCTCATTTTGAATAGTGTCACAGGACCTTGAACGTCCAGCTGAACAGTCAGGCGGGACCTCGGTTGTAACATCTCCACCAAAAGACCCTGACAATGCATTGCACGCCCAGCACTGCTCTGGACTGTCAATCTAGACTTTCAACAAGGGTTAATGATGTGAAGTGTGCACGAGCTGCAATCAGGATAAGCCTCTCGATTCCCCCTTCAGGAAGAATCGCATCATTATAGCGGCTTATCATGTCAAAACGTCTCAAAGGGTTTCACGGGTAATAAATCAGAATACGAAAGGAATGGAACCATCAGCAGGGACCCCAGGGGGCTAACACAGCTGTCAGCTCCATCATCGCTGCCTGCCTTGAGCAGCCCTAGGTCAACCTCTGCATCCACAGTAGCTGACAGGTTTCGATACCAAACCCCTCACCCTCACCCCCCACCCCCCAGTGGCTTGTCCCGACACACCTTTTGTTTTGAGATGTAAAAGCTGCGTGTTTTTTTGAGTGAAATTCTTTGTGTCTGACTTGTCATGGCTGCCAGTGGCCACAGGATGGTGCAGCACAATCATCTCACACTGAGACCACCCACCGGAGAAGAGACCCCAACAACAATAACAACTTGCATTTATTTAGTCAGCCTACAAGACCATTTGGTTTTAACAACAAGAACTAGATTGATTTGCACTCATGCAGTGCCTTTCACGTTCATAAATCCTTAATAATCCTTGCTTTTGACACAGCACCTTTCACATCGGAAGATTGTCTCAAAGCGCTTGAGACTGCGAAGTGTAGTAACTGTGTATTTACAGGTGGATATGGAGACAACATATGCACAGCCACATCTCACAAACAGTCAGCAGAGGGGATGAGAAATGGTCTCAGAAAGTGCTTCACAGAGACGGAGTGAGAGACTGAGTAGATGGAAGATAGGGGAGTGATGGGGGTTGGTGGTGGGGGGAGAAGAAGGTATTGAAATGCATAAAGAGCAGCGAGATGGAGAGGTTTAGGGAGAGAGTTGCAAAGAGCAGGACGCTGACAGTGGGGTGCGGAGCAGGCTGGAGTGAGCGGAGTGGAGTGAGGGGGCAGGGAGTAAGACAACGAGATCACAGAGGTAAGACAGCACCAGGTTGGTGGAGAATGTTTAAAGCCGGTATTGATTTGGAAGCCGCAGCTCTTAAACAACGATTTCCAGATTAAAAGTTAAGATTTTTATACAATTTTACGCAATCGTAAAGAGTAACAATAAAGTGACCAGGAGGCAATTCTCAGTTTCTGCGCCTCAGGAACAAATATATTTAATAACACAAAAAAAACACATTTATGATTCTATTTTACATTTTTTTTTATTGATCTGATGGTTTGGGGACAACCTTAAATGGCTCCAGTCAGTCAGTCTGTGCTCTTGCTCGCTCGCTCGCTGTGTGTTCTCTATCGAGCTGTCCAGTCACATAAGGGATCTGGGAGTGAGCAATGGGCCCAGTTACAGACTCAACAGGCTCTGCTCACTCAAAGCTGCTTGGAAGCAGATGGAAACTGTCCAGATCACTCGTCCATCTGTACAGCAGGCTTGAATGCAGGGACGCACTGCTCCTCTTGCCTTGGCATCGAATGCCGGGCTGGCATTAATGCTACCAGTCACGTGAGGCCCAATACACATCAGGTGCTTGTTTCAGACTGACTGCCTGTGAGAGAAAGGCTGCCATCTCGCCGGGCACAGCCAGCGTCCACCGGAGAGGGACCTGCTCCACTGGCCGCCCAAGAGTCGAGGAGGCAAAGGAAGGGTTATCCACCGAGTGTAAAGGTCAGTCTGTGTCACCCGCTCCATATAAGACATCGGTTTGGCCGCAATTGGAATATTGGTCATTCATTTCATGGCTGTTTGTGGGATATTGCTGTGCGCAATTGGGCTGCTGTGTTTGCCTATGGAGGCACAAATCCTGTGAAGCACTGGAAGAGGAAGGAGATAAATCAGGGTATTGGGATTAGGACAGATTAGGATTAGGAAGTGAGGATTAGCTTCACTAGAGGAGCGAACACAACACAGATACACCATGGGTTGCAACAGATGGCTTACCTCCTCCTGTGTGGGGCGTTTCAGTGATAGTCTATCTAAGGCCAGAACAAAATGGCATCCTTGGCTTCTGGCTCTAACATTTAAATTCCACCCCCCCCCCCATCCTCCAACCCCGACCAATCGACCCTCAAACCCGAGAGCCTAGGAGTTTCTCTCTCCCAGCGTCCTGCTTCACATTCCCTCCTGATTAAATTGATCACTCACTTCAGTGGCTGTTTGGGGGAGTGTTGCTGTGTGCAAATTGGCTGCTGCGTTCACCTAAAAAATATAGTCAGTAATTACTGAAGGTTTGAGACTTTCTGAACAGGAGGAAAAGCTATCAAAATGCAAATAGTTTGTGGTGGAGCTGGAATGGCCGGGGTGGTAGCCAGGGAAACTGCGACAGCCTTGTTTTTTTAATATTTATTAAAGATTAATAAATTGCCAGCGCTCGGCAATGGTGATCAGCGGCCACTCTCCACTCAGGGCTAGTTCCCAGGCTTTGAGAGGGCGAGGAGTGACTGATAGCAGGAGAGACCTGGGAGTTAATCTCTCACCTGTGGGCAGCCCCCATGTTGCTGAGTGCAGCAGCCTGAGAGAGAACGAGAGAGCGAGAGCGCGAGACAGAAACAGGCCCCATTACCCCATCACAGCCATTGACTGGTGTCTCCCATCAGTGGCATAAATCGAGCCATTTAACTGATGGCAGTAAAGTTAGAAGCTGGCTCCAGGATCTCGCTCTCACGTCAGGAACTTTGAGCCCCCACTGTCTGGGTAACATGTCAGGGTCTTTCACAGTCACTACGTCAAAAATGTCTCACGCACTTCTGGCTCGGAGACCAGTTTCCAGTGGCCACAGCTGCAAAAGCTTCTGGGTTTCAGCCCCACGTCAGAAGTTGGAATCTCATTGTCTAAACTGACTCTCCAATACAGTGTCGGAGGTGGTGTGGTGTCCTTCAGATGAGACATTAAACTGAGGTCCCGTCTGCCTGTTTAGGTGGACGTTAAAGATCCCATGGTGCTATTCAAAAAGAGAAGACAGTTTCTCTCTCTCCCAGTGTCCTGGCTAACATTCCCCCAGATAATATTGGTCACTCACGCCAAGGCTGTGCATGGGATGTTGCAGTGCACAAAATTGGCTGCCACATTTGCCTACAATACACAGTCAATCCACTTCACTGGATATCCTGTGAATCGCTTTGAGACGTCTCGACGACGTGATAAGGTTTTAATTCCAGGATTAAGTGTAGTAAATAATAATAATCCTTGCAGTTGATATAGCGCTTTTCACGTCGGGAGGACGTCCCAAAGCGCTTCACAGAACACACTGTAAAGTGAATTGACTGTATATTTGTGGGCGAACGCGGCAGCCAATTGCATACAGCAATGTCCCACAAACAATCATGGATTGAAAATGACCAATTTATTATTGTTTTTGTTTTGGAGGGATTATTATTATTATATTATTATGATTATTATTATTAGGCGCGTGGAGAAAAGAAAGTTGCCTAAGGTTTCACCCAGGAATTGAACCCAGGTGTCTCGCTTGCCAGGCGACTGCTCTAACCACTGAGCTACAGGACTCCAAATGTGGGAAGCGTGAGCTGTGGACAGCTCCCAATGTACTTCCCAGCAGTAAATCAATTCAGCTCCTAGAGCTCCTCAAACTGCAGGAGATTAGACATGTAACACACTCTGGTGTATATCTAAGTGTCAGCCCGGCTCAATCGCTCTGACTTTCACCTCTGAGTCTGAAGGTTCAAGCTCCACATCAGGTCCATGGACTGACAGACTCGACTGACACTCTGCAGGGGGAACACTGCATTTTCAGGGACAGAATGGGTTAGACGCAGAGTAAAGGAACTGGGGGAAATGTAGGAGGGAGATGGGCAAAGGGGCTGTCGTAGAAGTGAGAAGGGAGCATGTGAACCAGAGAGTGGGTAGTTGGGGGTGGGGGGGTTTAAGTTTAACCGTTGATGGTGGGGTTTGGATGATACACACCATGAAAGTAAGAAAACAAATATGCTTGAGATTCTAACGGCGAAGCTGCATGAGGTTTGCCATTACAGTGATATCGATGGGTTTGAAGGCAGGTGAGGACGTGAGACGCTGTTTACAGCAGATGAAGAATAGACGCGGGGAAATGGTTTCTTCAGCTAATAAATCATCAGGTGGTGAGAAATTACCCGGCTTACAGTACATCTGAGAGCTCAGCATCACTGCCATCCATCACTGGCCATCGCAGGGTTTCCATCAGCTGGTGAGGAGTGTCGCTGTCAAGGCCTGGTCCGTTGTACTACCTGTGCATCCCACCGATAGCTGCTCAACCTAACACACAGACACCGAGCAAAACCTCCAATCTCACCACACCCAAAGCTCGGAGACAACAACAGCTTGTGTTTATACAGCGTCCTTCGCACTGGGTAGAGGCCCAGAGCTCTTAAGTATACCAAAGACCCACTCCCAACCTTTGTCACACCAGATTTTGTCTTAAGGTTTAAGATGGGATTGTGGAAAATCCTTAAAGTCAGTCTTAATAAGTGAGTAGATTTTCTGCAGTTCTTGAAATACTGTAATAATAATAACCCTACAATCCTTGCATTTGATATCATTTGACATTGCTCTTTCAGAGAGGACATTTCAAAGTGCTTTTTCTGTAAAGTGCAGTGACTGTATAGGAACAAGAGTAGGAACATTCAGCCACTCGACCCTGTTCCGCCAGTCTATTAGATCATGGCTGATCTGTACCTCAATTCCAATGACCCGCCTTTGCCCCATATCCCTTGCTACCCCAACCTCACAAACATCCATCCACCTCAGTCTTGAAAATTTCAATTGATCCACAATTGATCAAGGTGAAAGGCGGACTGGACGGTATTTCTGAAGATCTAAGTCATTGCACAGAAATAAACTGGATTTCTTTTTACAAAGCCACAGCGGAGCACAAGCTGTGGGATCAGTGAGCAACAGACTTTAACTACAACAAACACGTCTGATCTCTCCTCCCTGTTTGACATAATTTGGCTTTAAACACAGACACGTCACAGGACAAGACACCTGCCCGGGAGCTGATTGGAGGTCTCACTCCATTAAGCATTTTACTGCTTTCTAAATTGTCCTGACAGTTACAGAGCATTCCAATCATTCTCGCTTCACGGCTCAGTGTTGGAGGGAAAGTGTGGATTCAGCTCTTAATCCTTCACAATAACCTCGGGGCTCAGCGGTCACGAAAGGTCTCTTCACAGATGCACTGTAAATCAGCTCAGTTTAGAGGAACGTTCAGTTAGAAGTATGGCCAATCAAGAAGTCTTTTGTAATGCAATAAAGACATTTAACCTTTAGTATTCCCAGTAAATGATTGCCTGCAAAAATACAGTCACAAATAAATCCCGTGAAATGCTTTGTGACGTCCTCCTGACATGAAATGTATAATATTAAACGTGAGGATTTTTTTTATTATTATGAATATTATTATTATTATTAAACACTGACTATCCTACTGGGAGATGGTAGGAGGGGTGGGGGGGGAGAGATTCACTTTCATAATGTAATAATTAAAGATTTGCTCTTAAAGATCCCCCAACACTGTTGGAAAAGAGAAGGGAGTTTTTCCTGGTGTCCTGGCCAACAATCTTCCTGCGAAAAAAAAATTGCTCATTCACCCTTTGGCTGTTTGTGTAATCTTGCCGGGTGCAAAATGATTGCCCGCAACCTTGTGCGCTTGTGTGGGGAAAAAAAGGGATTATTTACCAAGCTCAGTTAAGAAGAAACTGCTGGTGTGTGAGGTTGTTGGTGACCTGACCCTGAGCACTGATGGGGAGAGGGAGACAGTTTGACAGGCAAATCTTTCTCCAGTTCCAGCTGGCGCGGGAAGTGAAGGAAAGCTGGTGAAGGAGGGGAGGCGAGAATATTGGATAGACTGAAAAAGACTAGAGGAATCAATTGGCACGACCGAGCCTGGGCTGCTTCTTTGAAGATCAGCAGATACTCAGCCGGTGTTGAATCAGCAAGTCCCAGTGAGGTTCGCAACACACTGTGATATATATATATACAAGCAGAACATCAGGTAACACCAGACTCATCAGAGCAAGTGATCTGCTTCCAGGAAATGTATCACTTCCCCACCTTAAGGGGTAGGTGTTTTGCTACCCAGGCAGTCCCCTCTCGTTCTGTAGCCTGACCCAGGCAGGGTGGTCACTTGGGTGGGGAACTGGAGAGCATTTGTGGACATTCCCCCTCCCACTCCACTGCACAAGTCAGAAGAGGAGGAGGAGGAGGAGAGGGAGGGAGGAAGGTAGAACTGAAGGGAGAGGCCCCAAAAAATACTAGTAATCCTTGCCCCGACCTGGGTTTAATGTTTAACCTGAAGGAAGCACCTCCAACAATGCAGGACTCCCCCAATACCTCGCTGGCCCTTCAGCCCAGACCATCAGCTCCAAGCTCCTGAAGCGGGACTTGAATTGTTGGTCGGGCATTCAGCCTTTCTCCATCCCACAGTCCCCTTCGTCTCGCTCCCTCCCTTGTCTCCTTCAAGGCCCGACTCAAGACCTTTCTCTTCGCCCGCGCCTTCGGTCAGTCTCCTTACCCCTACACTCCCTACCTCCACCCCTCCTGATCACAACCTCCAGCTCGGATGCAAATCCTTGACTGTCCAGCACCTTGGGACGTCCTCCTGACGTGAAAGAAGGTACTATAAAAATGTAATTTGTTGTTGAATCCATACTGTTGAATGAGAGCGCAACCAAACGAGCCAGGCTGACACACCTTCCCAAAATCCTTTTTCAGGCTATCTCCGTGGACCTAAATCGTCAGCTGTTAACCATGACTAAAGCCTGAGGGTTACTCTCTGTTCGATGGAAAGCAAGTACTGGGAACCCTCAGGAGACTACAGTCAGGGGTGAAAGCTAAACCTGAATGAGGATCAGAAGGTCCTAAGATCTCAGCATTAATCAACGTAGTCTGACCCAAAGGATCCAGAAATACAAGGCATTTCTCAAACAAAACCCTCAGTTTATGGAACCAGAGTATGAATCAACCATGCATGAAATTGACTGAAACGTCCAAGCCTTTTAAAGATATATGTGAGCTGCAAGTTTCATAATTCAACTTAATGTTATTAAGCAGATTACAGCTGGAGAGACATATTTAATGCTCGTATCCGTTGATAGTTTTTTTTCAAAATTACTTTAATTAGGATTTTACTCAGATTTAGTATTTTAGCCTCTCGCCTCAGAGACCTGTTGAACCACCAGATATTAATCATCACATTGATTTTAATTCTGGACCGTGAGCTGCTGAATGTGTGTCTGCGGCTACAGTCAGGCAGGACATAGCTCTCTGTGGCCATAGTCTGGCCAGATGTAGAGGCAGCAAGTCATCATAATAATGCATTTGATGTAGCTCCTTATCACATCTTCGAGATGTCTCAAAGCACTTCACAGAATATATTGTAAAGTGAATTGACCTTGAATTTTGTGGGCGAAATGCGGCAGCCAATTGCGCACAGCAGTGTCCACTGTTGTGGACTGAGTGACCAAATTGTCATTCATTCATTCATTCATTCATTCATTTGAATGGATTATTACTCCCAGAAAACAATCTGCAATCGACTTTATTCGGGTAAGTCCACCTGGGTCTAGACTTACTTGATTCATATGGCCATCGGCTACAAATACACAGTCACTACCCTTTACAGAAAATCCCGTGAAGCGCTTTGAAACATCCTCCTGTCCTGAAAGGCTCCGCGATAAACGTAAGGATTATTAATTATTTGATTTGATTTCAAGAGTGTCAAGATTTCGGCAAATTCTTAATTCTGAACCCATTTTGTTTCGTATGTTTCTTTTAAGATTCTACAGGAAAACAGCTTTGAAAGTCAAGACTTAATTCAACCATTATTTGCCAAGTCCTGGATCCTGTGAATGGAGTAAATGTAGAATATCTATCTATGAGCCAGAGTGGGAGGTTGACGGAGCCAGAGCTGGAAGTGCGGAGATGCTGGTGTGAGTCAAACAAAAGAACTTCAATTTTGCTGACATACATTTGTTGAAAGAGATTTGAGGCTCACTTGATGTCTGATGTCTGACAGGCATATGATCAATAGTCCTGAACTAAAGGTTGATTTGAATAGCGTGTGGCGGGAGCCCTAGAGGTTTTAGAGAAACAATTGTTTATGGTATCTGATATTTTTTGGTGTGTGAGTGAGTGTGTGTGTGAGGAGTGTGTCTGAGGTAGACATGACTCAGGAGCACACACCACCAATTGTTAACTGATGCTATTGAGAGACCTTTACACACGCCTTTCGCGCACGCAATGTCAGGGTTTTTATAGCTTGTGTGGATGGATGTGCAGCCAAAGGTGAGGGTGCGTTTTGCAACTTGAGCTTGTTCCCATGAGGGCGATTATCATGTAATAAGGGAGGTGGGGGAGGTAAGCTCAACTGGCTCCAAGGTGACATGTTTGGCAACGGAATATTGGAATTGATCCGGCCTTGGTGGTGGTCTTGGTAGTCCGGTTCCTTAACCAAATGGGTCCACAGTATTCCAGGGCGCTGCTGATGACAGCACAGCCCAGGCTGGCTCATTGGCACAGACAGGATGAGTCCCTCCAGCAAGAGAGAGTGTGCATTCCATTCCAACAATCTATCTCCGGGATTTCCATGTGTAGGTGGGATGCGTGGAAATCTTGGTTTAGTTTGGACATTCTTAAGCAATGGCGATGGAGACCTGGAGACGTCTCAACGATGTATTAAGGTGTTGTATCAAATGCAAGGATTATTATTACAACAACAGCTTGCATTTATATAGAGTCCTTCACGCAGGACGGCAGCTCGGAGTGCGGATAGTATTATTAATATTATAAGCCATTTGCAGTGTAGAACATTACAGGATGGCTGCTTTGCGACAGTTGCCTTCATCGGCAAAGCGACTGAGCAGACCATCAAAGACAGATTTCATCCACTTACTCGTGTTTCTAAGCTATAAATGATTTGTACAATGGATAACTGCCAAGAAACGGCATTTACAACCCTGTCTCATGCAAAGCAGATGGTTTCAGCCTCGGAATTGCCATTAAACTCACTCCTATAATCGTTTGGAAGTGAAAGCGATAGCATGTGCTTTTGGGGTATGGCTTTTCCAGATGTTGGCAGCATTTCCAGATGTTGATGCCAGCTTCAGGTGATGCCCTTTAATTCCAGTCCAATTCATTATCATTCCAAATCATCCAGTTAATGGCTCCTTCGAGGGTTTAACGTCCCGCAAAAAGCATGATTCCTCAATCATCACGTAGCCAGGACGTGTTCTACCCAGTTGGCATGTCCCATCTGTGTGACAGCAGAGCTCAGAATCGTTGCCCAACAGTTAAAGGGCTTGTCCTTCACAGCTGGTTAATACACATCATTAAATGTAAATGAGAGACTTAAAACACATTACAGAAGCATGGAAGTGTTACAGATGACAATTAAGTCATTATTCCAGATAAATCCCTCATCCAAGAAAGAATCCCAATGGATTTGACCCATTTCTCTCGATTGTACAGATTACCAAACAGAACAATGCAGCACTGGGGGTGGGGGTTGGGGGCAGGTGGGGGTTGCAATGTCGGAGGTGCCGTCCTTCGGATGAGACTTTAAACCAGGATCCCATATCGCTATTCGAAAATAGAAGGGAGTTTCTCTCTCTCCCGGGTCCTGGCCAACAATCCCCCAAATAAAATTGGTCCCTCACCCCATAGCTGTTTGTGGGTCATTGCTGTACGCATTTGTGCTGCTGCATCTGCCTACAAATACACAGTCACCTCATTTCAGAGTAAATCCTGTGAAGCGCTTTGAGACGTCCTTCCGACGTGATAAGGCGCTGTATTAAATGCAAGGCTTATTATTATTACTATATAAACCTCTTCCGATTCACTGCCATTTTACACAATGTTGAAATATATATATGTATTAAAAGTAACACACACACTGCAGAGAGGTTACCAGAAGTTAACTCCAGGGGAGCCAACTGCCAGACAAAGCGGTTTAAACCAGAAGGAGTTGACGACCTTGGCCTCCTTCTATTAGCTTTAGATAAGAAAGGACTAATTAAATACGTAGGACGGTGAAAAAACAAGCACAAATAAGGCAGACTGAAACTGGTGCAATCCGGCTGTAGATAGGGGTCCACCAGAAAGGCAAAGGAAAGGAAAAGGTATATAAGCTTTACAAAAAAGGTATACCACCACCAAAGGGGGTGGTCTTTAGAGATCTCTCCAGGGCAGACTTGGTTCGTGGAACAGAAGGACCAGTAGTATTGCTCTGTTATTTTATATTGCATTAATGTTGCATAACCGACATTATTCGTATGCTTGATAAACTGTTGAAATCCACCATTTTGGTTTGTCAAGATTGAACCTATTTTCTGGGTGTGGGCTCGGTTGCAAACGAGTCCGATACCCTAACAATCCCCAACGGACCCAGCACCTAGCCATTCTCAAGAAGAGGAATGAATGGGAAGAGATTTGAAATGCTAGTTCCTAACATTAAACAGGGATTCTGCGCTTCAAGTGTTAAGATCGGAAGAGGACTATACATTCTGTAGATAAAGCTAACTTTGTGCCGGAACACAAGTGTTGTACGGATGTCAGGCTATGAGATGTGACTGTAATATCATGCAGATTCCTCCTAGTTTTCTCCTGACTGAAAACCATACAGTCAGCAATTTGCATGTAATGTGTCCCTCCCTCACCGTTACAATCCTAGAAACAACACAAATGATTGATTCCACTCCTGTAAGTGAAAGGCACTGGAATCACATGAATGTATTGATGCCTCAGTCTTTGGCAGCTCATTGTGCTGTGTTGATGAGAGCGTTCACACTAACCATCAGTTGCATGTCTCACTGTGCTTCCCTTCCTTCCTGTCTCCTGTTATAACCCAAGACCTCCTCCAGCTTTTGTTAAACTCTTTGTGTATGATGTTTAATGGGATTAGATTTAGAATGAACTGCTTTATCGCGCCATGATTAATATCTTTGCATTTACACACCTTTCACGTACGATAAACATTTCGATGCATTTGATGAAAGCAAATGTGTTATTCGAAAGTGCTGTGTGATCGTAAAATGAAGCCAAAGGCAAGTGTGGCTAATCTGTGCCAGTGATCAGCCATAATCAACCACGAGGATGAGATAAGTCACTGGAACCTGCAGGTGAATTTGAATGATGGAGGAATATAAACCGGGAGCAAAACCTCCAAGTTTCGGTGAAATAGCAACGGTGGGACGTTCCCTTCGACACCCGTCTGAATCACAAGACAGGGGCATCCTGATATTACAACAACAACAACTTGCATTTATAATAGCACCCCTCATGCAGGGTAGTGTCCCAGAGCGCTTGAATTAATAGAGATCAAAGACCTGGGCTCGATGATCTGGAAATAGATAAATAGATAAACGTGTGTATAAATACAGAAAATGCCGTTACGAAGGCAAAGGTGGCAGTTAATCTTCGCCAGCGACGATCCCTTTAGACCGAGTCAGGTGGCTGTTTTTGTGAAGGAGTTGAATTTGGTGCAGTTAAATTACTGTCATTTCAGAGATTGAGGCGGAAGCGAAAGACTGGACGAAGAAGGGCCAATGCGACAGTGTTATCGTCACCGTTAATCCCCAGCCTTCCTTCCGATCGCGGTCCTCATTCAACCTGACACTGACCCGCCACTTTTCTTTGGGAAAGTATTAAGTCTTTTGTTGGCTGTTGATAACATGCACGTGTCTATATTGCTCAGAGACCTGAGAGCATCTATTGCTGTTCTCTTTGCCTGGCTGAGGTTACATTCCAGGACAGCATAAATATTCAACGTGGCTACAGTGTGCCTCTCAACCTCCTGTTAAATATGTATGAACCTGCCTCTCTTTTGGCAGTAAAAAATACCTTGTAACAGTCCTCACCTCTAATGAAGTGCTTTGCTGGTGAAAACGCAGACCGTGAGGCTCTCTGGGGCACTCGAGCTACTGAGTGCCTCCTCATGCTAATGGGGATGTTGCTCAGTTGGTTCTCTCTGTGAGGAATCAGCTTGAACGGATCGATGCTCTTAAAGGGGATTCGCACTCAGAGGGACCACCAACAAAGCTGCAACCACAACACCAAGTGGGGAGTGGGCCAAGGCCTTCTCTGATGCACACCGTTCGTCATGTTGAGGGTTCTTCGCTATTCTCTGTAGGATATGGGAATTATGAAGCAGTGTCGGAGGGACACAGAATAACCCCCTGTCTCCCAAGAGTCAGATATTGGCCAAACCCTGGCTCAACTGGTAGCACTCTTGCTTCCGAGTCAGAAGGTTGTGGGTTCAAGCCCCACATCGTGACTTGGAATCACATAGCCTAAGCTGACGCTCCAATGCAGTGCTGAGGGAGTGTTGCATTGTCGGAGGTGCCGTCCTCCAGGTGAGACGTTCAACCGAGGTCTCGTCTCCCTGTTCAGCTAGACGCTAACGATCCCGCGGCGCTATTCGAAAAGGGAAGGGCGTTTCTCTCTCTCGGTGTCCTGGCCAACAATCCCCCCAAACACAATTGGTCACTCACTTCGTGGCTGTTGATGGGACATTGTAGCTCTACATAACTGGAGCAGCATCTCTTTCTTTTAATATTCCAGACCTGCACCCAAAGGCCAGCAATCCCATCAGTCTCACCGACTGCTTTCTGCTCCTGTGAACTAGATTTCAAAGATCTACGGTCTTGAACCCTGCCAGCACTGCAAGAGAAGGTTGGATCTAAGCTGCCTGGAGTGCAAAGCCTTTTCTGTTCGCTGAAGCCAGGAATGTGTAACTCATTCAGCGTCGGGTACTGCG
Organism: Callorhinchus milii; assembly: GCF_018977255.1. Classification (NCBI taxonomy): domain Eukaryota; kingdom Metazoa; phylum Chordata; class Chondrichthyes; order Chimaeriformes; family Callorhinchidae; genus Callorhinchus; species Callorhinchus milii. The sequence continues at coordinate 19,405,972 of NW_024704749.1, forward strand.
GGAGTAGGTAAGCATTAGCCTCGAGGCTGGGTTGACTGTTTTCTAGTAAAATGGCCACGGCTGACGCGCAATCATCATCAACAACTTGCCCTTCACAGGGGCTCGGGTCACAGAGTGGTTAATCCCCCCTCTATTCCTTACTGATCTTAACAGGACCTGATTATCCTGTGGTGGGTGGGAGCGGAGGGTTGGGAGGGGAGGTAAACAGGGTTTCCCTAGGGCTGAGCTGGCTCCAAGATGCCATGCTTGGCCACAGAGTGTCAGAATCGAGTCAACCCTCTGTGAAAGTCATTTGGTTCCTAAGCCTAGCGGTCTACCGTACTCCAGGGCAATGCTGATGACAGAGCAGCCAGCCTGGCCCGTCGGCAGGTTTTGAATGGGCAGACTGGTTGTGGGTTCAAGCCTAACATCAAAACTCTGAGCTGACAGTCTAGGCTGACACTCCAGTGCATTGCTGGGGGAGTGCTGAGCTGTCAGAGGTGCCGTCCCTCAAATGACACGTTAAAATGAGGTCCCATGTGCTTCAGATGAACATTAAGGATCCCATTGGTGCTATTGGAAAAGTGAAGGGAGTTTCTCTCTCCTGGTGTCCTGGCCAACAATCTCCCAGAAAAAATCAGTCACTCACGTCTATTGACTATTTGTGAGGCATTGCTGTATGCAAATTAGTTGCCAAATATGCGTACAAAATGCACAGTCACCACACTTGACACAACCGTTGTGAAGCAGTTTGAGTCATTCTCGGTGGTTCATGGAGCTTTGAACGTAAGGATTTTTATTAACATTTATTATTTATTTCTCAATCTTTGACTGTTAGTAATTTCAGGTCCCATCTGTCTTCTGATACAGACGGGTGGAAAGAGATCGTCCCGCTCTCACTATCTCACAGAAACATGGAGGCTTTTCTCCTGGTTTATATCCCCTTTCAACAACAACAACAACAAAATGACATTTATAGAGCACCTTTCACGTCGGGAGGACGTCCCAAAGCGCTGAACAGCCAGATGTTGGGGCCCGAGAATGGGGGAGGGGTGGTGTAGGCGTGAGGGAAGACAGGGAGGTGGGAGGGAGACCAAAGGCACGGTCGAAGAGAAGGGTCTTGAGACCGGCCTTGAAGGATGTGAGGGAGGATGCGAGGTGAAGGGACTGTGGGATGGAGTTCCAGAGTGTGGGGGCAGAGAGGCTGAAAGCCCGGCCACTGATGGTAGGGCGGGTCGAGCGGGAGACATGGAGCAGGCCAGAGCCTGATGAGCGGAGGGAGTGGGCAGGTTGGTAGGGAGTCAGCAGATCAGAGAGGTAGGAGGGGGCAAGACCATGGATGGCCTTAAAGGTGAGGATGAGGATCTTGACACCCTCACACCTTCACACCCTCATTCACCCCCAAGCTGACCTGAATGGGTCACTGATCTCAGTGTGAGTTTGGGGGTCATCAGGGGCTGCTGCATTTACTCCGTAATAACACACACGTCATTTCTGATCCATTATATTTTAAATTGGTCACTTCAATCCACGACTGTTTGTGGGACACTGCTGTGCGCAATCAGCTGCCGGGTCTCACCCACAAAATATACAGTCAAGTCACTTTACAGTATATTCTGTGAAACGCTTTGAGACGTCTCGAAGACATCGTGAGGCGCCATATCAAAGGCAAGGATTAATGTAGGATTACTACTCTGTCAAGAGTTTAGGACCATTCATCTGCTGTGGAAGGTGCTGCATGATTTTTATATTGTTGTGTTGTTATTTTTATTATTATGTCAGCAATAACCAAGCCAGAAGGTGCCTCTGTCAGAGGAGGATATGAGGAGAAGCTGCAAACTGAATAGACAGATGTGAGCACAGTCACACAGAGAGAGAGAGAGGACTCAGAGTACCTGATACAATCTGTTCCTTGCCCCTCTCTTTACAATTCTCCCATACCCCAGCCAAGCTTATAGAAAGCTACCGCATGATTAAAGGCAATCCAGGTCCTCAGGTATAATATATTCATATTACATCTGAATATAACAACTGTTAACATTCGGATATAATAATCAGAAACTGGCGCAGAGAAGTGAATGTTGATGAGCTGATGCTTTGACCAACATATTAATCATGTCTCAGTTAGGCAAGCAGACTGCGGCCCTCCAGGGAGAGAGTGCGCATTCCATTACAATCTATCTCTGGAATTTCCATGTGCAATTGGCTGCCGTGTTTCGCCCACAAACTATACAGCCAATTCACTTTACGGCATATTCTGCGAAGCGTTTTGAGACGTCTCAATGATAAGTGATAAGGTGTGTTATCAGATGCAAGGAATATTATTGTTATATTATTATGTGTAGGTGTGATGCATGGAATTCTCAGTTTGGTTTGGATTCTCTTACGCACGGAAACTATCCTCCTTGAGGGGGAAGTAAGCGGAACTGAGCTCCAACAACAACAACTTGCACTTATATAGCACCCTCCGTGCAGGGTAGCGTCTCAGAGTGCTTAAAAGGCTGTTAAACCTATCATCTGAAGAACGTCGCCTCCCACAATGTAGCTCTCCCCCCACCCCCCCAGCACTGCGCTGGAGCATCTGCCTGGACTGGGAGCTCAACGTCGCAACATGGGGCTTGAACCCATAAACTTCTGACCAGCAAGCGAGAGCCTGAACTAGGCAGACAGGGGGCAAGGCCAGGGAGATGATTGGGCAAATGGGTCTTTCCTGATTCTGCGCTTTCTCAGGATTCACCACAAACTGAGGTTTCTCTCCGAGAAATCAATGAAACACTATTAACAGCAAATCTGCCGCCCAGACCTCAGCTCTGATTGATTCACTGATAATTAGGGCAAGTTATTGACAGCCAAAGAGACAACAAGTTATCGGCACTGCCGACAAAGCCAGCCAATGACGCAATTCTTTCAAGTGTCTTTGGAACAAACGCTGAGAGAGAGGAGAAAGAGAAACCTATTTAATATCTGTCCCCAGCCCAGCATGGGGCTCAGTCACTGCTGAGTGTGAAAAGGAGCCAGGTAACGGCTACAAGATAATGGTACTGTTCTTTGTCGCTGTTCTATTTAGAGGATCCAGGAGGAATCATCAATTACTGCAGAGCAGAGCTGCATCGCATCCACGCTGGCTTAAACATACACGACACGTGCCCCAAATCCCCTCCTGTCCCCGCAGGATGGACCCACGGCAAAGCCACCGTCTCCTGGAGTAGAAACGTGCAGCTGAGAGTTTTGCCTCATTTCGAACAGTATTGGAAGCCGGGAGATGGTTACGAGGTAATGGGCATTGATGATGGCAGCTCAGGGCTGAAGGCAACAATCGCTGAGCTCCTGCTGATGGATCAATGCAGCTTTTTGTGTGTGGAACAAAACCGAACACAGCAGCAATGCACCCCCCAACACAACCCTCCCCCCACCTCGATTCCGCCCCCCCACCCCGAGCTGTGTAACTGTTCTCAGTCTTCGGAGTTAGAGAAGGGCACAATCAGCCAAGACCTCTCCGACGTCAAATGATCAACTGGTGACTCTCCTCCTGTCTTGAGGTGGTGGGGGAGGTCAACATGGTCTCCTTGGAACTGAACTCACACCAGGATGCCATGCTTGGCAACAGAATGTCTGAATCAAGCCAGTGTGACGGTCTCTAGGCCGTTTCCTGAGCCAGGCAGGTCTGCAGTACTCCAAAACATTGCTGATGACAGACAAGCCCAACTTGGCTCATCGGCAGGAACTGGAGGGTCAGACCAGTCACTGGGGGTAGGGATCCTTCCCATTCAATTCCCATTAACCCTGCAAGCCAAAGCCCTAACCGGTAGGCTGAATAAATAGCAGGAAGCTTACTGGACAGTGCTCACAATGTGGTGTTAGCTGGTTAGACTCCAGGGGTTACCCCAACGCACACTCTGAGTTCCCCAAGCCTTAGGTCTTTCCAACCTGCACTTAATACACCATGTAATCATGTATTCAGGATGTGTCCCTCCAGGAAGACAGTGTACATTGCATTCCAGACAAGAGAAGATTCCATGTGTAGGTGGGCTGCGTGGAACTCCGTTTGGTTTGGATTCTCTTAAGCGTGGTGATGGGTTTCCACATGTCAGATGTTTCTCTTGACCAAAAAAAAAGGCTCTCCTCCTCTGTCTCTCTCTATCTCTCTCACTCTGGCTCATTCCTCTGTGTGTATGCGTCTGTCTGTCTGTCCGTCCATTTCTCTATCATTGCTATCTCTATCTTTTTATATCTCTCTGTCTTTATCTCTCTCATTGCCTATCTCTCGCTCTCTGTGTTTCTATCGAGCTCTGTTTCTCTATCTCTCTTTATATACCTTCTGTTCCACCATCAGTGGCCGTGCTTTCTGCCACTAGCCCCAAAACTCTGAAGCATGCTTCCTCTATCCCTCGGCCTTGCCCCTTCCCTCCTCATCGTGAGGTCGCACATGAAGACCTTCCTCTTCAACTGTGCCTATGATCACCTCCCTCTCCCCCCCCCCCCCCCCCCCCCCCCGGCTTGGCATTGTGCTCCGCCAATGTCAAACACTCTGGGATGCAACCCTGTGCAAGATACTCTGTTCAACTGCAAACTGTTGTTGTCATATATTGTATCTCTGTTTCTCTCTGTCTCTTTCTCCATCTGTTTCTCTCTAACTCTTCCTTTCACTCTGTCTGTTTTTGACTATATCTCTCTTTCTATCTCTCCATATCGTTGACTAGTTATTCTCTATCTCTTGCTTTCTATTTCTCTTTCTTAATCTCCCTTTCTCTCTCTCTATCTCTCTATTTTTCTATTGTTATCTCTCACTCTCTCTTGACATTTCTTTTACTCTTTCCAACTCTCTATCTATTTCTCTCTCTTTTTCTCTTGTTATCTCTCATTCTCTCTCTCTCTCACTCTTGCCATTTCTCTTTTACTCTTTCCATCTCTCTCTCTCTATTTTTCTCTTGTTTTCACTCATTCTATCTCTCTCTCTCACTCTTGACATCTCTATCTTACTCTTTCCATCTCTCCATCTCTCTATTTTTTTCTTGTTATCTCACTCCCTCACACTCTCTTGCCATCTCTCTTTTACTCTTTCCATCTCTCTGTCTCTATCTCTCTCTTTTCCCTTGTTATCTCTCTCTCTCTCTCGCTCTTGCCATCTCTCTTGTACTCTTTCCATCTATTTTCCCTTGTTATCTCTCTCTCACGCTTGCCATCTCTCTTTTACTCTTACCGTCTCTCTCTTCTCTCTTTTTCTCTTGTTATCTCTCTCTTTCTCTCACTCTCTCTTGACATCTCTCTCTCTCCATCTCTCTCTCCATCTCTCCACCTGTCTTTCCTGCCTGTCTGTCTCTCGCTCTGTGTGTATGGCACAGTAATTACGAGCTGCTGTTTGGGCGAGCCTGCCTCCCTCCGCCTGATGTCACATCCTGGTGCAGCCTCTCTGCTCTCGCTCTCGCTGCCTCTCTCCTCTCCTCTCTTTCTCTCTCCTCTCTTTCTCTCTCTCTCGGGTCTGGGGACCCGCTCGGCGGCCGCGCTGCGTGGTGGGTGGGGGGGCTGCGATGCAGCGACCGTCCGGGAGCCTCAGACACAGGGATATGCCAGAGCGAGAGACCGGGAGCGAGTGACAAGACAAGCGGCAGCCAGAGACTCCGGGGGCTGGAGAGACACAGAGAGAGAGACACAGAGAGAGAGAGAGAGAGAGACACACACACACAGGAGGCACAAACAGCAACATCTCAGGACAAAGAGCAGGAGCCAGGCATCTCCTGATACTGAGGATGCAACCTTCTCCCAGACTTCTCATCCTGACCTTCCTCATCCTCATCAGCATTCAAGTGGCTCAGGTAAACGGCAGCTCCATTTTCTGCTCATTATGTCCCCCCTGGAAACCCTTTTTGTTTATACGCGGGCAGAGAGTGAGACAGAGAGAGAGAGAGAGACAGAGAGAGAGTACCAGTGCCGCCGCTCCCATCCTTATTGCAAAGCTAGAGCTCCCCAGTCTCCCAGCCCCCTTGTCTAAGACTCTATCTAAGTCTACCAACCCCCACCCCCCCTACCCTGGCCTCTTCTCCAGGTTATATTCTGTTCAGTAACTAAACTGCACGGTGCAGAAACGAGCAGTGAGCAGCCTCTGTCTCTTGTGTGGAGTCTGAGCCCAGTCTGTGAAACACTCCCAACATTATCGTCACTGGGGCTGAGGTTAGGTACCAGTCAGAGCTCAGCACAGCATCCTTAACAGTTAATAATAATAATAACAATCCTTGCATTTGATATAGCGTCTTCAAGACGTCTCAAAGCGCTTCACGGAATATACAGTAGAGTGCGGTGACTTGTGTGTTTTGTGGGTGAAAAGTAAAGGAGTTAAACCTGATCAAAATGTCCAAACTGGTCATTTTCGCAATGTTTATCACACCCATTTTGCCCTTTAACCCGTCTGTCTGTCTATCTCTCTCGTGTTTCTCAAAAAAAAACTTTATAGTGACTGTAATTTTCAGCAAATATTCCAAATGTTTTTGTCTTTTCGGTCAAAAAAGAAGTGTTTGTTAAAAGAAAACGAGGCAGTGGAAGGTGGGGGTGGGGTTGAAGGATTGTGGTGTGTGTGATTTTATTTTGACAAAGGATGAGGAGCCTGTGGGGATGTGGAGTGGAGAGTGCTACAGTACAGTACAGCCAGGCTGCAGTTCTTTTCTGCTGCTATTCCCCATCTTAAGACTTTGCTTTTCGAACGTGCTTTTGGTCATCTTCCCTCCTCCACCTTCCCCTTCCATCCCTCACCCCTGATCCCAACCCGCGGCACAGCTCGGGTGCAAACCCCTCATTGTCCAGCGCCCTGGGACGTCCTCCTGACGTGAAAGGCGCTGTGTCAGTGTAATTTGTTGTTGTTATTGGCTGCCAGTCCCTGTCGCTGCTCACTCGCAGCCTTCGTTTGACTGCTCTCACAACATCCACACATAACCCCTGACCTGGACCCATCCACCCACTTTGCTGGCGCTTGCCTTGAGGAGGACTGAGCGTGTCACTGTAGATCAGCAGAGTGTACCAGTGAAAGCTCGATGGACCAGGTGAAGTGGTCAACCTGTGCTCCTGGGGAGCTGGAAAGCCATATTAATAATCCTTATATTTTGTACAGCACCTTATCACCTCATTGAGACCTCTCAAAGCGCTTCACAGAAATATACTGTCAAGTGAATTGATTGTATATCTGTGGGGGAAACACGGCAGCCAATTATGCACAGCAGTGTCACAGGGGGCCAAAAAAGGTCGAAATAATCTCTTTCCCTTAATTAAACGCAACCCCCCGCACCCCCCCCCCCCACGGCCCAGATCTGATCGTTTCCATCAATGCTTTAATTTGACCCTTTCACAACGATCTCACATCAGCCTCTGCGCTCTTCCCTTCTGTCTCCCTAATGACACATTTTATTCCAATTATGGAAATACGAAGGATCAAAGAGAATAAACCCGTGATATTCAGGAATCAGAGGTTCCCATCTCTATTAAGGGGGTATTTTTTATTGATATTTATATTTTTGTTGGTTTTAATTTTAAACCAGAAAGTAAAGTTCGGATTTGAGTCTTGTGAATAATATTGTGCGTGTGATTTTATATTTTGTGCTATCCTGTGAATAGCTGATTGAGTTTTTGCGATGCTCGCTGTGGGCTATGTGCTCAAATCAAGGTACTTGTGGCACTCTCGATTTCGAACTGCAGGCGGCGCTACACACCACGGTTTAAATGCCTCGGGTTCATTTCACCTGAGTCCTCGGCATTCAGGCTCCTGGCGAATAATCCTTGCATTTGATATACATGGCACCTGGATCGTCAAAAGTGCGTGGCATGAACCTGTTGTCTACTGTAGTGACTGTGCAAACTCTGCAGCTATTTTGCACACACCCAACGTCCCACAAAATGCCAATGAGGTACATGACCAATTTTATCCAGGGGATTGTTGGCCAGGACACCGGGAGAGACTCTTAGCATCATGGGATCATTAAGACCCACCTGAACAGGCTGACATATCCTCGTTTTGCGTGAACGACGGCACCTCTAACAACTCAGCGCTCCCCCAGCCTTGCGCTGGAGCGACAGCCCGGATTTTTCGTACATTGTCTCAAGATAAATTAACATCTGCAATAATCCTCTTTCAAGAAATATAATTGTTCTATATATTTCCGTGTTTGTAAGACAGGACCAGAGAGGATTCATTTGCTATTCGCCTCATGGCTGTTACTGGTACCTGACCGGTTGCAAATGGTCTCCAGTCTGACCTACAGATAACCATCTCTGCCCTTAAGTAATTGCCGTGAAGCCCTGTGAGACGGTTTTGATGTAAAAGCTGCACTTGTTTCTGTCGCGCTCGGGCCCAGGACAAGGCGTTAGGGAGAGCAATGGGAAAAAGGCGATGCGCAAAAGGGGGGAAAGAAGCTATAGATTTACTGATATAGAAAGGAAGGAAAGAGTTTACACACCGGGCGCCGGTCCCCTCTGTTCCCCTCATCCCTGGTTTGTTGAATCGCAGAATAAAGATGTGCCCTCTGTCATACCCTTACTGACCACCCGGGGGCGCTGGGCTGGTACCCGAGCACAGCAGCTCCTAGCAACCCCCATAGCAACACCTAGCAACCCCCATAGCAACACCTAGCAACCCCCATAGCAACACCTAGCAACCCCCATAGCAACACCTAGCAACCCCCATAGCAACACCTAGCAACCCCCCATAGCAACACCTAGCACCCCCCATAGCAACACCTAGCAACCCCCATAGCAACACCTAGCAACCCCCCCATAGCAACACCTAGCAACCCCCATAGCAACACCTAGCAACCCCCATAGCAACACCTAGCAACCCCCATAGCAACACCTAGCAACCCCCATAGCAACACCTAGCAACCCCCATAGCAACACCTAGCAACCCCCATAGCAACACCTAGCAACCCCCCATAGCAACACCTAGCAACCCCCATAGCAACACCTAGCAACCCCCATAGCAACACCTAGCAACCCCCCATAGCAACACCTAGCAACCCCCATAGCAACACCTAGCAACCCCCATAGCAACACCTAGCAACCCCCATAGCAACACCTAGCAACCCCCATAGCAACACCTAGCAACCCCCATAGCAACACCTAGCAACCCCCATAGCAACACCTAGCAACCCCCCCATAGCAACACCTAGCAACCCCCCCATAGCAACACCTAGCAACCCCCCCATAGCAACACCTAGCAACCCCCATAGCAACACCTAGCAACCCCCATAGCAACACCTAGCAACCCCCATAGCAACACCTAGCAACCCCCATAGCAACACCTAGCAACCCCCATAGCAACACCTAGCAACCCCCCCATAGCAACACCTAGCAACCCCCCCATAGCAACACCTAGCAACCGCCAAAGGAACACCATCTCACATCTAACTGTATAATAAATTTTATATCAGCAAAACAATCAAAGAATGGTCAGTGCTGTACATTAGGTCTGTAATTCTGAAATGAAACTCTACTACACACTTAAGTCATAACAAATACTCACAAGTAATACTGCACTTGAATTCAGTTTAGCATTTCTAACGCTGAAAAGTCTCATGAATGGTTACTTTATCGGAGGCACTGTTGGCCCGGACCCTGGGAAAAACTCCCTTTTCTTTTCCGATCGTGTCAAGGGATGATTAACGTCCACCTGAACAGGCACAGGCGGGATGGTGGGTTAATGTCTCATCCACAGCACAGCATCTCTGATAATGCAGGGCTCCCCCTCCCCTCACCCCCCAGCAATGCACTGAATTGTCAGCCCGGACAGAGTCCCTGATGAGAGGCCTGAACCCACAAACTTCTGACCCAGGGATGGGAGTGCGAGCGACTGAGCGCGGCTGATACAGAGCTGCCCTTGTGCCTCCCCCTACAATTCCATTCATTTAAACCCAAGTGTCTAAACTGCTTTCAGGCAAATCTATAAATAATAAGTACAACTTTTTAAAAATACATAAGGTAAGATTTGATTTGATTTGAAAGCTCTGGTGAGTTATTAGCATAAACGTTATGGATTTGGCTGTTGTTAGCTCGGGTGGTATGTTTGTGAGGACATAATCTCTTACTTATGGTGTGAGTCACCTGTCGACTTCACCCGAGTTATCATGTTACATATTCAGTGTCTTCATACTGACATTGTGATGGTTTTGCAACAAAACTCCCAAAAAAGAAGAGAGGGAGAGAGAGAGAGAGAGAGAGAGTGAGAGATAATACAGAGAGGGGGGAAGGTTGGAATCCAGAGAGAGAGAGAGGGGAAGAGAGAATCCAGACAGAGAGAGAAAGAAATCAGAGAGCGAGAAAGAGTTTTAACAAAACAAAAGGAATCGATAAATAAAACAGAGAGGAAACTAGAGAGAGAAGGAAATTAGAGATAGAGAGAAAAGAACGGAGACGGGAAGACAGAATCCAGAGAGAGAGAGAGAGAGAGAGAGAGAGAAAGAATTAAGAAAGGAAAAGAGAGGGAAGAGAGAGAGAGAGAGAAAGAATTAAGAAAGGAAAAGAGAGGGAAGAGAGAGAGAGAGAGAGAGAAAGAATTAAGAAAGGAAAAGAGAGGGAAGAGAGAGAGAGAGAGAAAGAATTAAGAAAGGAAAAGAGAGGGAAGAGAGAGAGAGAGAGAGAGAGAGAAGAATTAAGAAAGGAAAAGAGAGGGAAGAGAGAGAGAGAGATAGTGATGGGAGGGGAAGATGATCGATAGAGTAAAACAGAGAAAGAGAGAGAGAAAAGAGAAGTGGGGATAAAGAAAGAGAGCGAGGGAATGCAGAGAGAGAGAGAGAGAGAAAGGGGGTGGGGGAAAGGGAAGTAAAGTAAGGAAGGAAGTGTAAGGAGGTTTGGAGGCGGTGATGGTGGTGTGAGTCAGAGAGCAGCGATGCGAGAGGCGGAGAGTGAAGAGCATCACAGCCCCTCCCTGTGCTGAGCCGCTCTCACACACACAGAGAGAGAGAGGGACACACAGCACAGCACAGCACAGCCACTCTCTGCAGTCCCCCCCCCCCCCCCGCCATGCCCCAGCCAGACCCCTGCCCCTGGCCCCCCCGGCCCGCCTGCCCGCCCCCTCCCCGCTGCTCGGTGTGAGATGAAGGATCGCCGCCGCGATGACGGTGCCTTTGCTGAAGATCGGCATCGTGTTGAGCACTATGGCGATGATCACTAACTGGATGTCCCAGACGCTGCCCTCTCTGGTGGGGCTCAATGCCACCCGTCTGGCAGCCAGTGCCGGCGGCCCCGACAGGAGCACCGGGGTGAGTGACCCCCTCCCCTCCCTCCCTCCATCCCCTCCCTCCCCATCCCCTCCCCATCCCCTCCCTCCCCATCCCCTCCCCATCCTCTCCCTCCCCATCCCCTCCCTCCCCTCCCTCCCCATCCCCTCCCTCCCCATCCCCTCCCTCCTCTCCCTCCCCATCCCCTCCCTCCTCTCCCTCCCCATCCCCTCCCTCCCCATCCCCTCCCTCCTCTCCCTCCCCATCCCCTCCCTCCCCATCCCCTCCCTCCCCATCCCCTCCCTCCCCATCCCCTCCCTCCTCTCCCTCCCCATCCCCTCCCTCCCCATCCCCTCCCTCCCCATCCCCTCCCTCCCCATCCCCTCCCTCCTCTCCCTCCCCATCCCCTCCCTCCCCATCCCCTCCCTCCTCTCCCTCCCCATCCCCTCCCTCCCCATCCCCTCCCTCCCCGGGGCGGTCGTTTTGGGGAAATCGTTTATACCGAGTCCTCTGATCGGGTGTGTGTTCTTCTGGTGTGGGACTGTGGGGAAAGGGGGGTAGAGAGTCTGGGGTAAGGGGATGGGGGGCTGGGGGGAGGAGAGAGGGGGGAAGGAGAGTGGGGGGGAAGGGGTGGGGGGCTGGGGGGAGGAGAGAGGGGGGAAGGAGAGTGGGGGAGAAGGAGAAAGAGAGATGGGGGAGGAGAGAGAGGGGTAAAGGAGAGGGGGGGAAGGAGAGAGAGGGGGAAAGGAGAGGGGGGAGAAGGAGAGAGAGAAGGGGAAAGGAGAGGGGGGAGGAGAGAGAGAGGGGGAAAGGAAAGGGGGAAGGAGAGAGAGGGGGGAACGGAGAGGGGGGTAAGGAGAGAGCGAGAGAGGGTTGAGGGTAAAGGAAACAGAGAAGAGGGGAGTGAGAGAGAAGGGGGGAGGAGAGAGAGAGAGAAGGGGGAAGGAGAGAGAGAGAGAAGAGGGGTGAGGAGAGAAGGGAAGGAGAGAGAGAAGAGGGGTAAGGAGGGAAAGGGAAGAGGGGGGAGGAGAGAGGGAAGAGGGGGAAAGAGAGAGAGAGAAGGGGAAGAGAGAGAGAGAGAGAGAGAGAGAGAGAGAAGGGGAAGGAGAGAGAGAGGGGCGAAGAAGAGCGAGAAGGGGTAAAGGGAGAGAGAGAAGGGAAAGGAAAGAGAAACGAGGGGAAAGGATGGATGGGGGGGGGGGGGGGAAGGAGAGAGACAAGAGAAGGAAGGGGAGAGAGAGGGAAGATGAGGAAGGAGAGAGAGAAGGGGGGGGAGTAAAGAAAGACGGGGAGGGCCGTGTCCCCCCCTTCCCCCCATCCCCCTCCTATTGCAACATCATAAAACTTTTGCTTTCATTTTTCTAAGTAATCTGACATCTGTCTGGGGCCAAGGATGTCTCTCCCTCTCCTCCCACCCCCCACCCCCAACCCCTCTCATTCTCTCCTCCCTCTGTTTGCCCCCCTCTGTCTCTCCCCCCCACTATCCCGAGGCTCTCTGCTCTCCCCCACTCCACACACACACATAAGAATGAATGTGCAAAGTCTTAACAGTTTTGTGCGTCTGTTTCGTTGATGTTCGCAGAGACCTCTGCGTTATTTTTTAAGATGCGACAGAGAGAGAGAAAGAATAGAAGGGAAGGTGGGAGGGGGAAAGAGAGAGAGAGAGAGAGGATAGATGGATGGAGAGGGGGAGAGATCTTGGAGGAGAGGGGAATGTTGAGAGGGAATGCAGAGAGAGGGTGGGGGGGAATGGGGAGAGGAGGGGTGGGGAGAGATACAGGTGAACTGGGGGAGCTATAGAGAGAGATGGAGGGGGGAATGGGGAGAGGAGGGTGGGGGAGAGATACAGGTGAACTGGAGGAGCTATAGAGAGAGAGGGAGGGGGAAATGGGGGAGGAGGGGTGGGGGAGAGATACAGGTGAACTGGGGGAGCTATAGAGAGAGAGGGAGGGGAAATGGGGAGAGGAGGGGTGGGGGAGAGATACAGGTGAACTGGGGGAGCTATAGAGAGAGAGAGGGAGGGGGGAAATGGGGAGAGGAGGGGTGGGGGAGAGATACAGGTGAACTGGGGGAGCTATAGAGAGAGAGGGAGGGGGGAAATGGGGAGAGGAGGGGTGGGGAGAGATACAGGTGAACTGGGGGAGCTATAGAGAGAGATGGAGGGGGGGAATGGGGAGAGGAGGGGTGGGGGAGAGATACAGGTGAACTGGGGGAGCTATAGAGAGAAAGGGAGGGGGGGAATGGGGAGAGGAGGAATTGAGATAGGGAGAGATTGAACCTGACACAGACAGGAGGGAAAAGGAGAGAGAGAGAGAAGAGGGGAAGGAGAGAGAAGAGGGGAAGGAAAGAGAGAGAAACTGTGAGGGGGGGGGGATTGAGGGGATGGGAGAGAGACAGATGAAATGGGGGATGTAGAGAGGGGGGGAATGGTAAGAGAGAGAAAGAGGGAAGTTGGGGGAGAGGGAAAACCCTCCAGGAGGTGCATTTTGCGGGCAATAGTATGGGGGAAAAGGCTGAATGTTACCCTGGTTGAGGGGGGGGGGGGGGGGGTACTAAGGGCCGGGGGGGGGGGGGGGGGGTGATAGTGGTGATGGAGAGGCTCTGAGTGCGGCTCTGTCTGTCTCTAATGTAACTTTACCCCATCAGTAGCTCTCACACACATTCACTCTCACAAACACACTCACTCTCACTCACACACCCACACTCACTCTCACACACACACACTCACACACACTCACTCTCACACACACTCACTCTCACACACACACACACACCAGCTGGTGTGACTGACCTGTCTGCTTCTGTCTCCCTGTAACCTTGACAGATAGGCACAGAGAGTGAGGTGTGGTCAGACCAGGCGATGCTCTTGTTTGTCCCTGTCCCACTGGCCTGTTACCCCCACCCCACACACACACACCCCCACACACTGCCACCCCCCCACACACACCCCCACCTCTCTCTCTGTCTCTCTCTCTCTCTCTGTGAACCCAGTGACTGCGCTAAACACCCTCCCCTCCGGCTCCCGGGCTGTGCAGCACAGTGAGAGTGAGCTCAATGGGGAGTGATGTCTGGGTGTGTTGTGACACGCTTTCTTGTCTGTTGGTTTGGTATGTGTGTGAGAGTGAGAGCAGTGTATGTGTGTGAGAGTGAGAGCAGTGTATGTGTGTGTGTGTGTGTGAGAGCAGTGTGTGTGTGAGTGAGTGAGAGAGAGCAGTGTGTGTGAGTGAGAGCACTGTGTGTGTGTGAGTGAGAGCAGTGTGTGTGAGTGAGAGCAGTGTGTGTGTGTGAGAGTGAGAGCAGTGTGTGTGTGTGAGTGAGAGCAGTGTGTGTGTGAGAGCAGTGTGTGTGAGTGAGAGCAGTGTGTGTGTGAGAGCAGTTTGTGTGAGTGAGAGCAGTGTGTGTGTGTGTGTGTGTGAGAGAGAGCAGTGTGTGTGTGTGAGAGTGAGAGCAGTGTGTGAGAGAGTAGTGTGTGTGTGAGTGAGTAAGTGTGTCTGTGTGTGAGCGAGAGTAGTGTGTGTGTGAGTGAGTGAGTGAGTGAGCGAGAGTAGTGTGTGTGTGAGTGAGTGAGTGAGTGAGCGAGAGTAGTGTGTGTGTGAGCGAGAGCTGTGTGTGTGTGTGTGAGAGAGAGTGAGAGCAGTGTGTGTGTGTGTGTGAGTGAGAGCAGTGTGTGTGTGTGTGAGAGAGAGCAGTGTGTGTGTGTGTGTGAGAGTGAGAGCAGTGTGAGAGAGTAGTGTGTGTGTGAGTGAGTGAGTGAGTGAGTAGTGTGTCTGTGTGTGAGCGAGAGTAGTGTGTGTGTGAGCGAGAGCTGTGTGTGTGAGAGAGAGAGCAGTGTGTGTGTGTGAGAGAGTTATTTCAGACCCACCAGGACATTGATCCCAGCCTGAGAGCTCTGGTCAGCCTCAGCTTGACTAAGTGCCTCCCTACACATACCCGCGCAGCACATGTACGGCCACACACAAAACACACAACCGCTTTTAACAGTGCCGTCTGCCTCTGACACTCTCACTCCCTCCCACCATCACACTCAGCCCAGCAGCTAATTCCTTAACCAAAGTTTTTTTGGGGTTCAGCCGGATATCTGACCACAAACAGAAACCCATCACCTTGAGAGTCTCCAAACCAAGCTGAGATTTCCAGGCATCCCACCTGCACGTGGACATCCCGGAGAGAAATTGTTGGAATGGAACGCGCCCTCTCTCGGGGGGGGGGCAACGCAACCCGTTTTTACCTAATTCAGGAGACTATTAGGCACAGGTCGGCGAGAGCCGAGGCTTGGGGAAAGAGTGTTGGGGTAACTGCTGGAGTCTAACCAGCTAAAGCCGCAGAGCTTGCTATTGACAGCAATGCCCGGCAACCGAAGAATAAATTGATTGAAGGAGCAGGGAGCTGGGATGAGGATAGGCGTCTCGCTGGGGGGGGAACGGGCAGAGACTGACAGTGGGTTGAGCGACCTCCTGCCGTGCGGTGGGATTCTGTGAATGTCCTGAGTTGTACGTTAATTTGAAGCGAACTGAACAGCTCAGTCTTCTCCCACTATAATTTGGTCACTCAATCCACGACTGTTTGTGGTGGGACACTGCTGCGCGCAATTGGCTGCCGCGTTTCGCCCACAAATACAGTTGACTGACTTTACAATGTATTGTGTCAAGCTCTTTGAGACACCTCAACGACATGATTAGGTGCTAGATCAAAGGCAAGGATTATTACTATTGTTATTACTTTCTGTTCCTGTTATAATCTTTCACATTTGCACCCTTTGTAATGGCTCCGCAGATATGAAGACTTCTTTTGGTTAATTCTCGTATTTCCTAGTTTTACACAGGAGCAGACCGTTCCCACTCCCCTTTTTTCCATCTCTTTTCAGCGTTCTCTCTCTCTCTCTCTTCCCGCTGCTCTCTCTCCTCTCCGCCAACCTCCCGTCTGCCATGTTCTTGGTCTCAGTGTCTCTCTGGCTTGTTCCCCGCAGGTCATCCCGGAAGGCGCTGAGGATGGCTGGAGGGTGTTCAGCTCTGCTCCCGACAGCGAGGGCAGGTGCATCTGCACCGTGGTGGCCCCACAGCAGACACTGTGCTCCCGGGACGCTAGGACCAAGCAGCTGAGACAGCTACTGGAGAAGGTAAGACAGGCAGCCATCGCTTCGGCTTCATCCCCAGACCCGCACTCACTCACTCACCCACCCACCCAGCCGCCCAGTCCGCACCATGCACTCAGACCAGCCTCTCGTTTAACCCAGTGCCTATACCATCCAGACGTCTCAAACTGCTTTACACGTCGTGTATTTCGCACACAAAATACGCAGTAAATTCACTGCACAGTCTATTCTGTGAAGCGCTTTGAGACGTCTCGAAGACGCGATAAGGCGCTACATCAAATGCGAGGTTTATTATTATTATTAATTATTATTTGCAAATAAAAGCGACACCAACTTGCAGCCCGTAAAGTCCTTCAAACAGCCGCGAACTGAACGACAATTTTATCTGGGGGATTGTCGGCCAGGACACCGGGGGAGAGAGAAACTCCCATCCCCTTTTTGAACAATGCCTCGGGATATTTAACACCTCCATCTGAACAGGCACAGACGGGACCTCAGATTAACGTCTCAACTCGAGGACGGCACCTCTGACAGCATTACCCCAGCACTGCACTGAAAATTTTTGTTTAAAAACAAGCCATGTGTCGCTGCTGTACTGTGTTGCAAGGTTTTACCGTGTCTGTGTGTGCTATATAACAACACACTGTGTTACTGGGTATAACGCTCTGTGTCCAGTTATATAATAACACATCATGTGTTACCGCTAAAAACATTGTCTATATTATATAACACACATGTTATTGGGTGTAACACACTCTGTGTGTACACTGTATAACACACTGTCTTACTGGGCCAGAAACATTTCTGTATATACAGAACACACCATCCTTTGAAGGATATAAAGGCAATGAAGGAGACTCAGTGAAGATTGATGAGAATGCTGTTAGGGCTGAGGGTTCCACTAATGAAGAGAGACTTGGGAAGCTGCAAGTACCTCTCACCAGCAGGTGTTACAGCCACTCTGGCTCAGTGAGCGCTGCTCTGGGTGGAAAGAAAAACAGTCGGTGTCAGCTAGGCTCAGGCAATCATTCTCGGGAGAACTGTTCTGGGTTCACCGTGCAGGCTGATGTTGCAGGGCAGTGTTGGGGGGGGAACGCTGTATTGTCAGAAGTGCCGTCCTTTGAAGGAAATATTAAACCGAGGTCCTATCTGTGCCTGGTCAGGGGGATGTTAAAGATCCCATGACGCTAAACGAGGAGGGAGTTTCTCCCGGCGTTCTGGCCGACAATCTGACAGATAAATCAGTCATTCGCTTTGTGACCGTAGGACTTGGCTCCACGCAAATTAGCTGTTGCTTTTGTCTCCCCAAAAAATCCAGTCACTGTGCTTGACACCGTACCTGTGGAGCACTTGGAACATGTTAACATTACCAGCACTGTATCAAATGCAAGGATTATTATAATAACCGACCCCAGCTCGAGGCTGGCACTGGCCTGTTCAATGTCCTCCGCCCCACCATCGGCAGTCGGGCCTTCAGCCTTTCTGCCCCTGCCCGCTGGAACTCCACCCCAGAGTCCCTATGCCTCGCACCCTCCCTTGCCTCCCTTCAAGGCCCTTCTCAAGACCTTCCTCTTTGATCGTGATTTCGGCCACACCCCTACTCTCCACCCCTCTTGATTTGCAAACCCAGGGCAAACCCTCAGGACAACCTCAACGTGAAAGGCACTGTATCAATATGATTTCTTGTTGTTGGGTGTGTGATGGTTTGAGGAGACAGACACTCAATGACTCCCTCTTGACACAGGTGCAGAACATGACTCAGTCCATCGAGGTGCTTGACCGACGTACACAGAGAGACCTACAGTACGTGGAGAAAATGGAGACACAGATGAGAGGCCTGGAAACTAAGTTCAAACAAGTGGAGGAGAACCATAAAGCACATTTGTCCCGGCAGTTTCAGGTACTGGAGAGGAGCCATGGCTCATAAACATGGGAGGGGACAAGAATGGATGACTTTAAGGTTATTAAAAATGAGCGTGAAAGGACAAAGTTTAGGCAGAATGTTTTAATGGGGTGGCTGATGGTGAGTTGTCAATTGTGGCCACTTAAAGTGGAATTAGACAGACACACATGGAGGAAGGGGATGAGAAGGCATAGGGAAAGAGCAGGGGATTGGGATCAAATGGCTTTGTTGGAGGAGCGAACCTCATAGTCATTGGGTTTTGTGTGTGTGGGACAGACTCACTGATCCCTGTTAGGTCCCAGCTGTTATCCTGGTCTTAATATTACAGTCTGTGCAGTTATAACCTGGTGCTCCTGCCATCATGGCCCATTGATTCACCTGCAAATCTGTGCAGTCAATGCAACTGGTGACTTAAAGTGAAAAGGAATTTGGGTTTCTCTACACTGGCACAGGCTGACATCTCCCTTCTCCCCACTGTTGTCTGTTTTTATACGGATTCTTGGAAAAATCAATAGGTGCAGCCATTTCATCCACCCGGTGATGAAACCTGGTCACGGAGCGGGGCACCCTGAGAACGCCCATTTCCCCCTTTCTCCACAGGTGTCCAGCAAATTAGCAGACTGAGCTCCATCCTGGATGGAGAGAGAGTGCCGTGCAAATGTTGGCAAACAAAATGTCTACCTGACATTTCACCTCTGGACAGTGCGCTTGAATTCAGCCCAGACCAGACCGCAGGGACAGAGGTGTCCTCTCAGATGTCGGCTGGAGGGGGCTGGGACCAATGGCCAGTGACTATGGCCAGTTTCAATCTAATTGTCCATTCGTCTGCAAATACACAGTCATTACACTTTACAAAAACCTCTGTGAAATGCTTTGACATTCTCAAGCCCTATATAATATGGAAGGATTTTTATTATTATTATTAGTTCTCAGTGGGTGTCGCTAAATATCATCGTCCCTAAAATTGCCATCACCACTCACACTAAATTTTCACTCAAACTCTGAGGGTTGGGGTAAAGCTGGACCAAGGAAATCAGTTTAAAACTCAGATGTAAAGCTCTATAAATTTCCCAGCCTTCAGAGGTTGAACCCCATTAATGGGATCGTGGAGTGCCGTAGCTCAGTGCACGGTTAGAGCACTCGCCTCCCAAGCGAGAGACCTGGGTTTGATTCCCGGCAGAACAAAACCTTAGGCAACTTTCTTTACTCCACAGGCCTTCAAAGATTCAACCCCATTAATGGGATCGTGGATAATAATAATCCCTCAAGAAAATAATAATAATAATAAATTAGTCACTTCAAACCATAGCCATTTGTGGGACACTACTGTGTGCAATTGGCTGCCGCATTTTTCCCACAAATATTACAGTCAATTCACTTTACAATATTCTGTGAAGCGCTTTGAAATGTCTAGAAGACATGAAAAGCGTTATATCAAATGCAAGGTTATCATTATCATAATTATTGTGTCGAGAGCATCAGGAACCTAGGCATCGGGTTCTTCCACCACAAATCCGCTCCCTGACCAGGACCTCTCCAACCTCTGCAACAGCACCCGTCTGTGACTATACCTCACACCCAACGCAGTTGAAACTGTCACCTTCCACATCAATTTCTCCAATGCTCTCCTTGACAGTCTCCCCAGCTCCACCATCCATAAAAATCCAACTGATTCAGAGCTCCACTGCCTTGAATTCTCACCTGAACTAAACTCCGCACCCCCATCACCCCAGTCCTTGCTAGGCTTCACTGGCTCCTCAGTGCAGAATGGATCGATATCAAGATTGTCACACTTGCTTGCGCGTAGGCTGTTTATTTGCACATCTCACAAACACAAAGTGTAATAGAACATTTAAACCTCCATGTTTGTCTGCCTGGTTCAGTCACTCATGCTCTTGATTCTGGGTCAAGGGGTTGTGGGTTCAAGCCCCACATCGGGGACTTTGAGCTCACGGTCGAGGCTGAGACTCCTATCCAGTGTGGGGGAGCACTACATTGTCAGAGCCGCCATCCTTCGCTTGAGATGTCTATGCCTGTTCAGGTGGACATTAAAGATCCTATGAGTTATTGGAAACGAGAAGAGTTTTTCCTTATGACCTGACTGACAACCCTCCAAATTAATTAGCCATTCACCTCACGGATGGATGTATGCGTGGGAACTTGCCGTGCGCAAAATGACTGCTGCGTTTGCCTACGAAACGCACAGTCACTACACTGGGCAGAAATTCCCTGAAAAGCTCTTTGAGCCGGTTTGACGTTGTAGTCATCACCGTCAACAATCCAACGTCCAAATAAAATGCCTCACTCATTTCGTGGCTGTTTGTGGGACGTCGCGATCGGACATACGACACACAGCCCCTACACTTTACAGTGTATCCTGCAAAGTCTTTCGAGACGTCCTCCTGACGTAAAAAATGGGACTGTAGAAACTCGAGGCTTACTGTGAACATCACAGGCGTGCAAATCACGGTCAATTCACTTTACAGTACATTCTGCGAAGCGCTTTGAGACGTCTCGAAGACGCAATAAGGCGTTATATCAAATGCAAGGATTATTCTGATTATTACTATTATCAGACCCAGGGATTTTTTTCCTTTGGGATCGAGGGGCTGAGGAGGAGGAGGAGAAGGAGTGTGGGGGGGGGGGTGGGGGGGTGGGGGGGGCGGGAAGCGAAGAGGGTCTTATTTTAACCGCTGTTATGAATGGGATTGTAACTGACGGAGGTAGGAGAAAGCAGCCAGTTCCTCAACAGTATCTCATTTTCTTGCAGGGATAACATTAAAGACATTTTTTGAAAAACAGCTCTGAGCGGAGGTGCCCTGCACGAGGGAGCTCTCACACGACCCAATTGATTTTTTGACCATTTTAAAGCACCTCTCTCTTTACCTTTATCACTAACCCCATGAGAGCAAGAGCTGCAACACTACAAGCATGTCAATGGTGAATGCTACGTCATTTTTTTTCTTAAAAAAAAAAGTTTAAAAAAAAAAGGAAACAAACCCCAAAAAAAAAAAATACAATTGTGGATGCATCTTCCAGAACCTGTGTACGTGACAATGCATGTATATTCCAAAAACTTATCGCATTCTAAAAAATAATAAAAAAAATAAAGATTTTTCCAAATTGCATTGGTGTGCTGCAGACTCCGTCCTTTACAGACACATTAAAAACCGCGGTTTAGGGTGTTAGGTTTCAGAGACTGGGGGGGGGGGGGTGGAGGGCAGTTTTGGCCATGTCACAGAGAGCGAGAGAGCGAGAGAGAGAGAGAGAGAGAGAGAGCTAGAGCAGAGGTCTGAGGCAGGGGGTTGTAAGGGGATTATCGCTTCTGCCACTGAACACGGCTTATTTTAATTTTCAGGCCCTTAAATCGAAAATGGATGAACTTATGCCCTTGATCCCAGTCTTGGAACAGTACAGAGCTGATGCCAAACTGGTCCTGCAGTTTAAAGAAGAGGTCAGGAATCTCTCATCGGTGCTAGCCGAACTGCAGGAGGAGATTGGAGCCTATGACTACGAAGAGCTGCAAAGCAGAGTGACTAATCTTGAAGAAAGGCTGCGTGCTTGCATGCAGAAATTAGGTAGGATCAGACTGCGATTTAACTGCGCACGTGGACACATGTTACATGTTACTGAAGATATCAGCCCGTACCATCCACCCACCCACCCCCACCACGCCACCCCACCCCACCCCCCACCGCGCTCCACCACCGACCCAGACGTGTGTACAGTATGGGGAGTTCGGGCAGACCAGTTAGCATCGAGAGTGACCAGCTCCACATTTGCGTTTGCGTGTGCACCCACACGCGCACGCGTATACACACAAATGCATATACACACTCGTACGTATTTGTTGCACGCTGTCCTGCACGCACGCACACAATGAAGACTTGCGCACACACATGCACGCTCACAGGCGCATATAAATGTACACGCACGTGAATACATGCATAGAGGCACATGCGCGCACGAGCGCCGACTTCTGCACGCGCACAAGCAAATAGACACGCACGTACTCTCGCAAATCATGATGGCACCTCAACATCAAAATTCAGGCAACTGGTGGAGAGTGGGGCAGAGGGCTGGGTGGGGGGGTGGGGGAGTGTGAGCGGGTGGTTGAAGGGGCAAGTGGGGGGTGGTGAATGAGTAGGGTTGATAAGGCAGAGGGAGAACATTCTCGTTCCACCCCTATGCTCTATCCCCCCCTCCCCCCGGAGTGACAGAGACAGAGGCCTGGGCCCAGGGTTTCCCAGGAATGGGTCATAGAAGCCAAAGATGGCAGCCAACGCCTGACTGAAGCAGAGCTGAGCGTGACGGAGTCTGACTGCCTGTCACTCTTAACACTTTCAGCTTGTGGCAAACTGACGGGAATAAGCAACCCCTTAACAGTAAAGACCTCGGGATCGCGGTTTGGAGCCTGGATGACTGACCCAGCGACGCCCGAAGGAGACACTACGGTAGGTTCTGCCGATTGTATCAGCCATGGCACAGCAGCAGGAGAGGCCAGCAACGAGCAACTGGTGAGGTCACCCACCGACCGCGGATAACTTGGCAGCAAATTAGTCAAACCTGGGAATCATACTGAGGCCCAGTGACTGACAGAGACGGGGGTAACAAGGCCTGCCAGGTCTCAGCTTATTTGTGAAGCCCTTTGAGCTGTCTCGAA
The DNA here is from genome assembly GCF_018977255.1 of Callorhinchus milii. NCBI lineage: Eukaryota > Metazoa > Chordata > Chondrichthyes > Chimaeriformes > Callorhinchidae > Callorhinchus > Callorhinchus milii. The sequence continues at coordinate 19,428,801 of NW_024704749.1, forward strand.
GATGTGATAAGGCGTAATTGTGGGCAGAAACAACGGCTGTTTACACCGGAACGGAGAAGGCCGAGAGGCGAGGTGTTTGATAAATGTAACCAGGGAGAAACCCTTCCCGCAGGTGGGTGATTAGAGGGCTTCGAGTTAAGATCATCACCAAAAAAAAACAGTGAGATCTTAAATCCCCAACTAGTGGCTCTGCTCCTCAGAGGGAGGGGGAGGAAGGAAGGAAGGAAGGGAGTGAGTGAGCGAGTGAGTGAGGTCTCCTTGGAGCTTAACTGACTCCAGGGTAACATCCTTGGCAACAGAATGTCAGAATCAAGTCGCCCCTCTGTGACGGTCTCTCGTTTGGTTCGTGAGCCAAGTTCTCCAGGGCACTGCTGATGGCAGACCAGCAATGCAGGCTTGTTGGCAGGACGTGGAGGTTCAGACCAGTCATTGGGAGCAGGGATTCTTCCCACCTGCAAGCCGATGGGGAGGGTGATCCCAGCTGGACAAGCAGCGGGAAGCTTGCTAGGCAATGCTCTCAGTGGCAAGCTTTGCCTTTTCTTGCGCTGGCAGCAGTTACCCCAAGGCACACTCTGGGTTCTCACCAATTTATGCCTAATACTCTCCTGAATTAGGGTACATCCCTCAAGGGAGAGAGAGAGAGAGAGAGAGAGAGTGCGCATTCCATTCAGTCACAGGGAAACATCCATGCGTACGGGAGCATACACCTAGGAAGTTCTGTCTGATAGTGTTGATGCTCGATGCTGGGTTTCTGTGGGTGTCAGACACCTGGTTGACCAAAACAAATGTGTGGACAGAATCAGGGCTGTGATGCTCTGCTGACACTGAACGTTCGACCTCACATGGGAGATTCCTGTCTCTCAGTGTGTCGCCACGCCTGGGGGAAACCACAACTCACGGGTCAGTTACTTCATGTTCCCGACCTGACTGGAGCAAAGCGCTGAGGTAAGAAGCTAAAGTCAGGTGAGATTTAACCCTCGAATGTAACGTCGACCAACTTATTGACGATGCTCTTGAGGGATCAACTTTGGGAAGCGAAGAGTTGCGCTGTCTTGGAACGATTATGTATTTAGCGAACCCCGGGGCAATTGCAAACCAGCCTGTAAGTCGGACCCGTGGTGTTAATCCAAGCAAAGGGCAGTGAGCTCGCTAAGAGTGCAAGTTACAATCTGTAAAGAGAGTTAAGAGAGATGGAGACATTATACTGAATTTCGATTTAATTCACACTTGCATTTTAATAACGCCTTATGACAAAACATCTCAGAGCACTTTAACTTAGTTGCTGTAAAGCGTAGTGACTGTTCTAGACTACGCATGTTGGCTGAGTATTCGTCCATGGGAGACATCAAACCCACCTTCCGCAAACGCCCACACACACAGCTTCCGGCAATGGGTCTCTAGTTAGTGATTAAAACGTAGGAGGAAGTGAAGCCTGAAAGAGGGACCTACTTAATCCAATGGAGCGAACACTGGCACAGACTCGATGAGGTGGACAGCCTTAATAGCCTGTGTGTTTGTGTGTGTATGTGTGTGTATGAATACCAACTCGATGTGGTGGAAAGTGTGCAGTAAACTTTCAGTGATTGCGTCGACAGTGTCAGCTGGTTGAGAGGTCCTGACGCTGTACCAGTGCGGGGATTACTCTAACCGACGTGCCGTGCATGTGTTTTTTTCTCTGTTCAGGTATATTACATGGACGGCTATCACAACAACCGCTTTGTGCGCGTCTACAAGTCCCTGCAGAACTTCATGAACGCCGACAACTTCACAGTCCACCGGCTGCCCCACCCATGGTCTGGCACCGGGCAGGTGGTCTACAACCGAACGCTGTACTTCAACAAGTACCAGAGCCACATCATCATCAGGTTCTACATCCCGAGTGAGCGTCTGCTGACCCAGCGCAGCTTGCCCTACGCCGGCTACAACAACATGTACCCCTACTCCTGGGGCGGCCACTCCGACATCGACCTGATGGTGGACGAGAGCGGCCTGTGGGCTGTGTACGCCACCAACCAGAACGCGGGCAACATCGTGATCAGCAAGCTGGATCTGACCACGCTGGAGGTGCTACAGTCCTGGAACACAGGCTACCCCAAGCGCAGTGCGGGAGAGGCCTTCATGATCTGCGGGACTCTATACATGACCAACTCCCACCTGGGGGGAGCCAAGGTCTATTACTCCTATAACACCAACACATCTACCTATGAGTACACTGACATCCAGTTCCACAACCAATACTCCCACATCTCTATGCTGGATTACAACCCCAAGGATAGAGCGCTCTATGCTTGGAATAACGGTCACCAAGTCCTGTATAACGTCACCTTATTCCACATCATCAAATCGGATGAATTGTAGTCCACACCGTGGAGCGGTAGGAGAATCCATGTAAAGATAATATATTCTGGTGAGATCGCAGGCAAAACTGGACTCTTTTAAATCATTAGTTCTGGATTGTTATAGCGTCTGTTTTTTTTTAAATCGAATAAAGCATGACCCATTTCTGTTTCTGAATTCAACGTTTAACGGATAATTGACATTTAAATGCTGAAAATGTAAGTTTCACGACTTCCCTCGACTTCTCCCCCAAAACTCGACGCTGTGTCGGAGCTCGGAAGCACTGAGGCCTCGGCACAGAGAATCCCGGGAATGAGACATCTTTGGAACGATGATTCCCGGGGAGCAGGGCTGGGCGGGAGGGAGTATCCGCCTTGCTGAGTCCTGGATGTTTGGGCTGGAGAAAGTGAGGGTCGGGCCGGTGGTGGGGGTGGGGGGGGGGTTCATGAAGTAGTGGGGTGGGTGAGGTGAGATGGAGGAGATAAACTTTGACCCCCTCCACCTTCCCTGAGCATCGTGGAGTGAAACCTTGGAACAGTGACAATTACCACCAAAAATCAGCTTCAAAGACTTTGCCCTTGTTTAACTGTCAGAGGCACTGTGTGATTCCCCCTCAAATCACCAGAGCAAAATTCCGTACTGTATCTCTCGCTTGTTGATGTAGTCTTTAATGGGAAGGAATTTGCTGTTTAATATAAACAGGTTTGATATTTTTCAGTGAGCCTGCCGTGCTATGTATCGTCTCTGTGCGTCCAGATATTTGGTGGCAGGTTGCCAGGGTCCATTTACTACCTGTGTGTTGTATAGTTCCACCTAAGGTGCCATAGGGTTAGGCCGCATTCATTCTAGGTACGTTCACATTAGCACCTGGTGATCTGATTTCTGTTACGAATTTTACTTATCTGTTTGTGGAGCAACCTCAGTGTAAGCGTTTCCTGGTGTTGGGTCCTCGTGTGTGCGAGACTTGGGAGAGGCAACACACAGACATGCTCGTGCCTCAATGGTCAGCGTCTGAGTTTCAGTCTTATTGAAAACTTATTTCATTCTCTACAAGAACTGGATCGATTGTGTGTGTGTGTGAATGTGAGTGATGGTGTGTTTCTGTGAGTGTGTGTGTAACAGTGTGACTGTGAGTGTGACTGTATGTATGTTTGTAAGTGGGAGTGTGTAAGAGTGTTTGCATAAGTGTGACCGTATGCACACTGTATGAAGAGTATAAAGGTGACTTGAATATGTTATGAAAGTGTGATGATGTATGTTTGTGTACTTGTGTGTTTGTGTAAGAGTGTGAGAGAGAATGTGCACATAATCCTGTTTGTATATGTTGTGTGTGCATGTACACCTGTGTGTGTGTATATACAGGTAAACCTGTGTGTAGATACACACAAGCCTCTGTATATGCATACGTGCACACCGATGGATGCGAATGTAACCGTACACGTGTGTGTCTGTGTGCGTGTGTATATGCATACGCCTATGTGTGTGTGTATGAATACCCTCTCTGTGTTTATATGGCTCTGTGTATGTGGACCCATTTGTCTCTTATGTGTGTGCATGCATATGCTTCTGTGTGTATTCACATACACTTGTGTGTGTGTGTGTGTACGTACGCCTGTGTGTATGCATGCATATGTTTCAGTATGTTAACGCGTATGCCTGTGTGTGTGTGTGCTCACTGTGAATGCACCGCGTGCGTGCGTGTACTATGTCTGTGTGAATCTGTGTTCACCCTGCGTGCATGTATGTGTAGCCTGTGTACATGTGTCTGTTTCACTGTATGTGTATGCGTGCGGGTGTATGTCTGTGTATACACTAAAACCCCGGCTCGCCGGACAAATGGGTGGAGGGGGAAAGGGGAGATCCAGTCTGGCGGAATTTCCAGCTAAGTGTAATTACAATGCCGTTAGCGTCATCTACCGACTTTTTTCAGTGCAGATAAATGCCGGTACCGGCATTGTAAATGTTTGAATCCCACGAATAGAAGATTGTGACTAAACTACCTTCTGCTTACGGGATTCAATTGGAGTCAAAGTGAACATCTAGGTCCACTGAAGGCCAGCGAGCACGGTGAGGGGGAAGTGTGGGGTGAGAGAGTGGCCGGTTGGAGTCTATACGCGCGAGCGAGGGCTCGTGGAGATATTATAGATGTTTCCGGTTTGGGCCCCGTCCGACTAGGAATGATTCCCGGAGTCCGGTAAACCGGGCATTACTGTATGTGATCTTGTCTTTTTTCGACTGAAAAATTAACTAAGAGAAAAGTTGCCAGAGGCTGTTAATGACTGTTGTTACAGGTAACGAACATGACTGTTAAATTTAATCTCTGTATCCCCTCTTTATATTTTGTCATTAAAAGGACTGGAATGGTTAGAGCTGAGTGACCAGAGGTGAAACCAATCCTTGACTCTGTGGATTAATCATTGACCTGAACGAGTGATTGATTTTCGACCTGTTTGTAATACACAAGTCTCGGAAGTCAGGACTCAGCCCAGGCGGATGGGGGGTTGGGTAGGGGGGGAGAGAAGCACTCAACTTTTACCAGCTTTAATGAGAAAGAGTCAGCCTGGGTCAGTACCACTCGCCTCTGAGTCAGAAGATTGTGAGTTGAAGCCCCACATTGGAAGTTTTATCTCCTTGCCCAGGCTGATGGGGAGCGGAGGCGAGGGGAGGGGGTTTGCTGCATTATTGGAAGTGCCGTCCCTCAGATGAGACGTCAAACCAAGGCCCTGTCTGTCTGTCTGCCTGTTCAGCTGGATGTTAAAGATCATATGGTACTATTTGCAAAGAGAAGAGAGTTCCTCTCTCCCAGTGTCATCCCTGGATAAAATCAGTCACTCACTTCATGGCTGTTTCATTGCCTGCTAAGTGGTTGCAGCCAAATACACAACTCGTCCACAAATACGCACTCACTACACTTCACAGTGTATCCTGTGAAGGGCTTTAAGTCAATCGGTCCTGACGGGAAAGATGCTAATCAAATGCAAGTATTATTTTTATTTATAATAAAGGTTTATGGCTCCCATTACCCTCCACTGTAATTTCCACGGTTGAAGATCAAACATGGAAAGCCAGGATTTAATTCACGTGCTTGGCAAATATGGCTCTTCCTCTCAGTGTGTTTAATAACCCTCTCTACCCTCCCCCCTCTCCCCCTCCCCCCCACCCCATCTCACCACCACAATGTCTGACGGCCAAGTTAGGAGTGGAGCTGAATCAGACTGGGTAGACTGGGGTTATATTACGACAACAACTTGCACATATAGTGCCCTCCATGCAGGGTAGGGTCTCTGAGCGCTTAATGCAATACGTGTTTATGTAGAGCCTCTCACATCAGGAGGACGTTTCAAAGAGCTGACACGGCTGCCTGAGCACCTGAGTCCGCAAGGCTGGGGAGGGAACTGACATGTTAGAGCAGCGCCGATAAAACTACAGCCCGCGGCCTGTGAAAAAGCAGCCCGACCCCCCAACCCGACCTCCGAGCATTTGCACAAGTCTAGTTAAGTCCGGTCTGTGTTCCATCAGTTGAATGTTTCTAGGCTTTTCTTGATTGAGAAATATTTAATCAACATTTATCACGTAAAGAAACTTCAACCACGATTCCTGAAGAGACGCAAAGAGACAACAGTCACAGACGCAGGATTTTCATTTGGCAAGCACTAAGTCCAGGTCCTGCGTACCGAAGGGCTTTGTACCTGCTTCCCAGAAGGTGGTCCCAAACCTGCACTTGCCAATATCTCGCACAGGGGCTTTGCACAGATGAAATGCTGGGCAGTACAGCAAAGCCTTCTTACCTGGGCCACACCATCTAATAAGCTCATCATCATGCAGCAACACAAACCTAAATCTCAAATACTCTCCATCCTGCTGGATAAGCACACAGCAGAGAGCCCTTCAGAGATTACAATCGACTCAAATCACCGGAGTGACCTCTAACAAGAATCTATATAAAGCTCCTTCCACCCTCTGATGTCGCAAGATCAGAGCTAACCTCCCGACCTCTGTCTCTCTCTCTCTCTCTCTTGTTCTCACAGGAAGGTGGGATGGAAAGAGAATGTCTTGAGGAGTGAGTATCCAGGAGTCACGACTTAACACATGAAGCAAAATTACCGCAACGTTTTTCATTATCGAAACATAGCCTGCATGATGCCACACAAACAACATTGCTGAACTTATCGCGGGGTTAACTGACCTGTCGATTGAGGGGTGGCTCTGTAATCTCGAAAACTGGTCGCCATCTTAGAAATGTACTCTCCCTCCCCCGCCCGCAGTTCCCACCGGCCTCTCGATAACACGCGACCTCATTAAAAGATTATCAGCAAGTTATCTTTACTTAGTAAATAAGAACACTTAAGATGGTGGCACCAACAATGTCCTCGTCCCACCTCAACACCCAGAAAGGGATCCAATCGGAAACAGCCCCCACCCAGGCCTCCTGCAGCTTCAGTCTCAGCTGGACTCGACCCCAAACTATCCAATCCGTAGAGCACCGAGAATACATAATATCTCAAAGCGCCCAACCCTGCACTGGATTGTCGGCTCTGAGCTCAAAGCCCCCGCGTGGGTTTTGAACCCACAACTTGCTGACCCAGAGCAAGAGCCAGACTTACACTGACCTGCAATCAGGAGGTGACACATCTAGGAGCCTCCATCAGAAAGATCAGCTCTTCCCTACCTGTGTCTGGGGCTGGATTGAATCCCATTCTATGGAGGTGAGGAACATCTTTCATCACCAGAGTAAAGTTGCATTATTTAAATCCTCAGAATATTCCTGCGTTTAAACAGGTGAAGATATTCTGATTACTTTAGGTTTGTGCTGGCATCTTGGCTGGCATCATGCCAACGACTGAGTGCGTGTATGGGTCAGCACACAATCATTGACATGCGTAAAGGTACACACTCATACATACAAACATACCTACAAAGAAGCACACACACAGACACACACCTCACAGACAGGTACACACATATACACACACACACACACACATGTTCGAAGGTGTGAATGGTAGAAGGAGCCTCCTGGCTCGGCCTGTGCTTACAGCCTGACACAGGAGCCTGGGTGTAAGAGGAAACGTGGGCTGAGTTGGCGGAAAGGAACTGGCTATGAATTACAGCGAGCAAATCTTGCGTCAACACCAACATTGGCGTGTGACCTGTGACCTTGGGGCTGGAACCCCGGCGCAGCCTGCGCAGGAAGCCGTGGGAAGTCGCGATGGGAAGCTGGAAAGTCAAAGAGTGAATTGGGTTTGAGTGAATCGCGGCTCAGGTTAATGCGCTTCTGACACCAGTTCAGCATCTGGCTTCAAATTAATCCGGTCCATTATTGCCGCTGATTGGGAACGCTGATAATTGAGAACGCCCTTTCTGAGCGCGTCACAGATGACCTTACAGTTTGTTCTGACTTCTATATTTATCTGAAGAAGCCTTCTCTGATATCCTCTGACTGCCTCCTTCAGTAATCACGCTTACTGACCCCCTCACCCCTCCTCCTCCCCCCCCCCCCCCACCACGAGGGAAAGTGATCTGTGTGTGTGTGAGTATGACTGAGTCTCGGCTCCTTTCCTGTTGTAACAGATACCGACCGGGCACAGCAGGGAACCTGCTGCTGATGTTGCAGCTGGATTGGGAGATGAGGAGAACAGGAGCTCTGCTTGACGTAGACCTTGTGTATAAATAGAGATACCCTGGTGACTGCTGACTCCGAACGCAAGGACGACAGAAACAAACGCAGCCTCTCGTCAACATCACGTCACACTCAGACTGAGCATTTGCTATGGAGTTTGCGTTGTTTCTTAACCCGGTCCTTAGGGGCAGTTAGCACAAGAAATGGGTTAAGAACGTTTCTCAAATTGGACCCCGATATTTCTAAAACTCATTCACAATCAGAGGCCCCGAAATTCCACCTAGTCTCAGCCGTTTGTCTACAAAATACACAGTCGTCACACTTTACAGTGAGTCCTGTGAAGCACTTTGAGGCAGGTTTCATTAACATAGCGCCCTTCACGTAGGGTAACATCTGGGAGTGCTTCACGGTGGTGGGGGGGGGGGGGGGGGGGGGGGTGAGAGCAGCCGACACCGTGAGTTTCCAACCTTGAATCTTGAACCCAACAACCTTCTGACCCACAAACCTGGAACCTTGTTGGGCGCAAAATGGCAGCCATGTTTCCCTACGGACACCCCAGTCACTACACTTGCCAGGATTCCCATGAAGGGCTTTGAGATGTGTTGATATTCTAGAAACTGTATCAAATGTGGATTATTATCATTGTTATAAGCAGCTGCTGAGAGGGGTCCAAGTCTGCTGAACGACTGATTGACAGCACTCAGAACATTTGCATAGGAATTTGACCCCCCTCTTCCTTTTCTGGAGAACAAGATCATTGTCTCAGGGCAAGGTATACACCCCCATCCCACCCCCCCAGGCTGCAATCTCACTTTAAACAAATGTTATTGTTGTGCAAAGCTCTGTTGAGTCTGCAGACTTTAGCCTCCTGAGACTTCTGCTGTTGTGGAAACGCTCCCAAGTGCTCACATGCGGAAAATCCACCAACTAATTCCCCTACCCCCACCCCCAAACTGTCTTACACCCCTCACTGTAACACTGACACACCCCTCACTCCTCACCATAATAAGTTGACAGCCAAGTTGCCTTTTTACACTGTTGCAGGCATCAGAGTGCCACTGGGTAGAATAATAAATAATAATAATCCTTGCATTTGATATAGCGCTTTTCACGTCGGGAGGACGTCTCAAAGCGCTTCACAGCATATACTGTAAAGTGAACTGACTGTATATTTGTGGGCGAACGCGGCAGCCAATTGCGCACAGCAATGTCCCACAAACAGTCGTAGATTGAAAATGACCAATTTATTATTGTTTTTGGTTTTGGAGGGATTATTATTAGGCTCTGTGTGGAGTAACGAAACTTGCCCAAGGTTTCGCCCTCTGCCTGGAATTGAACCCAGGTGTCTCGCTTGCAAAGGCGAGAAGCCACACAATGACCTGGTCCCTGCAAGTCTCAATCGGTTAGCACCACTCCACCTGGGACCTCGAGAACAGAGGCCATAGACTCACAAACACACCAGGACCGAGAGGGAGAAACCCTCAGAATGTGACACAGTTATTTTCCAGCTAAATTCAGATGTATTATTTTCCCGTGTTTGTTGTTACAGACCTGACTGACCCACTTTCATTCAAATAATTGGTGCACAGGTTTGTTGCCGAGACCAAGTCTAATTGTCATGATAACAAAGCTTTTATAATTGGCCTTTTTCTTGCTGACTCTTTAATTGCTACAAAGCAAGTAAATAAGGTACAACAACAGCTTACTTAAGAAGAGTTGGTAAAGTATAATGTTCATATTATGATAAATTGGTCACTTCAATCCACGACTATTTGTGGGACACTGTTGTGCGCTATTAGCTGCCGTGTTTCGCCCACAAAATATACAGTCAATTCACTTTACAGTATGTTCTGTGAAGTGCTTTGAGACGTCTCGAAGACGTGATAAGGCGCTACATCAAATGCAAAGATCATAATTATTATTACTATTACTTTAGCTGTCAGCTTGGTTCAGATGGGATCCGCTCTCATCTTTCTGTGCCAAAGTGCTGGAATGTTTTTTGCTACTATTGGCAGAGTTCACGGGACATTAAAACTATTTACGAGTATAACAGAGAGAGCGATAGAAAGAGGGAGAGAGGAGAGAGGGAGGACAGAGAAAGAGCAGATTCAAGCTGGAGACAGTTCCACGGACATCACTTTCCATGGAAAATGGCTGTACTTCATGTGGGAACGTCAGCAAGGGGACCTCACAGCCTGATCCTGTCCTCATCCAACATCCAGTAGCTTTGCTTCCCTCACCCGGGCTTCCCTCCCTCGCTCAGTCAGTCAGCCTTTTGAACCCTAACATTGCCAACCGCTGTGCACAATTGGCTGACGCATTTCGCCCACAAAATATACAGTCACTACATTTGGCAGTATATTCCGTGAAGCGCTTTCAGATGTCACAGAGACCTGATAAGGCGCTGTATCAAATGTAAGTATATTACTATTTTATTATTTATTTTTTCTCTAACCAAGAAATAGAAAATAACATTATGGGATGTAATACATAGGTAGTTCAGGACATATGTGCATGCGACCACCTGGAAAGTGAACTAGATGGACCTCGGTCTTTTTTCGTCTCGCATTCCTTATGTTCTTATGTTCTTAAACCACTTATACCTTGGTTTATCTTATCAGCAGGTTGTTGGTTTAAACCCCACGTCAGGTCCTGACCTGTGACAGTCTAGGCTGCCAATGTCAGGGCGCTGATCTGGCTAATGTTTGGAGGAATCTTGCCTCGGGTGGCAATGCGCTGTGACATTTTAGGACAATGACCTGAAGAGTAAGGCCATGTGAGCTTTCAGGTCTCAAATTATGACAACCATTTGCATTTATATTAATAAGCTTCACACGGGGTAGTGACTCTGAGTACATAATAATAATAATATAATAATAATCCTTACGATGGGTAAAGCACCTTTCACGTTGGAAGGATGTCTCAGAGCACTTCACAGGCTACACTATAAAGTGAAGTGACTGTGTATTTTGAGGGAGAACACAAGAGCCAATTTTACACACAGCAACGTCCCACAATGAAGTGGCTTTCCGTGTGATGGGAGGAGGCAGAGGGGAGGGAGGGGGAGATTTGTGAAAACTAAAGTCAGGCTGAGGACCAGTGAGGGCCTGGAGCCAGAGCACGAAGTCTGGGCTGCCACTTCACTCAGCCCAACTCGTCCATCAGCCTGAGTAATGAGACTTGTTTCCTACATCAATAGCATTTTTCCCCTAATTTCCCCGCCAAGTGTTGATAGCCTCGGAAGAGAATGATTTACGCAGCAGGAGGTGGCGAGAACAAATGTAAGCCTGCGCTGTTAAAATTGACGGTGATGTGAGGTTAGGGGCACAGTAATTGAAGGCTTGGCCACCAATGGTGGTGTGGTGTGGGGAGCTGTGCAACATATCTCAAACATACTCAGATACAGACAACTGAACCTCATGGCATCAAAAAATTGCCAGAAACCCCTCTCCTCAGTCCGATGATTCCCATGTCAGTTAAGTTGGTAGCCTTCTCACCCGTTAGAAGGCTATGGGTTCAAGTTCCCATTGTGCGTTTGAGCTCACAGTCTCGGCTGACATTCAAGTGCGGCGCTGGGAGAGCGCAGTATTATCAGAGGACAATGGACTGTGAAACTAGGACCCACGCTTTAGAGAATGTATCAAAACAAAAGCCTTATTTTTCCTTTTGAAAGGAATATTAAATAGTCATGGAACTTTCATCTGGAGGTGAGTCGAGCAACAACAACAACTTGCATTTATACAGAACTCTTTGCGTGGGTAGTGCCTCGGAGCGCTTAACAGCGACGGAGCCTGATGTCGAGCCAGGGAGAGAGGGGAGGTGATTGCAGGCCCACTCGATTATCTAAGTGGTCCAACTTAATCTATTCCTGGTCCTGTTCACGAAGAAAGTGGGCATGTCTCGGAGTAGAGAGACAGACGTCCTTCCTCTTCAACAAGTGGTTTGTTCGTTCTCCCGACATCGCTAGGTGTTCCATGAGCCGCTCCTCAGATGAGAATTCCTTGTTCTCATTACTCGAGATGTGCATTGTGACACACCCTTGTCATCCTTGAGGGATTCCAGCAACAACAACAACTTGGATTTGTATAGCGCCCTCCACGCCGGACGGCATCTCAGAGCGCTTTAAGCAGGTTGAGGTTGGTCATTTTGTTGTGGGTTGAGTTAGTTTCAGTCTCACAATTACCTTCTACTCGAATCCGCTGAGCACATCTTCTAGTCTGGTCGGGGCAAATTATCCAATCGGAATCTCCCCCTACGCTGATACCAGAGGCTCATGAAGAGGAGGGAATTGGTGTAACAGTCAGAGCTTCGCGTAACCATGGTTGCCTTTGAGTAGATTGCACTGGCTCAGTTGGTAGCACTCTAACCTCTATCAGGTCTTTGAAGCCATCTACCCTCCGTAATACGCTGCATTGTTGGAGGTGCCGTCCTTTGGATGAGATGTCAAATCGAGGTCCTGCCTTGCCTGTCCAGGTGGGCAGGTGGTCCAGGGGACTGCCTTTCTGCACTGCAAGGAATCAATGATTTCAGCACCCGGTGCCCAGGCTTAGATTTTTTCCATCTTACTTTAGGACCGGGGGTGGGGGGGGGTTCTAGAATTCAAAGTTCCGGGGGAAAATGTTATTGTTTAGCCATCATCTCTCATGTGTGATAGTGTATCTGCTCCCTGTTATAATGGAGACTTTTTATATTTTGTCACTTGACAGAGGTTTGCAAACGCAAGAGCTCCAGCGAGTGAGATGGGACTTGCACATGGGGTTGGAATTGCAATTTTTGTTAATAAACCCTGACAGAGTATCACAGGATCACATCAGCTACCCAGAGACTATCGCATTTGTGTCTTCACGAACTATTTTGCATTTAAATGAATTTCAAATATTGACTTAATCCACAGCCGTATTACAATGTTCTATCCAATCAAGTAAATATTTGATGATTGAATATCGCTGGTAAATGATTGGAAATTAAAAATCTCTCTCTCTCCATGTCTGGGAGACTGACAGAGCAAATGCAATAATGGGAGATCTTTGAGGAGTGTCAGTCTGGCTCTGTTGACAGCACTCCAGCCTCTGAGTTTCGAGGTTGTGAGTTCAAACTCCACATCAGGACTTTGAAACCATTTTATCCAGAATAATAAGTTGCTGGAGGAGGTGCCGTCCTTCAGATGAGATGTTAAACCAAGGTCTGTTCAGGTGGAGTTTCTCTCTCCTGATGTCCTGGCCAACAATCTCCCCCCCGCAATAAAATTGATCGCTCACTTCATGGCTATTTGTGTCCCACAAATAGGCTGCCGTGTCACCTACAAAATACACAGTCACTACACTTTACAGTACAGATCCTGTGAAGTGTTTTGACACGTCCTCCTGATGTGAAAATGTAAGAAATACTATTGTCTAGTAATTCTTTTCCTGCTCAGAAGCTGATCCGCTTCCTTTTTGGACGTCTCTGTTTTTTCAGCCTCAGTAGCCACTCGTTTGGACACTGACAAGTCTCTGAGTGAAGAAATCCTTTCTAACCTCTGCCCTGAGTCTCTGCTAACAATCCTGAGCCTGTGGCCCTCGTTCCTTCCCATTCCCCAACTAACGCAATAGCTTCTCCCGCTCTACCATCTCATGTCGCTTCAGTGTCTCAAAGACTTCGATCGCAGCCTCTTCTTATTCTCCTCATCACAGCGGAGGAAGCCCCAGGTTTAGTATACACGACATGCTGTATTCTACAAACACTAGCAAAACACCACTAACATCGCTGTGCCCTCCGCAGTGTGTCTGGTTCAGGGCTGAGACATCAATGAGACACATTTGCGCACTTGCTTGACTCCAGCTAACACCAACATGGTTCATCCTTCGGAGCAGGGGACAAAATCATGTTTTAGGGTGAAAAGAGAACAATAAAGTTCAGGCAGGTGCCAACTCACAGCCTGAACTTTACTGGACTTTTATGTCTGGTGGTTGTATTTCTTCCTGGCTGCTGTAGATTAAGCTTTAACAGACTGCCCTTAATTCTACAAAACTCCTGCCACAAAATCATTAACAGGATTAAAGTTATTATGAAGCTATGAATCATTAATGAGATCATTATTGAGGAATTGGATCATTAACTTCATTGTTCTGCTGTTTCGCCTCTTAAATCCACTGTTTCCCCCCCACCACCACCCCAAGCTTTTCGGATACCTTTCCAAGCAATGCATCACCCAGTTTCATTTCACAAAATGCTTTAAGAAAACTTTGTACTTTGTCTTACCGTGTGACATTCAGCAACCGATTTCCCATCACTCAGTGCCCCTGGCACCTTCAACATCTCTTCAGAGAGAACAATCCTCCGCATTAATGGCTTCTTTCCGTCACCTCGCCCATAATGACAGAATGGTTCAGCGAGTTTAACGAGGGAATCACTAGCAAACGTAGTGACTGTGTTTGCCTGCAAACTCAGCACCTGATTTGTGCGCCGTAATGGTGTAAGAACTCCGAGACGTTCTTCTCCTGTGTGAAGGGTGCTACAGAATCACAAGTTGTTTTTGTTGTTCTCTCGCAAACACCCATGATCGACTGTTGGCCAGGACACCGGGAGAGACGTTGTGCTGGTGTGTCAGCTTGGACGGTGAGTTCAGAGTGACACAGGGCGTGTACCCACAACCTTTTGATCATGAGGCGAGAGAGTGAGCGACTGAGCTAGGTAAATAAGGATATTAGGGAATGTGTGTAAAAAAAGTCAGGGAAAGGGAGTTAAAGAGTTGCCACTGACTTGACGTGGAGCAGGATCAACAGCCTTAATGGCGTCCTGCAGTTCTTACGTCAGTTATACTTTTCTGTGTGCCCGCAGTTGGAGGGTTCACAGCCCCGGAGGGCCACATGAGCACGGACAGCGAGTTGCTGTGGCAGTGGCGTACTGAAGGACGTTTATTACAAGGTCTCTCCAGGGACTGACAGGCCTGACATCTCCCCTACCGCTGGCTCAGAGCCAGGACCACTTAATAGCTTTTCCCTCAAAAGAGCCGAATTGTCCTTTCGAGGTTGTCGAGCTGCTTTTGCCGGCCCGATTTCCATTTATACAAACTGTTTCATTAGCCTTTAAACGTGCCGAGCTTTGCACAAGACAGCCTCAGACATCAGAGCTAATCCCTGCGTCTGTGATTAATCACAATGGGCAAAATTGGAAATTCAGATTGGATTGTCCAGAGATGCTTTGAGCTTTCCTAAAAGTCTATGAAGATGTTGACTGAGGCTTGGCTCCTACTTTACCCCCTCACCTCTCACAGCAGGAGGCCATTCAACCCATTGTATCTGTGTCGTTTTTGCTCTTCCAATGAAGCCATCTGCCCTAATCCCAATTCCCTGCTCCTTCCCCGTTCCCTCCAATCCCCTTCCCCTGCATGTGCCTCTCTAATTCGCTACTAAATACCCTCAGTCAACTCTGCTCCCAAACCTGCCCCCAGCACCTCATTATGCCCTCCGACAACAACAACAACAACAAATTACATGTGTAGAGCGCCTTTCGCGTCAGGAGGACGTCCCAAAGCGCTGGACAGTCAGGAATCTGCCCCCGAGCTGGTGGTTGGGATCAGGAGGGGTGGAGAGCGGGGAAGGTAGACGTAGGAAGGTGACTGAAGGTATGGTCGATGAGGAGGATTTTGAGAAGGGTCCTTGAAGGAGGCGAGGGAGGCAAACCTCTTAAGAGAAATAATTCTTCTAAACAGAACAATCACTTGTCCGATTAGACAAGTACCAGCGCTCCGAGACGTGCTCTCGTCACTCTCAAGGAGGAAGGAATGAAGGCAATGCACGTTACCCCGTTTAATGGAAGCAAATTAGCATTGATTACTCATTAATGTCAGCCAATGTGGGGGAGCGCGGGGAGCGGAGGCCACAGACTCTCTAATCCCCACGGCCAGTCTACTCCACACTCCGCCTTATCCACAGTCGGTTATCAGATTCTTTCCACAGAGTAACGTAAACCAGAATCACTTTAAAATATCTCTGTTACAGCTAATGGAAAACAATAATCATTACAGTCCCCATAATTAGGCTTCAGTTTGTCCATTTAATTAACTTGCACAAGTAACCTGCTTAATCCTCCTGGAACAAAAGGACCAACACTGTGGAAACGCTCTGAGACGCTACCCTGTGTGAAAGGCGCTATATTAACGCAAGTTGTTGTTGTTAACAGGAAACCATTCAGTCCTATCAGGGGCTGTACAACTCCTGTGTGTCTCGGGACCAGCTCCTGGGTACAGCGAACCTGAAGGATTGCTCTTGAGGGAGTCAGCACAGACACGATGGGACAAATTGCCTTTTTCTGTGCCGTAAATCTCGATGGTTCTATGTTCCTAGTACACACTGGGTAACCAGGGAGCAATTCACTCCTGTCTGCTGTATACGTGCAGAAAATATACAAACCATACAGAATCACTTCATACATAGCAATACAACATCCAACAATTGTTCAGAGTGTGAGCTGTGATCTGTCCCAGCGAGTCTCCCCCAGATTGGAAACAGATCAGAGAAGAAGAAGAAGAAGAAACAAAATTGGTTCTAATTGCTTATAACACACGTGAAAAGTGCTGGGAGTGCGAGCGAAACAAAGTTCCCCCAGCAGCAGAGTACCAGGACAGGCAACACACACAATGGTGGAATATTCCTGAATCCAATCTTAATTTGCAAACCAGGTTTCCACAGTTTTTTTTAAAAAACGGGTGGAATTCCAGAGCTCTCTCCTTACACGGAGATTGCAATCCTCGTACCTTTCCGACGGAGAGGAAGAACAGTCAATACTTTCCCTAGTCTCGGTCTGAGAAAAGTTGATAAAAGTGGAATCAATGCCTCGTGGAGTAATCAGTAATCTGCAGCAGCCACCATTAATTGTAATTAATGGCTCCCATGTTGTAAGTAGACCCCAAGGAGACTCTGAGGTCTGAGGAGAGACCAAAGGCCCACCTCCCCCCCCCACACACACACAAGGGGAAGGCTGTGCTTTAGCTCCTGTTGCTTTTCCCACTGTTTCACTCCCCCTTTAAGTGGCATGATTTCTCTTCCTGAGATTACACATGGATTGGAATTGTTTGTGAGGCTGCGGGAGGGGGGGTGGGAGGGGGGATTGGCAGCACGCTGCATCGGAGCAGATTAAAGCAGAAAATATGAATTTGTTGTAAATTTCCGGGCACTAAATGTCAGCCTGGGAACAGCTCTGCCTTGAGTTTCCTCACAGAAACAGAGGCAGAGAGAATGAAAGGCAGAGACAGAGACTGGTTGAACAAAGGCCATTGTAGACTGACAGAGGCTATGACAGGCAGGGCAGAGCTTACAGACCAAGACTAGCTGTGATTTGGGGTCTCTGGGATGTACAAGGGGATGTGACCGTTGTTGGGACATTGATAAATCCCTTGCTCTCTCTTTGATCCATTCAGAAGCATGGAAACATGGTGTCAGGGGAAGTGAGGGGCATGTTTAGGCAAGTATGAGCATCTCTTTCTACCGCTGTCCTTTTCTTTCGTGGAAATCACTCATGTAAATCAAGCGTATTGAACCTCAGAGCTGCCACAGCCCAGATTGGAAGGGGCTCAGCACAACCATTTCTTCCCCGGCTCGTCCATCAGTGATGAGAGATCATGACCTTCGTATGAGCACAAAGCAGTCTTGGACCAAGACAAGGAAGAGTTTCTACCCACAGAAAGTAATACGTGGAACACACGGCCCAGAGAGCCTGAGAGGAGAGATCATTGAAGGGACTTAAGAGAGAAATGGATAGGGAATAATTTTAAGGGACTTTTAAGGGGTCCTGGCCAACAGTTAAGGGGTCCTGGCCCCAAATAAAGTTGGTCACTCACTTCACGGCTGTCTGTTAGATGTTGCTGTACGCAAACTAACTGCTGCGTTTACCTACAAAATATACAGTCACTACACTATGACGCTTTAGGACATGAAAGGTGATTCAGTATATCATAGAATTATACAGCACAGGAGGCCCTTCTGTCTCTCCCTCCCTCCCCTCTCCCTCCATCCATCCATCCATCCATCCATCTATCTTTCTATCTATTTTTCTATTTATTTATTGGCCACAACACTGAAGGGATTTTTTCACCAGTGGGCAAGAGTGGGAATGGGGGAGGCTGTAGTACGCGAGCCATGAAATGGGCTGTGGGGGAGGGCAACAAGAACAACAACAACTTGCATTTATATAGCGCCCGACTCACAGCATGACACCTGGCCAACACACACTTACCTCACCCACCAGCCCGAGCCGGCAGGAATAAACGCCCCCCTTCAATACTGAATAGCAACAGCGTTCTTCACACCGTAGCTGTGAAAATGTATTTGGACCGAAAGCAAACGAGATTGTAAAATAGCAGAGTTTCCAGTTACATTTTGCCCCTAACAACTGCCCAGAAAACAGCCCAACTAGTTGGAGATACCCAACTAACCCAGTGACACAGCTACATGGCTCTGTACGGAGAGAGTGGCCACAAAGTCCTGTTACCTCCCAGGTTTTTTTTCAGACCAACACCTGAAACGTGTGGAAGAATGATGATAATTGTATTTAGAAGTATCGAAATGGATTAAGGACAAGTGTTTAACTGTACTTAGACGTCCAGAGGACCGGTGTGTGTGCGTGCGAGCGCCACTGTTTTCACGGCAGATAATGATCTGTCACCATGTTCGGTGTGACATCTTCCGTAAGCGGGGGAGCGGGATTAATTTGGACAGCTCTTTCAAAGAGCTGAAGGGCCTCCTTCTGTGCTGTATAATTCTATGATTCTATGAACATCGATGGAGTGACAAGCAAAATGCATCTCTGACAACTTGTTTTGGCTCCTCCATAGTCTCATGTCACTGTTTTGCAATGTGGGGGGTGGGGGGAGTTGGGGGGTGGTTGTGGGTGGGGTGGTGAGGGGGGGGGGGGGCGTTACAGGACTTTGTGGACAACCTGTAAAGAGGGTCAAGTCACTTCCAGGACATTTGCAGCAGATACGAAAACGCTATCAGCTGAGCCAGATAACCCACTCCTTCACCCCAGGACTTGGACAAGGACTATGCTGCATTTACTTACATAAACAGCCACTTTACTTGACGGTGATTAACGTGAAGCGCTTTGAGATTATTTGGGGTTGTAAAGTGCTATGAAAATACAAGTTCATTCTTTTTTTTAGATGACCCGTGAGCTTCAGCAAGGAAAGAAGACCCAATCCACAGGAGCAAGGCAGGTGCCAGGAAAAACTCATTGAAGCACGTTGCCTCGTGGTCAAATTGCAGTATTCCTGAATACATCAGTTCCTTATTTGATATCTCCCGTCAGAATTAAAGAGGGCCCCAAAATGGTTGAAAAGCCCTGGGATCTTGGATTCCTGGTTTGCATGGGTCATTTTCAAAAGCCAAAAAAGCTACGTTTTTGTGGCCAAAGGGGAAACTGGAGTAACTTACTCTGAGGTCACAAGTTCACAAGAAAGGTTCAGATGAAGAAGGCCCTTTGACCTATTTAAGTTAGGGGCAATATCCTGGGAATAAGCCCAGGGAAGCAGCTTTAAGCATCCACAAGCCACAATCAAGGCTTGAGGCGGTTATTGGGCCCATCTGTGTGCTCCTCTCTGATCCCAATAAGCCGGAGGTTTTCCTTGTGATCATTGGGTGTTTCAGGCTGAAGGCTTCATGAGGTTGGCACATGGCTGTGGTACAGAGGCCAGGGTTTTGCCTACAAAATATACAGTCAATTCACTTTACAGTATATTCTTTGAAGCGCTTTGAGACGTCTCGAAGATATGTTAAGGCCCTACATCAAATGCAAAGATTATTATTATAATCGCTAACATTTTCTCTCATGTTGCCACATTCTGGGTTTTAAGAAGTTAAGGCACGGTATATTCTCACGGCGTTGCTGTCTTGGAACTTGCAGAGATGCTCTTGGTTGCTGAGAGGTGCTGGAATATCCGCTACCAAGTGGATCATGTTCTGTTACCATGGAAACTCAACTAGTGATTTCAGCGACGAATGCCAGAACTAATATTTTTTTTTTTGGGGGGTGGGTGGGGTGGTGAGTGGAGATTAGGTTGATTTATTGCTTTTTCTTTGCCGCTGTGTGAAGTTACAACAAGCGAGTGATGTTCCTGAAACACAACAGCAAGTCTCAAGGGCACAGGCCTCAACATGAAAGGACGTATTTCTGTCTGTCACTACATCATTCGGAGCTTCGCAGATAATTATTTTCCTTTTCACAAGATCACAGACAGGTTCTTATGAACAAAGCCCTTCAGCCCATTTTGATCTAATCTAACCCAGATTACCCCGCCCTACCATCTTCCTTTTACAGCGTTAAGCCGTTTGTTCAATAAATCTAGGTTTGTGCCACACAGAGAGAGTCTCAACATCAGCGTCCTTGATAGAGAGCGTCTCACCATTGGGACCCAGTGTACAGAAGGAATCTCTCCGTCAGGATCTCTTTTATAGAGGAAGTTATACTAAAGTATCTAATACTTTCTGGTGTCTATTCTAAAAATGCTCTCTGCACCCTGAACCTCTGATTGTACCTTACCCCAAATTGCAGCCAAAACTCTTGTGCATGCGTTTGTCACTTCCCGCTTGGATTACTCAAACCCATTCCTCACCGGTCTCCCCAGCTCCACCGTTCAAAATATCCAGCTCACTCAAAACTCGGCTACCTGCATACTGACCAGGACCAAATTCCGTACCCACATCTCACCAGTTCTGGCCCAGACTCCACTGGCTCCCCATCACCGAATAGATCGACTTCAAGATCCTCACACTTGTGTTCAAATCCTTTCACTCCCTGGCACCTCCCTACCTCTCCAACCTCCTCACTCCCCAATCCACCATCTGGCGCCTTCACTCGACTGGCACCGGCCTCCTGCTCATCCCTCACACCCTCCGCCCCACCATCGGAGGTCGCGCCTTCAGCCACTACGTCCCAAAACTCTGGAACTCTCTCCCTCAATGCCTCCGCCTTGACCCCTCCCCTTTTTCAAGTCCCGTCTGAAAACCTTCCTCTTCGACCGTGCTTAGGTTATGTGGGAAGACGATAGAATAGGTCAGCGACCTAAAACGTTAACGCACTTTCCTCTCTCCATAGATGCTGCCTGACCTGACATGCTGAGTGTTTTCTGTGTTTATTTCAGATAGGGTAGGTATTCTGAAAGGATGAGATCAAATGGGCTGAACAACCTTCTTCATCCAATCTTATTTTCAGATCGTTTGTTGTGAGCGCAGATCAAGAGGGTGAGAGACACGCACAAGCTGTGGAACAGGCATCATAGATCAGAAAAGTACTTCTGACATCTCCCGATTTTCATGAGGCGAGCTTGGGGAAGCAGTGAACACAGCACCCGGGGCGGGTGGGGAAATGCCGCTGTTTTATAGGGAAATGGTCCGGTGTGATCCTGACACTAATCAGCAATGAAGAGAAGGTGCAGCGGATCAAAAGGAAACGTTTAAGGCTCCATCAAGCTCCGATGTGACCTCAATTTGTTGAACACAAACGAATGTGTCAGGAAATATTATCGAGAGTAAAGTCTTCTCCTCTCTCAGCCCATGTCCCCAGTGTTTAGGCAGAACACTGGTTCAGCCCTGGGAAAGGCAGCCTTATTTCTATGTTCTGTGAATGAATTATTCATTATTTGTTCATAAAGAATCACTGAAAAACCCTTTTGTGATCAAAGTGACTATCAATAATACATTGCCCCTGGAGGAATGGCACGCTCACTTTAGTTTGCAGAAGCTGATGAAATACATTGTCTTTGATATTTTTGAGCCTGAGGACTGATCCTATCAGCCTACAGACTGGACGCTCACTTTCCCTATCTCCAATTGTGTCTCTTACTGTTTCTTTGTACCGATGGCTCTTGTTTCAGTCTCTGTAACTCTCTCGTTGTTTCCTTCTGCCTGTGTGTGTGTGTCTGCCTCTCTCTCTCTCTGTCTGTGTGTATATGTCTCTCTCTCACCCCCTCTTTGTCTATGTATGTGTGTGTGTGTCTCCCTTTCTTTGTCTCTCAGTTTGCGTTTATCTCCCTCTCTGTAACTATTTGTGTGCGTGTTTCTCTCTATCTCTCAATCTGTGTCTCCCTTTCTCTCAGTCTATGGGTCTCCCCCTCTCTTGGTCTCTCAGTCTTTGTCTTCCTCCCTCTCACGGTCTCTCAGTCTGTGTGTGTAGCGAGAATCTCGCTCTCTGGTTCTCAATCTGTGTATTTTGTCTTTTATGTTCTCCCTGAGGCGATATCAGAAATTTTATTACCCACATTGGGTACTAAAATTGGATTCCCATCCCCAAGCAATCAGCACGAATTACCCCCCTCCCTTCAATCAAATAGTGTGTCAGAGATTGAAGACCATCCATTCACTCGCCTTGAGATCAGAATACAGACACAGCAGTGAGTGGGCACTGGGTACAGACTCTCCACAGCACAGTGAGTGGGCACTGGGTACAGACTCTCCACAGCACAGTGAGTGGGCACTGGGTACAGACTCTCCACAGCACAGTGAGTGGGCACTGGGTACAGACTCTCCACAGCACAGTGTGTGGGCACTGGTTACAGACTGTAAGAATAATAATAATAATAATAATCCTTGCATTTGATATCGCACCTTATCATGTCTTTGAGACGTCTCAAAGCGCTTCACAGAATATACTGTAAAATGAATTGTATATTTTGTGGGTGAAACGCGGCAGCCAATTGCACACAGCAGCGTCCCACTGTTTAGTCATGACTGTTCAGTCATGGATTGAGTGACCAATTTTTTTTTTACTGTGCACAGCTCAGTGAGTGGGCACTGGGTACAGATCTGCGCAAGACCTCAGAACAATGTCTCATCCAAAGGACACTGCCTCCAACAATGCACGCCTCTGGCCAGTCTTGCATTGGAGTATCGGTCTGGACTGTAAACTCAAGGTGCCAATGTGGGACTGAGACTCAGAGCAAGGCTGTAGGTGATTGAGGCAGGTTGACTCACAGCAAGCATACACACAGTTGTACCACTTTGCAAGCTCAGAGAAGCAGAGTTGCATATCTACAACACTGGGACTAAATTTGCGATATTCCTTAACTCGTTTTAGCAGCTAATTAAGGGATGTTCCAATAGGGCATCACTGAGGCTCCAATCTCAGCCACAGCCTCCAATCCACAACGCTATTAGCTGTGTGTTCTGTTAGACTAACCAGAGAAGCTGGAGTTACTTTGCTTGTTGAATGATTTATGTAGAGCTTTGCGAAGGTGCGTTACATAAACCCAGAAGCATTTGGAAGAATAAATAAGAGAATGGCTACATATTAAAGATCAACTCCTTCACAGTGAGCGGCTGCAACAATATGACTGAAATGTTCATGTCTAGAATATTAACATTAATATTAATAATGATAGCCTATTTAATCAAAACTTTGCTGGTGCTCCCGAGTCAGGCACTTCTGATACATCACCCAAGGAGTGGCTGTTCCAGCAATAATAATCCTTGTTTTTAATACAGTGTCTATCTATAACGCCAAAACGTCTCAAAGGGCTTCACGGGGAATTGCTGTCGAGTGCAGTGACTGTGTGTTTGCAGATAAACACGGCAGCCCATTTGCACCCAGGAGTGTCCCACACACAGTCGACAGGATTGATGGCCAGGGCACCAGGAGAAACTCCTCTTTGATGTCTGCCAGAGCAGGCAACAAGACTTAGGCTTTGGAACTCTATCCCCCAGTGCCTTCCCCTTGCTACCTCCCTTTCCTCCTTCAAGGCCGGTCTCAAGACCTTTCTCTTTGACCGTGCCTTCAGCTCCCCTCTCGACTCTCTACCCCCTCCTCGCTCCCTCCCTTCCCTCCCCTCACCCTGACCATTTCCCCCCTGCTCGGGCCCCCCTGGGATGTCCTCCCGACGTGAAAGGCGCTCTATAAATGAAATCTTGTTGTTGTTGTTGTTGTTGTTGTAGGTTTCATATCTCAGGCCAAAGTGCGGTGCCTCCAACAATGAAGAGCTCCCTCGGCAATGTGCTAATGAGTCGGCCTAGACTGTGAGCTCAAAATCTCAATCATCAGCTTGAACCCACAATCTTCTGAGCCAGCAGCTACCAACCTTCCAGTAAGAGTCTCTGAGTAGTATTTCCCTCTCTGCCCTAACCCGCTAGGGGAGGGGGGTGGTGGGTGGTGGGAGTGGGGGAGATCAAATGTAACCCTGACTGCTGCCCCTGGCTAAGATCAGTAAAATCACAGAGCGGGGATTCTGTGATCTTGTTGCTGAATCCAAGCAATGCTTTTACCCAGTAAAACATCAGAGCTGCAAATCTCTTTCTAATAATAATTAATTCTGAATACTGACGTTTCTGTAGAGAAAATGCCTTTCTCAGATATTTATCACAGCAAAGTGCTTTGTCTTCCACCTGTAAAACATGGAGATTCTGAACACGAGAAGCTGAAATTCCACCTACTCTTAGTGTGTGAGACCGCAATGTTTTAAAATAAAATAAATTGAGGATAACTGTTATATTCAGTTTGTTAATTTCAAAACCAGATTTCTGTAGATCTTAACATCACTGGGTGGAATTTCAGTCCTCATATGGTTCATTATAAAGCCCTGGTGATAGGGAAAGAGCAGGGAAATGGGATTAGATAAGAAGTCCATTGACAGAGTGAGCACCAGCCGTGGTTTGGTGGGCTGATTCAACTCCTGTCCTAGGAAACAACATCAACTGGCATTTATATAGCGTCCATCTCACAGGGCAGCATCTTGAAACAGTTCTTGATTAGAGAAATGAGGGCCAATATTTTTCTCCAAAGCCCAGCAGGATTCCACAGTGAAATAAAGGTTAAAAAAAAATCCGGAAAAATAATAATAATTCTTGCATTTGATACAGTTCCTTATCACGTCTTCGAGACGTCTCAAAGAATATACTGTAAAGTGAATTGACTGCATATTGTGGGAGAATCGTGGCAGCCAATTGCACACAAACAGTGCAGTGTCCCACAAACAGTCGTGGATTGATTGGCCAAACTATTTACTTATTTATTTAGTTATTTATTTTGAAGCGATTATTACCCCCGGAAAAGCGATCCACCAATTGACTAACAACTGGGTTCCTACTTACTGCTGGGTAAACAGAGGCGTGTGGAGCAAGGAAACTTGCCTAATATTTCGCTCCACCTGGGAATCAAACCCAGGTCCTCTCATTTGAGAGGCGAGTGCTCTAACCAATATTCTACAGCACTCCGCAAATCTGAAAGAAGATAAAACGTGAAAGGCGTAGTTATTCTAAAGGCTCGGTCTGAGCAGACCAGTGTCTGATACAAAACCTCTGTCACGGCCAGGAGAATGGCAAAGCCCATATTAATCACTGTTTGTTTAAGGTAAGTTGAGAGAATCCCTTTGCAGCAATAATTGAACAACAACAACAAAATTACATTTATAGAGTGCCTTTCACATCGGGAGAACATCCCAAGGCGCTGAACAGTAATAACCTGCTCATTCCTGTGGTCCGGGGGATATACGGATAAGAGAACTTGATTGAAGGACTCCCCATGTGCTTGGGTTTAATAGGTACTGAGTTTATCTGTTTGGTATCCAAACCCAGAGGACGTCATTAGAAATAATTTACTCAGGAGATGGAGCCTTGGTTACACCATGCTCTTTAACCTCTGGGACCGGAGCTTAAACCCCAACACGAACCGCACTCTGTCAACTGAATAAACATTTTGAGGAGGAATAATATTAAAGGATACAGACAGAGCAGGGAATTGGTAGAAAGCTCCAGTGCAGGAGGCAGTACCAGCACAGACAATGGGAAAAGGGCAGGGGAATGGGTTGAAGTGCAGAGAACTCCAGTGGAGGAGCAAGCATCAATTGAAACTCTATGTGCTGTAACTCTCTGGACACGTAGTCTGATAGCAATTTACTGTGGGCACCCCAGTTGGAAGTGGGAGCCTGAAAGTCCGACCACCTCTACGTTCCCCACACAAAAATCTCCGGTAACTCAACATTAATTGAACTAAATTGGGCATCTTTTGCCCTGGAGAAATTTAACGAATATAATTCATCCAGTTTTATCCTCGATCCACAGCTTCTAAATCCTATTTAATCATGGTGTAATAACAATAAATCAAAATCAGGATTTATTACCAAAACTAGTTGCCTGTCCAGAGACAGACGACTCTCCAGTTGCTTATAAATCCTTTAAAGTTTTGTGCTCATTAAAATGAAGAATCGTATTGCTACGGAATAAAACTTTTCTACTTCAAAGACCCAGCACTCCCGGTTCAGTAACAGCACGGGTTAGCTACAGAGTAAAGCTCCCTCTACACTGTCCATCCATACTCCCAGGTCAGATTCCTGTGTTTTTCTTCCAAACCCCAATGGAATAGACATCAGAATGGCTGAGCCCACTCCTAGAATCCAGCTTCAAAGACCCACATAAGAGTTGACATACCTTGGGGAGCCATTGGGTTATCAGTTAGGCTCCGAGCTCATGTGTGAGGCCTGAAATTTTCCTGTGAGATTATTTTATCTTGAATCGTAAGATCACGCGGAATCGTGGAAGATTCCCAAGTTCCGTTTTAATGTGTCCTCCGGGTCTCCTGCAATCCTTAAAAAAGAAGACGATTTCAAATTAACAAACGAATTTAAGATTTTGACACAATCTTGTTGCATCTTAAACTTTAAGACAAAATGGTTGCACAGGCTGGGACTAGTTGGAATTTCAGCGCTGAGCCTTTGTGGTTTGGAAGGAACCTGCCTTCCATCAGTGGTGTTTTCTGCAGCTGTGTTAAATTGCTCAGTTCCTCAGACCGCTCAGGAGCTCCTCGTGACTGTGAGGCCTCATGACTGGCACAATTATGCAAATTGCTGAAATACTTTAATATTCTCTGACCACGAGAGCAAAGCTTAAACACTGTTTTACCATAGAAAGAGAGAAAAGCAGCCGAACTGAGGCATAGATGGCCTGTAAGGACATCGATTTATTCACCAATGTTTGTTAACTTCATTCTTCTCTCTCCTGCAGACCGGGGCACTAATGAGAAGCGAGTGCTTTTGAATTATTTGTGAGACAAATATTAGGAGTAGTATGATGATTAATGGAGGATCGGATGTGCGAGCAGGCACTTCCAATAGCTTAAAGTGGCCCTGAGCTCCACTGTGAAAAAGGTCACGGAGATGATCAGTATGAGCTGAGTTAGTTGATTGCAGGGGGAGTGATGCAAAGCCCATAGATTTCTCCTCAATGCCCCTGAGATAGGGCAATGGGAACATAAGCCAGTGTAACTCCCTCCCCGCTCCCCCCACCTTGATTGCCTTTCGATTTCAAGATCCTCACTCCTCGTCTTCAAATCCCTTCATGCCCTGACACCTCCCTATCTCTCCGACGTGCTTACTCCCTAACCCACAACCAGTTGCCTCTGCTCGACTGGCTCTAGACTCCTGCTTGTTCCTCGTGCCCTCCGTTCTGCCATTGGTGGCCGCTCTTTCAACCCCTACGCCCTGAAACTCTGATACACTCTCCCTCATTCTCTCCTTCCCCATCTTCAGGCCTGAAGACACTTCCTCTTCTATGGTCACCTACTCCTCCCCGCGGCCTCGGAGTCGTGCTACTCCATTGTCAAGCGCTCTGGGATGCTTCCCTGTGCGAGGGGTGCTGTGTAAATGCAAGTTGTTCTTATTTGCCCTCTGATTCCAGCTGGAAGGTGGGTGGAATTCAAGTTAGGACAGGATCGGTGCTGCGATGCCCACGGTAAAACACTCCACCAATGCTGACTGAGTCAGGTGAAGAATTGCGCCCTCACACCTGTACCTCAGCCCTGTAGTTAATGGGAAGAAAAGCAAGGAGTTTCTCCCTCATTTATACAGCCTGAATTGGTCGGTCACCTCCATGCGTGAAATGTTACTGGAGCAGATTAGCTGCCACAGTTGCTCCACAAGTCATAGAATCATAGAATTATACAGCACAGAAGGAGCTCATTTGGCCCATTGTGTCCGTGCCAGCTCTTGGAAAAGAGCTATCTAAATGAATCGCTCTCTCCCCATAGCCCTGCAAACTTGTCCAATAATTATCTACTTCTCTCTTAAAAGTTATTGTCGAATCGGCTTCCACCTCCCTTTCAAGTCAAAGTAACTCAGTGTGCAGTGCACATGGAAACATTACAATGTGATAAAGCACTGGATCAGCAACAAGCGCAATTATTATAACTTTCCATTGTGCTCACTGGGCTTCTCAAGGGCTTAACACTTTGAACGTTGACGCAACACCTGCTCCGTGTTGTTGGTGGCGAGTATTAAAGGGTTGCTATGACCACGAACGTTGTTCATGGTATTTTTTCCATTAGCTGCTCTTGTCTCTACTCTGTTCAGGCGAGTTCTGTGATTGCTTATGTCAGAGTTTCAGCTGCTTTTATGAGCTAGAATCAATTTCCTGTTATTTCCAAAGTGAAGCGAATCCACATGGTATATTAGAAGCTGAATTGGTTTCAGTATTCCTGTCCAATGTTCCCTTCCCCCCACTGCCTTGGCTTCACGCTTCTGGGCAATCAATCCTAAACCAATTTCTATCCGAGAGAAAGAGGGAAATTGATTTCATTTCTCGAGAAATGTTGAACGAGGTTATGAAATGCATTTGCTTCCTGCAGTCACTGGATACGTGAAGCTGCTCTCTAAGTAAAGCCTTGCAGGAGAGGGAAGCAAGGCAATGTGGTGAAAATTAATAATATCCTTGCATTTTTATAGCATCTATGATGTCAAAGCATTTCAAAGCACCACACGGGGAATAAACAAGGCAAGCAGGATGCTATTGCAAAATCAGTTGAGTTCAGATCCTCAGAAGTCATATTCAAGTGTAATACAATGCTCAATGCGGGTGTATTTTAAGTAGCATTGAGAAAGTAAACTCAGAACAATATTTCTGGATACACCAAGGCAAAGGACAACAGGGCATCGGTTTAGGGTTGCAAAGGGCAATTTCAAGGGAGACCTGGGGTACTTATTTTCTCGGAAAGTAATAACTGACTGGAACAGGCTGCCAGTCCAATGTCCTGGTCTCAACCACCTGCATTTAAATAGCAGCTTGATGCTGTGATGGGTAGGATGGTGTTCTTAAGCAAGAGACCAGATGAGCCTTCATCTGAAAATCTTTGTGCAATATTGTGAGCTTTATTCTAACTCATGCTATCGCTGACCTGGGAGTGTTGGAGGAACAGTGTAAGGGGAGCTTTACTCTGTATGTATCATATCACGGCTCACTGCATTACAGAGCTGTTTAGGATCTCTCTCTCTCTGTTTCTCTTTCTCTCATTGTTTTTCACATTCTTCGTGTGTGGCTCTCTCTCTCTCCACCTCACTCTCTGTATTTCTGTTTCTTTCTCTCTTTGTTTCTCTCTTTCTCTGCTTCTCTCTCTCTCGATCTCAATCTGTGTTTCTCTGTCTCTCTCTCTCTCTCTCTATTTCTGTGTTTCTCTCTCCGTCTCTGTTTCTCTCTCTGTGTTTCTCTGTTTCGTTTGTTCTCTCTTTGTTTCTCTGTCTCTGTATTTCTGTGTTTCTCTCTTGTCTCTCTCTCTCCGTTTCTCTCACACTCTGTAACCAGCTAAATTGAACATGGAAATGAAAACTCTAACATATCTGTTTGGGTAAAATATAAATCAGTATCTTAAAAAGCACTCTGCAATGACGGGAATCTACGCTTTATGAATATTGAGCGTGTATCCTCGTGGCCTTATCAAAGCTTTAATGCATGGAAATAGATTGTTATAAATGATTCAGGAATTTGCTGTCCCCATGATTTATTAAAACAGCGTCGACTGGAAGGAAAGGCCAAGCTGAAAATGAAGGTGGATTGAATCGCTGCCCTCGCTTGTGATTGAGGCTCTACTGCTTGTTCTGTTAATATTTCTTTTTAATGAGACTGAATCCAACTCTTATTGTTTTGCTCATCCATCACTGTTAATGCAGAGCTTCCCTGATGCTGCCTGCATGACAATCAGGGTTCCCTCCCATCTCAGGTTGTATGGCACTCCTCACTGTAACACTGACACAACCCAAACCCCTCACCGTAACACTGACACATCACAATCCCCTCACCGTAACACTGCCACAACCCAAACCCCTCACCGTAACACTGCCACAACCCAACCCCCTCACTGTAACACTGACACATCACAACCCCCTCACTGTAACACTGCCACAACCCCCTCACTGTAACACTATCTGATGCCGCGTGTTAGACCCAGTACAGTATACAGAGCAAGATACACCCAGGGACTTGTGCAAGCGCTTGGAGCAAACGTTCCCAAGACGCTATCCCGTGTGAGGGGCTCTATATCAATTCAAGTTGTCCTTGTCGATGTATTATTGTCCATTGTGTTCTCGTGCTTTCGTGTTATCGCACGTGGCTTCCAATGAAGGCAAGCAGCGGGCGGGCAAGAAATGACCGTTGGGGCTGAAGAGAGCCGGCCAGACTGGTAGAGCAGCCTGAAAACACCTGCTCTAGGTCCGCTTGCTAACAGCGCTGTGGCTGGATGCTCTCAGGCTACGTGAGCCTCCGATCACCTAGTGCATTCTCCCGCACCAAACTCCATGACCCCATCTCCCCCATTCTCGCCCGACTCCATTGGCTCCATATCCTTCAGAGGATCCAGTACAAGATCCTGGTCCTCACCTACAAAGCCCTCCATGGCCTCGCCCCACCCTATCTGGGCAACTTCCTAACCCCCTACCAACCCGCCCGCTCCCTCCGCTCAGCCGGCTCTGGCCTGTTCCACGTCCCCCGACCCACCCGCCCCACCATTGGCAGGAGAGCCTTCAGCCACTCTGCCCCCAATCTCTGGAATTCCATCCCCCTCATCCCCTCCTTAGCCTCCTTCAAGTCCCGCCTCAAAACCCTCCTCTTCGACCATGCCATCGGTCACCCCCCTTCCCCTCCCCACCCTTCTCCCTCCCTGACCCCAGCTCAGGTCTGAAATGCTGTACACTGTCCAGCGCCTTGGGACGTCCTCCCGACGTGAAAGGCACTATACAAATGTAATCTTGTTGTTGTTGTTGATGTTGCATTCACCAGCACAAAGCTTCTCACACGCAGACAGCGAAGCAAGAGCTGAGCCTTTGGATAGCTGTTTGTGTGTCTGTGTGTGTGTGTATGTGAGACAGGCCGACTGCAGCTCGTGATTGTGTCTGTGTGAGAGATTTTAGTATTCAGGGAAGGTGTAACGGAGCAGGAGCTGTGTCCTGGGGGAATCGCGGGCAGTGTACTTCATTCAGCAATGCATTAACTTCAGAGCAAAGCTTCCCTTCAAGTTCTGCAGCGAGAGAGCGAGTGAGATGCCATGGGATATCTCTGCACTTAGAGCAATCATTATTAGATTAAAATCAGTCTCTTTTCTATCACAAACCAGCCACGTTAGGCGCTCTTCCTCTGCCCGAATCACCAACGTGAGTTTAATATTGCAATCTCTGAGGGAGAGGGTGGAGAGATGCTCAGAGGAAACGTTAAGAATCTCAATGCTCAACCAAAGGGTAGCTCTCAAGGACCGTCGGTCGCAGTTATCAGAGCCACTCTAATAGGAGCCCTTTGTATAATCTCGAGAGTTAAACAATACTCTGATCTCTTCGATACCCTTCATTACTGATCATTCCTGCTGATTTATACTTTTTCTAACACAGCGATGATATCAGCAGCTAGGAGTTTCTGAGCCCGACTGTACAAGAGGAGTGGAAGAACATCAGGAACAGGGCACTGGCTGGCAATGTTTACTGAGCCCGAAAGTGCGAGGGAGCTTGAGAAATATCAAGAGATATACATTCCGTGACACAGGACACTGGCTGGGAGAGGATATCCCAGGCTGACTGGATATATGGATTGTGTTTTGATATCATTTATAATTCTACCTTTGATGGTTGGTCAAAGCTGCGATGCTGGGACTCCTTTAAGAAACAGCTAAATACTGTCATGGGAAGATGGTAAAACTGATCACAAGATTAGTTCGGATAAAAAATGCCCTTCGGCCCGTTTGATCTGATCTCTTCCTTCCAGACCACCCATCCTACCACACCTTCCGATCACAGCAGCAAACTGTTTCTTAAATTGAGTCCAGTGTCCTGGCCTCAGCCACCCTTCTTGATAACCCATTCCAGTCATTATCCTTGAGGTAAATAGTTCCTGCTCCCGAAACTCCCCGATTATGTGTCTTCTTGTCCTTCTGCCTTGGCATCTCCGTCGGTATTGTTTTGGGTTTGCTTTCTCAATCCCACTGTAAATCTTGCAAATCTCCTTGGCTCCAAATTCTCTATCCAGATTGAATTTGGAAGCCGGGTTGGTTGAGGAAAAATGGCCTCCGGATTAAATCTCAATAGAAGAACTTTCCATAATTCTTTCACGTCAAAGTATCATCCTTTTCAGACTTGGTCGCATTTCAGGCCCTGTGTGTTTAATTGCTTTCAGTGTCAGTGATATCCAGGCCTGTACTGTGTATTGTGAACTAAGTGATGCATTGAATTTATGGGTGGAAGTGGCTGTCGCACTGAACGGCTAAGCTGTAACTGTATGTTGGTATTTCAGCGAATGATGCAGTGAGGGAATGATGAGACAGCTATTGGTGCAGTGCACGGAAAGCGAACAGGCTCTGCGGGGTCCAGCAGCTGATTTGTGAGTTGACATGTGGAACAATCACTTGGCAGAAGGCAGAATGCTCCTGCAGTTGCCTGCGCATAATACAATCTACCAGCACTAAGCCCTGAAATGAAGAGATATTAGCCTGGCTCCGCAGTGCATCAGAGACAGATGCGCAGTGAGAGAGTCATTTTATCTTTTTTTTTGTTCAGCCCAGTGTCTGACATGCAGAAACCCATCACCAAGGCACAGGTGGGCAAGACTCAAAGCTTGGGAACCCCAAAGTGCGCGTTGGGGTAACTGCTGGGGTTTAACCAATAAAACGACATAGCTTGCCACAGCACTGTCTGGAAAGCTTCTTACTGGTAGACCAGCTAGGACCACCCTACCCATTAGGGCTTGGCTTAACAAGGCTTAAAGAAGAGTTGAGTGGGAAGAAGCCCTGCTCCAAGTGACTGGTCAGCCTTTCCAAGTCCTTTCAATGTTGTCTGGTCTGTCATCAGCAGTGCCCTGGAGTACAGCGGATTCACCTAATTCAGGGACTGGACTAACTAAGCCACCACAGAGGGTTGACTCAAAGAGAGATATGCAAAGATAGAGAGAGGAGAGAGAGAGAGAGATGCACAGGGAAAAAGACAATAGAGAGTAACTCGTGAAGAGATGCACAGAAAGATAAGGCGCTACGTCAAAAGCAAGGATTATTATTATTATTATTAAGTCAGGTTCCTCAATTCAAATGTGCAGCATCGCCTGCCTGTACTCTGTCACTCAGACCCTCTCAGGCTGCTCTGCTTTCTAGCGCCCCCTAGAGTTCGGCTGGAGAGCCTCGGGGGCCGCAGTGTGGGTCAGGAGGGGCCAGGAAAACATGATTGAGAGAAAGAGATAAATTAAAGAGCAATCGATGAAGCAGCTGTATCTTTGGGTTCTACAAATTGCAACACGCAGTGTGTGTGCAGTTAATGGTTTCCATCTGCTTCTCTGATCAATATTTAATCCTTGCACCTCTTAACCTGGTCGCCTCTATTGCTCAGACACTTGATTGACTATCCACAATGAAGTTGAGCTGTTGGACAGATTGCCTGCATGTTCCCCTGCAATCACAGACTTGCAGCCTTTTAATTACCAATATATTTCCTTCCACTTGAATCCTCCGTTTCCTGAATGTGGCTCATTTAGATTCCTCCCTCTCCCAACACCTCCCCCAACACAGCATCTGTGAGGAGTGGGATTGTACTAGTCATTAGCAATCAATTCCTCCTGCTCCACAAATCTTCCATTGGCATCCTGACAGCCGCTTTACATCACACACTCGCAAAGTCTTTGTGAGGAGGGGAGGCGGAGTGAGACTTTGAAACTGGCTCCCGGTTTGTCAGCATCTCCAGAAAAGATAAGAAGAGAGAGAGACAGAACATCAAGGAGCAAACAGTGGTGCTACTGTTGCGCTCCATCCTCTAAGTCAGAAGGTTGTGGGTTCAAGCCCCACGTTGGGACTTGGAATCACATTGTCTAAGCTGACACTCCAATGCAGTGCTCGGGGTGTATTGCATTGTCCAAGTTGCAGTCCTTTGGATGAGAAGGAGGCCAGGGAGGGAGCAAGGTGAAGGGACTGTGGGATGGAGTTCCAAAGGGGCAAAGATGCTGAAGGCCCGACCGCCGATAGTGGGATGGGCCAAGTGGGGGATGTGAAGCAGGCCAGAGCCTGCTGAGTGGAGGGACGTCCACAGGTAGACGGGACCTCAGTTTAACATTTCATCTGAAGAACGACACCGTCCACATGCAGCGCTCCCCCAGCACCGCTCTGGAGGTCAGTGACCCTTGGCTTTGGACACACACAGTGATCTGCAGCAAGTGTTAGGTAGCAAAGTGAAGAGATGGTGCAATACACTGCAAGGACTGTTCTGGGAACATAGGAACAGGAGTAGGCCATTCAGCCCTTTGAGCCTGTTCCGCCATTTAATTAGATCATAGTTGATCTGTACCTCAACTAATCCTTTCAATTCCAATTTCGTGCTTTCTCCCCATATCCCTTAATTCTCTGACCTACCAAAAATCTATCAACCTCACTCTTGAAGGTGTGGATGGATCCAACATCCACAGCCTTTTGGGGGAGAGAATTCCAGATTCCTACCCCCCTTGAGTGAAAAAATGCTTCCCAATTTCACTCTTAAATGGCCTGGTTCTAATTTTAAGACTATGCCGCCTTGTTCTGGATCCCCTCACCAGAGGAAATAGTTTTTCTGTATCTACCCTATCAAATCCCTTTATCATCTTAAACACCTCAATCAAATCACCCCTCAACCTTCTAAACTCAAGGGAATACAATCCAAGTTTATGCAGCCTTTCCTCGTAACTTAACCCTTTAAGGCCTGGTAACATTGTGGTGAACCTGTGATGCACCCCCTTCCAGGGCGAATATATCTTTCCTGAAGTGTGGTGCCCAAACCTGAACGCAGACTCCAGATGGGGTCTGACTAACGTTCTATACAGCTGAAGCATCATTTCTTCCCCTTTGTATTCTAGGCTCCTTGAGATAAAGGACATCATTCCATTCGTCTTTTTGATTACTCTGATTTACAAAATCCCTGCTGCCAACCTCGCAAATTAGAGTAAATAGAACTGGAGTGGTGGAGATTCATTAGTAGTCAATGTGAAGGAGGCTGGGGGATTTTGGTGAGGTTTTTTCACACCAGGGACCGTGTATGAGATGCTTTCCCGTTGCTCTCTATGATTTCTCCTGGCTTCACAGGAGCAGAACCGAGGCAGTGCAGAGCGGAGAGGATTGGCACCCTGTCTCTGCCAGAGGGGCATCATTAGGAGACCTCCTTCCCTTGCAACTGAACTTGATCTGTATGATGAGCAGCAGGACCTACAGTGGGTGTTGTCAAAGGGAGATTCTGAATCCACAGGAGCTGACGTTAAGACTTTTCACATCCGTATCACGGCTAATTAGGCATTCCCTAGTGGCACATTGCCCCTGTGACAGAGGTTGTATTTTCCTGCCTGAATGATGTGGGGTTGAGATCGAAAATAACAAGTAACAAAATATGACTGGTCTTAACCAACTGAAAATACAGTACACAACGGTTCCCAATTCTGGGTCACAAAACCCTGCAGCTTCCTCGGCTGAAAGTAAAGCAAATAGTCAGTCCCCAGTGCTAC
The DNA here is from genome assembly GCF_018977255.1 of Callorhinchus milii. Lineage (NCBI taxonomy): Eukaryota > Metazoa > Chordata > Chondrichthyes > Chimaeriformes > Callorhinchidae > Callorhinchus > Callorhinchus milii. Next base: position 19,464,465 of record NW_024704749.1, read on the forward strand.
AGCTATTGATTTAACCATCAGAGTCAAGAAATTCCATCCAGTCTTTGCTGTTTTCTCTAAATGTTGTCCTTCGGATGCAACGTTAAACCAAGGTCCCATCTGCCTGTTCAGGTCGAAGAGAAGGGTCTTGAAATGGGTCTTGAACGAGACAAGGGAGGGGGTGAGGCGCAGGGACTGTGGGATGGAGTTCCAGAGGGTGGGGGCAGAGTAGCTGAAGGCTCGACCACCAATGGCGGGGCGGGCGAGGCGGGGGCCATGAAGCAGGCCGGAGCCCACTGAGCGGAGGGAGTGGGCAGGTTGGTAGGGGTTAGGAGAATTCAAAAAGGGAAGGGAGTTTCTCTCTACCCGACCCTCCCCCAAATAAAATTGGTCACTCACTCCATGACTGTTTGTGGGACTCTGCTGTGAGCAACTGGCTGCCGCGTTTTGCCCACAAAACATACAGTCAATCCACTTTACAGTATATCCTTTGAAGCACTTTGAGGCGCCTCAACAATGTGATAAGGTGCTATATCAAGTGCAAGGATTATTATTATCATTATTATTGATTCTAAGATTCAGGAACATTTTTAACCCTGATCTTAATTTGGAAGCTGGCTTCTTTTTTTAAAAAAACTGCAAAAATATGGCTTCCAAATTAACGATTAGATTTAAGAATTGTCCACAATTCTCCGCCCTCTGAAATGGTGTCACAGGCTGAGACCAGGTGGAATTTTAGACCTCTCAAGCCCCAGCTTTGAAAGGTTCAGTGTGTGTCAGACCCGAGGAAATAGCAGCGACAAACATCAGCCATAAATAGGAGTTCAATAAAGTATGTTTAGACCCTTAACTGAACTGAATACCTAGAATCTCGCCACAAGCACATGTCTGCCACAAGTCTTACTATCTGCTAACTGATCACGGTGAGGTAGAGACTACACCTCAGGCAGTGAGCACTCCCCTCTACCCACCCCCATCACCTTAGTTCTAGCTACGGTCCACTGGCTCTCTATCACTGAATTGATCCTCACACTCGTCTTCAAATCCATTCCCCGGCACCTTCTTACCTCTCCAACCTACTTCTCCCAAACCCACTATCTGCTGCCTCCACTTGACTGGCTGCTTGTCCCTCATGCCCTCCATTCCGGTGGTTGCGCTTTCAGCTACTACGCCTAAAACTCTGGAACAATCCCTCTATCCCTCCCTCCTCCCCCATCATCAGGTCACACCTGAAGACCTTCCTCTTCGACCGTGCTTACGGTCACCTCCCCTCCTGGCTCAGCATTGTGCTCCACCACTGTCTAAGCGCCCTAAGGGGCGCGATGTAAATGCAAGTTATTACTGTTGTTGTCCGATGTAAGACTTGGCTTTAAACCAGCCGGCAGAATGGTTTGCAGGATTGGTGTGTTCTCTGCTGTACAGGCACGTTTATTCTGATTGTCATGCAGCACCTCACAGAGGGAATACGTCCCATGTATTTGCATTACAATAGTTATGACTGTGACATTCCTGTGGGACCATATTAAATTTAAAGGCATAATTATTTCACATACGAAGACTGGGTGGAAATTCAGACGTCAGAGAGACACATAGAGCGATTTCCTGACTTATTGCAGGTGTGACATCCACGAACGTCACTGGAATATGCCTGAAATACCTTATTAATCGTGAACAAAAATAAATGAAACCAAATTGGCTTCTATGTCAGTACTGACATCTGCTCTCAACTCCCCAGGAGCATATTGCCTGAGAACATCAAGCAATGGCCAAGTTCTCTGATGGTACTTGGCATCACCTATACTTAGTTCTTACTGTCGTGCTTAATTACTGTCCTTTCCATGCTTTTCCCAGGTTTCCTTGTCTGCTCGGATTCATAGCTTCTCAGATCTGGGATAAGGCCTTACATCCATGATTATGAATAGATTCAGTCTTTGGAGCTCTGCAGATCATAGTATGTTCTTCCTCCCTCCAGCCTGCCACATTCACAATGCAACTCATAATTATTCAACATTATGCAACATGTCCAATACAGACATGTACATCTACAGAGCCAAAGGTTTGCTATCCGGTCTCCCGTACGGAGAACAGTCACTTGGGTAAAGTAAGGAGGGTCACCCAGTGCTTGTGGAACTCCCATCCCGCTCTCACTCTCATCCTGCTCTCATGAAAGGAGGTGAAGAGATATTTAGAGAGGAAATAAGGAAGACAAAAATACTCTTAGCCCTCTCCATAGTCAGACCCACTTTACTTAGTGCTCACTTATCACTTGTATTCGATTTGATGGAATCTGTTGAAACTTTGAAGGGCTCAGTGGAGCTGAACCAATCTCAATACAACACAAGAGGCCTCGCTCACGTTCAGAGAATTACTGCAAATAATCAAAGGTGATTGAAAAAATCTTGTTTAATGCGATTCTATACAGTGAAAGTGAATGGGAAGGGATTGGGTCCATTGGGATTGTGAGGCATAGCGGTGAATGGGAAGGGGTTGGATTATTGGGATTCTACCTTCTGGTGCGGTTGGTTGCAGCAGGCGCTAGCTTCATATTACGCGTCCACATTCGGGATATTACGGGCATCGTTTACTCGGTTTATCTCCTGTTCTGATCTGGTGCAGGATCACAAGCAAGGAGCATAACCTCTCATTTCTGCCAAGAAGCAGAACGTGGCCTGAAAGGTGAGCCGAGAATTTCACCTGGAGAATAGGAAATAAATCACAATTTAAAAATAGAACAAGGTGACAAAGGTGGCTGTCTGCATAGCAATAAATTGAAGAGCTCACAGGGTAAAACTTGCAGGAGAGTTCAAGCCCCTGCTGAACACAGCAGCCTCGGATGCTGGGTTACAGATCAGCTGTACCGGTGGCCTGACACCCCCCTCTTGTGTGACTTTGTCCTCAGTTGCTGACGGCTCTGATATTGCTGTCTGGCAAACCTTCCAACAGCTTGTCCAGCCTACTGATAGGGCTTTGGGTTGCAAAGTTAACAGGAGCTGAGTGGGATGACTCCCCCCCCCCCCCCCCCCGCCCCCAGTGACTGGTCTGCCTTTCCAGGTCCTGCTGATAAGGCGCTGTATCAAATAAGATTATAATTATTATTTTCTGTTCACCCACAGTTCCACTATTCTTGCAGAAACCACCTGAGCTGCTCTTGCCATTCTTTCCACGTTGTTGAACTATTTACTGAAATCAGGTTTGGATTCAGGCAGTTTACCATCACTGATCCTACAGTTGGGCAAATACTACTACTAATAATTTGATATAGCACCTTATCACCTTGTCTCAAAGCGCTTCACAGAATATACTGTAAAGTGTAGTGACTAACTTAGTAACCAGCAAACTCGCCCCCCTCCTGCCTCAGCTTTTGAAAAGAATCAGACAATTTTCTGATCAGTGTGTAAAGGTTTTAGCTCTCAAAGCATCAAATCTCCTTAAGAAAACTGAACGATCTGTGTTCGTTAAATAGGATCTTAGTGATTCCTCCCAGTCTTCAGGTGCTCCTGGCATTTGCATCAGGCACGGAAACATTGCTCTGAAAATCAGCGTCAGCCCCAATCGCAGGTAATGGATCACAGCGGGATACAAAATAGCATTGCCTCTTTATTATTACCAGATAATCCAATATAAAACGAATCGCATCTCCTTCTGTACGCGAGCAAATGTTTTATGGAGAACCGAGATGGAATAATGTGATTCCGAAATTCAGTGCTTCTATATCTCATTCGAAACAGCTCTCCTCGCTGCCCACCTCACTCTGCATTGTGCTCTGACCTGTTCCGAGACCTGCACTATTGATTTCTGTTCTGTGCAAAGCCCCAGTTTCCTGATGCAGAGCCACTACCGAAAGTATTGATAATGCTGAATTGGAGTCATCTTGCCTGAGTGAAGTTCTCTGGACATAAATGTCGCCTGACAACAGATGTGTAAACTGAGCAGAGTTGACATGTGGAAATGTTAAATGGCTGATATCACAGAAGGCGTCACACGACTGGTACCTGATTCACAGCTTGCATAATTATGGTTAATAGAAGTCATTTACGTTATATTGAAATAGGCATGTTTCAAAATAAGGCAATTACATTGCTCGAACCTCACTATTAATCATCTCCAACACCTCCCGTGAACACGTCCTCTTATCCACCGTCGGAAACACATCAGAGCTCTAAAATTCCACCTATTCTTAGCTGTGAGACTAGCACAGCACTGCGGAACATTCTTCGAGGCAATCTTCCATTTGGAAGCTGTGTTTCTGCAGTTCTTTAACAGATACCATCCCATGAAATAAAACTGTTTTGAAGCTTAATTGAACACTCTTGCACAGTTGTGTGCAATCTTACATTTTAAGACAAATTAGCCTTACACCTCAGACTGGATCCAATTTCGGGGCTAATATTACACTAGTTTCAGGTTTCTTCTTACTCTTCTTCCGAATAATTGCTGAGGAAGTCCATCTTCATGTTATGAGCACTTTATAAAATGGAAACAGCAAAAGAGGAATAATAATAATAATAATCCTTGCATTTGATTTAGCGCCTTATCACATCCTTGAGACGTCCCAAAGTGCTTCACAGAATAAACTGTAAAGTGAATTAACTGAATAGTTTATGGGCGAAATGTGGCACCCAATTGTGCGCAGCGGTGTCCCACAAACAGTCGTGGATTGAGTGACCAAATTATTCTTCTTATTATTTTTCATTTATTTATTTTTTTGAAGGGATTATTATCCCCCCTGAAAAGCAATCCGCCAATCGGGTTCCTGCTTACTGCTCGGTAAACAGAGGCATGTGGAGTATGGAAACCTTTCTAACGTTTTGCCCGAGCTGGGAATCGAACCCAGGTCCTCTTGCTTGCAAGGTGAGCGCTCTAATCACTACACTACACTACAGGAGTCCTATAGCATAGTGGTTAGAGCACTCACCTCGCAAGTGACCATTACGCTACGAGACTCCACATCGACAACTTTCCTCCTTGGGGAAGGGTGGGGGGTGAGGGGGAAGCCCTAATGGACTAATGGGTAGGGTGGCTTTAGCTGGACAAGCCGTAGTAAGCTTGCCAGACAGTGTTCTAAACAGCAAGCTACCTGCTTTTAGCTGGATAAACACTAGTACGCTCTGTGATCTCCCATTGCTTGGCTCTGTCAACCTGCACCTAATGCTTTATGGAATTAGCTAAGCAGGATGCACCCTCTGGAGAGAGAGCGCAAATTCCATTCCAGTCACACGCAAATTGGCGGCACACATTGGTGGAATTCTCAGTCTGGTTCAGATACTCTTAAGCATGGTGATGGGTTTCAGACACCCACGCTGTAAGGACAGAATGGTGCTTCAACACTGACGGAAAGTGCTCCCTCCATTAACCCACCAGATGGTAGTGTGTGACCTGACACAGTCACAGTGTAAGGAACAGCTGTTGCCCCACTCACCTTGATGTCACAAAAGCTTTGTATATCCTCTTGGAGCCAACAGGTAAGGACTCCTCTGCTCACTTAGCTTGACTGTGTGACAGGTAACAGAAACAGCCCAGGACCCAGGGCAACCAATCTGATGGTGACTGGAATGCTGCTCTTACCCACACGTAGCTAAGATACATTGAATGTATCAGAGCACTCACTATTCCAGAGGCTCACAAACTCATGGTGAACCGCGGCTCATGCTTTGCCCGCCTCCCCCAGCCACATTCTGCGCTTCAGTTCTCCATCCTGACACAGCGATACCCACCCTATCGCACTGTGCTAGCTATCTCAGTCTCGCTTCTGAGCCAGAAGGTAGTGGGTTCAAGCCTTGAGTCCCATGTTGGAACTCATCCAGTCCAGACTAACACTCCAATACGGTGGGGGTGAGGCGTTGCATTGTTGGGAGATGCTATCCTTCAAAAGAGAGTCTAACTGAGGTCCCACCTGCCTGTTGAGGTGGACAACAAAGATTCTGTGTCAATATTTAAAAAGAGAAGGGAGTTTCTCCCAATGTCCTGGCCAACAGTCCCCAAAATATTGTTTTGCGAGGGAACACAGTTTATTAATTCTACTGCTGAACAGCTGTTGTTTAACATATTAAAAAGTGTCTGTCTGTCTGTCTGACACACATTTAATAACACACTGATGACTCACAGTAGCTCTTTTAGTTCCACTTGGAGATTGCATGGCTGGGGACTGAAAGACTAATCTGTGTATTACTGAACCACCAACTGAGTGAGCCCTTTACACCGCTCAGTGATTCTTAGAGAACGTTACACCACTGAAACAGACAATCAAATCAGATTTATCCCACTCTGGAGCTGAACTGGGAGTGCTGGACAGATACTGGAGAGAGAGAGAGCTTTACTTTGACCTTAACTGTCTCTGATCTGGGAGTGCTGGACGGATAGTGTAGAAGGAGCTTTCTTTATAACTAATCCATGCAGTTACTGACCTGGGAGTGTTGGATGGACAATGTCGAGGGTGAAGACCTGGGCTTGGATCCTTACACAAATCACAGAAGGAAAACATACAGCCAACTGGGCTGGAGCCACAGGCAGATAGATCGCTGAGGTGAAAGGGCAGCCTGACAACCATTAGCATCTCCCAATCCCTGCACCAAAAATGACACTGCCCTCGTGGCTGTGCACTTGCGATTAACATTCAGTGTGCCGTCTCCTCGCTTACTCTGAAAGCGTTGCATTATTACCTGCTCCTTATTTGGGCATAATTATATTTGGAGCATGTAAGAGGGGAGTCAGGAGCTGTGTCTTCAGTGAAGAGTCTGCATTAAGCTCCTTTGAGATGAAAATAATTGAAGCTCTTTCAGTATTTATTAACTATGCGCCAGGTGTTCATCGAGATTAATTATCGGTTAAAAAAAAACATAACTGCGAGCTCTCTGCATCCTCAGAGGCTGCTTTAATTAATCCCGAAGTTTTGAGTGTGTGTGAGTGTTTGTGTGAGTGTTTGTGTGTGAGTGCGTGTGTGTGTGTGTGTGAATGTGTGTTGTGGTTGTTGGGGGATTATGTGGACTAAAGAAATGAGAGGAAAAAGTGGTTCACCTCAGCTCATTGCTGTCTATTTATAGTTGCAGGCTCAGCCTCGCTGCCAAGACGTCCATATTATTCCGTTCAGGATCCTTGGGGAAGAGGTATCGGAACGGCTTGAGTTCGCTCGCTGCTTGTGATGCGCTGCTAAGTGTGCATGAGGCACCTTGGTCAAATAGGCTCAGATCACACACGGCCCTGGGTCAAACGACAGCAGATCCACAGACCAGTCAAAATTACTTGAATTCACTCACTCCGGAGAATAGCTTAATATGATGGGAACCAGGGTTTAGCTTCCCTCATTTCCCACCCCCGCACCCACCCCCGAACTGGGAAAGGTCACACGATTGATTGGATGTGTGCAGTGCCATCTCCTGGGTCAGTTTTGGAGGATGGTAGACTGGACACACAGCCTTGGATGAAGAAAGTGCGAGCGGGGCGAAACCTTAGGCAAGTTTCCTCACTCCCCACGTCTCTGTGGTCCAGGGTACGGCTGGGATTGGGGATGGGCTTAGGGCATTGTCTGAAGTAGGTGCCAGGAGGAACGGATTGGAGATGGGTCATTCACCTCACGGCTGTGTGGGGATATTGCTGTGTACAAAATAGCTGTCACTACACAGGACAGCACTTGTCTGTGAAGTGCTTTGAGCCATTTTGAGATGACTGGCACAGGTTCAAATGTAAGGATTATTTATGATGGTAATTACAGAATATTACAGCACAGAAACAGCCCAGTTGGCCCAACAGCCGGTGTCTTTGCCACAACAGCCTCCCAGTCTAACCCCGTACACCTACTCGATTCCTCCCACACCCTTTAATAATATTCCTCCTTTCCAGCACTTATCTCTTCAACCACAATATGGTCACCTCCTTCTTCTGCCCTCCGCCTCGCCCTTTGCTCGGCGTCTGACTGCATCCTTTTACAAAACAGTCACCACACTTTATAGTATATTCTACCCTTTGAGACATCTCAACGACGGGATAAGTTGCTATAAGTTAGAGCATTTGCCTCGCAAGCGAGAGAATTGGGTTCGATTCCCGGCAGGGCAAAACTTTGGGCAAGTTTCCTTACTCCACACGCCTGATAATAATCCCTCAAGAAAAAGAACAATAATAATTTGGTCACTCAATCCACGACTGTTTGTGGGACACTGATGTGCGCAATTGGCTGCTGCGTTTCACCCACAAAATATAGTCAATTCACTTTACAGTATATTCTATGAAGCGCTTTGAGACGTCTAGAAAACGTGAAAAACACTATATCAAATGCAAGGAATATTATTATATTATTATGTCAAATGCAAGGTTTATTATTATAAATGTAAATTATTATTATTGTTGTCTCCATTTTTTTAATTAATTCATAGAATAAACTTGAATTACAGTTTGTAAGCGATCAATATCGACCATTTTGAAACCCACAACTCTCAAAAATAACACACAAGTTCACTTTAATTGCTTCAAATACTCCGCAGGGAAACAACCATGATATTGTTCAGGTCAAAATTCATATTTTCCAAAGTCTCATGAAATAATCCCACTGAAACTCAATTTCAATTGCAGTTCAGGGAAGCAGTGAGAATCTGTGTGTGTGATATGTGCGCGGGGGGTGTTCAGTTTGCCACTTGTTCCTCGATTAAATAAAACAAATCAAGATTTGGGGGCAAAATTTGCTTAATATTAGATTCCTGGGGTTTCTTTGCCTTGGAGACCAAAACATTAAGCTATATCTATCATCCCCGAGACCTCAGACCTAGCCCGTCTGAAACTGCATCTCAGTTACAACGTATTCCCACCCGTCACTCTTGGGTTCAGAGCAGAATACTGACAAGTAGCAGGTAGGTATGAAGTACATGCCAGGTCCCTGCCCTGGAATGGAATTAACAACTGAGGGGCAGGTTACCCTGGGGGAAGGGGGCATCTAAAACAACAGGAATAATTACAGAGTGGCACAGGAAAACGATTAGGGCCTGGCTGCTGGCTCTGAAATGCTAAGCTGTGCTATCTTTAGCCCTGGAATAGAGTTGGTTTAGTTAAACTCCAGCACTACCTCAACGGCCTTAGCTGTTGCCAACCTGTGACCAATACTCTCCAGAATTGGGGAAATAGAATGCGTCCCTCCAGGGAGAGAGTGCATATTCCATTGCAAACATGGAAATTTCCATGTATAAGGTGGGACGATTAGAACTCTCAGTCTGGTTTGGATACTCTTAAGCACGGTGATGAATTTTTATATGTGTCAAACACCCAGTGACCAAAAAATAAAACTTAGCAGATTATGCAGGCTTCCTGTCAGTTATAAGGCTAAGATGTCCTGTTGAGTTCCAGCACCATCAAAGATAGAGGGGAAAGATGAGATGAATCAATGCTTATGATCCATAGAGAATCCAGAAAGGAGGTGAGCTAAATGCGCATCATGGCAAAAACTATTCTGATGGGTTAGGGATATAATTATCCCACAAAGATGAAAGCTGAAGGATGTAGACTTCAAAGGGAGGAGCCTCAGGGAAACTGTTTCATTAGAAACTGAACTAAAGGCTGATATTTCTGATAAGATGTGAGCAATTATTGTATACTCTAAGGCAGAGACCTCAATGGCTTTTAACTTCACGTATGAATTCCAAACTTTTTTCTCCCACATCAACTAACTACAGCTGTGATTTTTGCAGGGAAACTAACAGGACAAAAGGGAAACCTCCTACATAGGGAAAGAGTATGAAGCTCATGAACGTGTGTGGCGATGATGGAGGCTTGGAGATTATGGAGAGTGTGAAGTTAATAATTATAATCCTTACATGTTATATCGCACCTTTCATATCAGGAGGATGTCTTAAAGTGCTTCACAGGATATACTGTAAAGAGAAGTGACTGTATATCTTGTGGGCCAACTTGCGCACAGCAATGTCCCACAAACAGCCATGAAATGAATGATCAAGTGGTTGGAGATATTGGAGAGAAGGTGAAGGGGGAGGGAGATGGACTGGTTACCCACAATTTACCATTAAATCACATCTTGTTGGGAGAAGCTGTGTGGGGCACTGACTCCCTGACCATGCAAGTGAGCTACCGTAGCTTGTAGTAGAGAGACAGGAATTGATGGCAAAAATGTGGCCTACTTATCCACCATCTTCTAATCCTCTCAATTTATACAGATGGAGATAGCTTAGGCTACAGACATTTATTTAACAAAGAAACTTACACATTGCATAACACCCATCTACAAGAATGCTGTTAATGGAGCTTTGAAATAAAGGTGTCACAGACTACAAAGGTGCAAAAGACCTTCTTACAAGCTAATGAGTCCCTCCAGCTGGGGTTGAAACGAGATATTAATATTTACGCACAAAATCTGTGCGAGATTAGCTCCCTCCAATTTAATTTAGGTTTCTTTTATCTTCAACACCAGGAAAAGAGGACAAGGCCAATCTGGCTTCTTCAAGTGAGATTCAGTTCCTAATAATTGGCACTAAACTGGGGTTAATGTAAGTTGGGCTTCAGCGCCTGCGGTTACACTATACAGTAGAAAGACACATACCAGCACTAACGAGGGATATGGATGTGTGGATATGAAACAATGCAGATGTCTGATCCTTATGCTAAATATAAACTGTTTTCAGGGCTAACTAAAGCCCTATCCATCATGAGTTATATTATCACTGTAGTCATAATAATAATAATCCTTGATACAGCGCCTTATCATATCATTGAGACATCTCAAAGCGTTTCACAGCGTTTGATTTACTGTAAAGTGAGTTGACTGTATATTTTGTGGGCGAAATGTTACCGCTATTCCATCCCTTCTCTCCCTCTGACTTTCTCTCTCTGTGTCTCTGACTCTCTGACTGTAACCCCAGACTGTACATGTAACAGATTGTTCAGACACTCACATACTGGTTCACAGATGCTGGACGGATAGATCACATTCCCTGGGAACACCTCGTGCATACAAACACATCTCCATCTTTTTGCCAGACTTACTTGTCTACATCAGAACCCAAGGTGGATAAAGCAACACACAGGTAGTCAGAGTGTTAGTGGCATAACAAGGCCCAAGGGCGTCCTGGTGCAATAGGTTAGAAGCTTCTTCCTAATTCCAAAATATAACATTTTGCTTACCTTTACCATCTGTGCGCAATTGGCTGCAGCCTTTCGCCCACAAAATATACAGTCCATTCTGCGAAGTGCTTTGAGACGTCCCGAAGACATGATAAGGCGCTACATGAAATGCAAGGATTATTATTATCTCTGTCTCCTTATCCTCTCTCTCTCTCTCTCTCTCTCTCCCCGGGGTAGCGCATGTGTGAAATGGCTATATCGAAATGGGGAGTGAAAGAACACAAGTTCTTATAACCTCCACATTCTGGCTAAATGTCGATTCTCCCATCCTCTGCACCAGATCCACAAGCCTCCACTTAATGGATTTAATAGAAGAGAAAAGTTACGTGTAAACCATGGAAAACAGAATCAGGCTCCATTAATGTAACTCATGTCCTCCCCTTCATTCTGTTAATACTCCATCCATCAGCACACATGCTGCTATTCTGAGCTGCCAACTGGGATGTGAATTGCAGATTGTCTCTTGTGCCGCTGGAAATTAGAAAGGAATGGGTTGGAATTGGATAACGGACAGCATCAAGGTTTATATACAATGCAGAGCTCTAGTATTCTCAAGTATAGCTTCAGAACCTCTGCTCGGAAGACGAAGGAAATGGGGTGGAGCTAATGACTGAGGCAGCCCTAAGTCTGTGGAAAGAGATTGATTAAGGTCTCTTTTCTCACCTTGTGTCTTCTCACGAGTGGACAGAAACAACGATTTCTGTCAAAGCTCTTCCAAATCATGGCCAACTCACACCGTTTACTGAACAGCCACACTTTTACCACCTTGCGACAATTACAACACTCTTTGCGGTCTCCAGCTCATTTCCATCATTGTTTTGTATCTAGGTTTGCTACAAAAGAAACATCTTCTGGGAGAGATGTGGACCCGGAGCAGAGCAGTCTCAGAGTGTAGTTCCGTTCCATCGCAGGCAAGTGCCAGACTGGTTTCAAAGCAAGGACCATCTGGTACAAATTAATGTACATCTGCGCCGTGCCCAGGGTGACAGGGGAGCCTTCTTTGTACTTCAACCACCTACAGACCCTCAAAGAGAATCTCAAATATAAAGCCACAAGACCAAACCTAACACCACTGTCTTCAAACGCTTGCGATGGTAAATATTTCAAGAGGTCTGGGTACTTTCCGTTTTAATGTATTGAACTCTAGAGAGACACAGAAGGCCAGAACTTCCATCCAGTCCTGGTCTGTGAGGACCATCTTGGCTTCAAATTTTGAAATAGCGCAGAATTCAGGAAAACTTTTACATAGAACGACACTGTATGATATAGGCCATTCGACCCAACTAGTCTGTGCCAGTGTTTATGCTTCACTCCCTTATAATCAACCTCTCCCATACTCCCTGTATTCCCTTCCCCTTGAATATATTGATGTTATTTGCTTCAACTACAGCGTCCAGCAGTGAGTGCCACATTCTCACAACCCACTCACTGCCTGAAGAACCTCTTCCTAAACTCCCTTTTAGATCTACTCCTGGGTATCTTATACTGTATTTATTCCATCTAGTTTTGGACTCGCCAACAAGTGGAAACTGCCTTCAATAAGATAAATCCATCTTATTGAATCCTTTAATGATTTTAAACACAACCATAAAGTTCACTGTCAATCACCTCATCTACAGAGGGGAAACGTCCAACTGTCCAATCTTTCTTCAACTCAGTCTCAATTTGGAAGCTATTTTCCGCAGGTCTGCGGCTGGAAATTCCACCTAGTCCTAGCCTGTGATACCATTTCGCCTTCAAATTTAAACCGTGCAGAATTCAATCCATAATTTAAGAACTGCTTCTTTTAATGTCAAGTTCTACCCTGACAATGACCCACAGTTATGTAATAAACATATCAGCCAGTCATGTAAGTCAGTGCTTCCCTCCCAGCACAGCAATACTGAGGCTAAACACACAAGGCAACAACAACATGCCTTTATATAATAATAATCCTTGCATTTGATATAGCGCTTTTCACGTCTTCTCGACGTCTCAAAGCGATTCACAGAATAGACTGTAAAGTGAATTGACTGTATATTTGTGGGCGAAATGCGGCGGCCAATTGCGCACAGCAGTGTCCCACAAACAGTCATGGGTTGAAATGACCAATTTATTGTTGTTTTTTGGAGGGATTATTATCAGGCGTGTGGAGTAAGGAAACTTGCCCCATGTTTCACCCTGCCGGGAATCAATCCCAGGTCTCTCGCTTGCAAAGCGAGTGCTCTAACCACTGAGCTACAGGACTCCACCTGTATAGCGCCCTCCACGCAGGGTGGCATCTCAGGACGCTTAAGACAGAGGGATACAGTCGAGAGGGGGATAGAATGGGTTTGCACTGTACTACCATGAAAGACAATAGGAATGCAAAGGGAAGACAATGTGGAGCCAGCAAGGGTTATTGGAGACGAGCAATGGGTGCTGCTGCTGGCTGTTAGTGCAGACTATAACCCGACGCTGGGGTAAGGTAGCATTTAAAAATCTTAGCTCTGGTGAGGGACACATCTCTGCCATTGAAGGACCCAGTTACTTGATCCAGGCTGTGATTATATTTAGGATCAATGTGTCTAGAGGCCACAGGAGCAATCCTAGCTTTCACAGATACATTTTTAGCTCATGTTTAATTATTAAACACAATAAATATTTGAGGAAAGTCCTCCCTAAAGTGATGCATTTGTTGAGAGTGGAGCCTCGCTGTAAAAATTTTCGTCTCCAGCTCCGATAGTGAGATGTTCACACCGACGAGGTGGGAATTAGAAGTGTGAAACCGCACGACGCACGTAATTAGGGGCAGCCCAATGGTTCATGTAGGTAAATGCTCTGTGAGCCGCGAAGAACAGGCGGGTCTGTGCTAAGTTGCTGATCTCACCAGGAGTTTGAGTTCCCCGTAGTTACCCAGAAATACTGGGATGGTGTGACACAGAGATTGACAAAGTCTGGGAGTTCGTCACATCGAGTAAGTGACGGTGAGTAAGTCACACAGAGTAACAGATACTAAGAGCAAGTCACGCACAGAGTAACATAGACTGAGAGCGAGTACCACACAGAGTAACAGAGACTGGGAGTGAGTCACACATACAGTAACAGAGACTGGGAGTAAGTCACACAGAGTAACAGATACTGAGAGCGAGTCACACACAGAGTAACAGGAAGCAGAGTACTGTAATGAATAAATGACAAAAGAAGTGCACACGTTACAGTATATTCCGTGAAGCGCTTTGAGACATCTCGAAGACTTGATAAGGCGCTATATCAAATGCAAGGATTATTATTATGATGATTACTATTATTATTATTATTAGTGTAAAAGTCACTGCCACTGAACTGAAGAGGAATTTCTCACCCTAGATTCTAACCAAACAAGCTTGTATAAAAGCATAACATGTTTGCGTTCTCTGGGGGCTGTATATATGCTAATATTGAACTTTGCAAAGTCAATTTTAAAATAAAGCGTACAGCCCAAAATATGAATAAATAAATAACAGGAGCACTGGCTCTGTGATTGCTGGTTTTCACACAGCACTTATATCTCCGGAAGATGTTCTTTCCTACCCATCACAGAGGAAACATTAATTATAGTCATCTTCATTCAGGGGTGCTAAAGAGTAGCCAGTCACTAAATGAACAGGGAATTTCAGTTCCGAGACTTGGCTGTTTGTGGGACATTGCTGTGGGCAAAATGGCTGCCCGGTTTGCCTACAAATACACAGTCATTACACTTGACAGCAATTGTGAAGTGCTTTAAGATGTTTCAACATTATGGGCGTTGTATCAAATGCAATCATTAATGAGGCAAAGCATACTCCATTCGCCAGAACCGGTCGAGGAGACGTGAACTGTGTTACACGCACACTGGTTTGCAATCCCAGTTTGGGTTTGGTTATATCGATCGGATACCACTCTCCTTGGAGATGAACTGGCTACAAGGTGACATGCCCGGCAACGGAATGTCGGAATCAAGCCAGCTCTCTGTGGGGGTCTCTAGTCCAGGTCCTGAGACAGAGCGGGTCCACAGTATTCCAGGGTACTCACTGCTGATGACAGCTCAGCCCAGCCTGGCTCAGCGGCAGGACCGAGAAGGGCAGACCAGTGACTGGGGGCAGGGAGTCATCCCACTCAGCTCCTGTTAACCCTGTCAAAGCCCTAACAGGTAGGATGGTTCTCGCTGGACAAACAGCGGGAAAGCTTGCCAGACAATGATATCAATGTCAAGCTACGCAGTTTTAGCTGGTTAGACTCCAGCAGTTACCCCAACACACACTCTGTGGCTCATGAAGGCTCTCGGAGTGGCTTCCAGATACCTCAGCTTCAGCAGGAAGCACGAGTCTCAGATAATTCCCACTGACAATTTGCTTACAGAGACGTGTGCAAGGTTATTAAAACGCCTTATACAAATGTGTTAAAAAACAATTCCCTCGTCGGGCTTTTTGAATATTCAGTTGCAATAGTCATTTAAGATAATTATTTTTATAATTATTATTCGTCTGAATAATCAAACAAAACTCAGTTGACACATCGTTTTCAAGTGACAATATAATGACATGGATTTGCATATTAAACGCACGATACCCACAAACTGTCCTTCCATCTATTTAAATGACTAGAACTTGCACCGTACGATGTCTCTACTCTCTTCGTGTGTAAATGCTATCAGTTAAATACAAGCAATTTGCACGGGCGACTGCACGAGCATCAGTGGCTTGTTTACAGAGTTACATTTGAAAATGAATGAATTAGTGCCTGATCTCGGTGAGTGTGAACTATGTGGAATATTAAAAAAAACAGTATTTTCGACGTATGTATTTACACACGTATGCAATGTCATCGTTGGAGTGATTAGAAGCTCTCTGGGACTGTATAGTTGCTGTACAAACGCAAATTGTTGTCGATTCCACCTCCACTATGCCTTTGCTCCGTACGTCTTTGATTCACGTCGTGCGTAATTGCGTACTTACACGTGGACTTTTGGTGTGTAACACGCGTGGCTCAGTACAAATCTGGGTTCAACTACACCGCACTACACTATCTTGTGGAAACTTCTTCAATTCAGCCTAAATTTGGGAGTGCGGTTTCCCAGTGTTTCCAAGGTAAGGTTGAATTGAAGAGTTTTCCACAATTCTGTGCCATCGTAAATTTTAGGGCAAAGTGGTCTCACAGGCCGACTGGATGAAATTTCAGGCCTCTGGTGTCCGTTTGTAATCACAGAACCACACACACAACGTACTAATCTGTCCCTTGAGCGTGCTTACAGAAAGGCATAAAATTCCACCCAATCTTAGTCGCTGTAGACCAGCCTTCCGGTCACTGAATAGATCCTGGTACAGTCTCCTGTTAATCACCCAAACGTTGGCCTCACCCAAAACTGTGAGAGCCCATCCGTCTCTTCATGCCAGTAAATCAGTTGGTTTCATGCAAACCTACACTTACTGCCAGGATTTACTGCCTACATTTCTGCCCCAAGACACATGCTGGAGAAAGCAAATGGAATTAGTAAGTTTAATTTATTACCCTATTCCATTACAGGAAGTCAGGAGCACCATTTTCAGCCACAGTGGACTCCTCAATGTCTGTTTTACAATAAATTACTCTTGTCAAAATGATGTTCTCATCTGCAATATCTGTAATGTAGTCCCCTCCCATCACAGATCTCACAAGAAATTAGACCCTCACCCACCCATTCCTCCTCCTCCTCTCCCAAAGGTATTGAGTTGTGCTAAGGTTTGGTGTCCCAGACTCCCCGATTCCAGGTGACCATTGTGTGAGCCCAGATATTGAGCGTCAGTAGATATTCACATGACAAGATCGGATTGGATGAAGAAAGCCCTATGACCCATCCTCTCTCATCCTTCCAGAACACCCACCCTACCGTCACAGCATCAAACTGCTTTTTAAATGAATCCCAGTGCCCAGGTCTCAACCACATTTCCTGGCAATCCTGTTCCAGTCGTTGATTATCCTCTGAGTAAAGAAAAAACGTATTGGTGTCTGTCC
This sequence comes from Callorhinchus milii, assembly GCF_018977255.1. NCBI lineage: Eukaryota > Metazoa > Chordata > Chondrichthyes > Chimaeriformes > Callorhinchidae > Callorhinchus > Callorhinchus milii. The sequence goes on from NW_024704749.1 coordinate 19,481,529, forward strand.
TGAAATTGCTCTTTACAACTCGAAAACTGTGTCCTCTTGTTCTGCACTCTTGGTGCATCCTAAAGTATTGATCGAGTTCACATTTCATTCCAATTTAAAATGTCATGCACCTCTACGAGGTCTCCTCTGAGTTGTTTAGTCTCAATACTGAAGACCTCAGCTGATAGTGGACTGGGCAGGGCAGGGGACATGGAGTAGGCAGGTGCCCACCGATCGGAGGGAATCATTACAATATAAAACACAGTCATACAACGTATGTATCTCCGAAACGTGCAAATTTCTTTCTCCGATTCCTTCAAGGGAGATAATTGCACACAGACAATACCGGCCGACATGTTAGCACTGCAATGTTCCCCTAATGATAACAGCAGGCCGATTGAAATTCAGATAGCCTTTAAACGCTTCCTATTCAATTTCAAGAGGACAATAAATGTCACCAGCCTAGTTAGCTGATGTACTGCAGGATTGGGACTAACTGTCAATGTGACAGAAATGGGCAAGAGGCTAACCACTTTGCACTTGCTTGCTACAGAACAACGGAAGCATTGGTGGAGAAGGAGCTAGATTAATGCTGCAAACATGGCAAGATCCTCTTTATTCACTCCACAGACAGCCTGAACCACAGTCAGCTCCTAAGAATTTAGTACCTAATTATAATCCTTGCATTTGAAATAGCGCCTTTCACGTCAGGAGTATACTCTGTGTTTGATAGTGATAAGATTGTGACAGATACTCCTGTCTCTGCAGGCCCAGCCAGGATAACAAGGAATTACTTTACACTGGGCTGAGAATGATGGAAAGCTCTTCAGTTATGCACATGGAAGGTCACCTTGAATAGGCACAGGCTGAGCCGAAGGACTGTTCATTGGAATAGAGGAACAGGAGGCCATTCAGTCTATCAAGCCTGTTGCTGGTGTATTGGATCATACAGATCTTTTAATCCCATTTCCCTGACTTTTCCCCATAACACTTAATATAATAATAATCCTTGCATTTGGTACAGTGCCATAACACGTCAGAAGGACATCTCAAAGCCCTTCGCAGGATTTATTGTGAAGTCAAATGACTGTGTATTTGTTGGTAAATGTAGCAGCACAATTGTGCGCAGCCATAAAGTGAGTGACCAATTTTATTTGGGGGATGTCGGCAGTGATAAGATTGCGATAAGTACCTCCGACAATGCAGCAACGCACCCCCAGCACCGCACTGGAGTGTCAACTTAGATGACATCAAATCTCCATGTGGGTCTCAAACTCATAGACTTCTGACAAAGAGATGAGGGAGCTACCACTGAGCCAAAGCCAAGATGACACAGTAATCCCATCAGTACCCAAGTATTCTCTCTCTCGCTTTGACATCCCAATTGATTTGGCCTCAACGTCCTTTCCATAGAGAGAAATAATTAAACGGAGAGGGCTGGAGCAAAAATAAAAGACAGAGAGAGAGAGAGAGAGTGAGGAGCGGAATGGAGAAAGAAAAGGAGACAGGAAGGATGGGAAACAATTCAGAGGAAAGATACAAGGGGAAGGAGACAGAGAAAGCAAAAGCAAGATAAATAGATAGACAGTGACAGAGAAGGAAGGACGGAAACACAGGCAGACGGTATGTGAGAGAGAGGGAGGGAGGCGGTGTTGGGGGTGAAAGATAAAAACAGAATGAGCAGAAAAGTACAGAGTAACTTCCCTCTTCCTTTCCGTTTTCATGTCAGAGTAATTTAAACACACTATTTCGAGTGGGATGAAATGTGTTACATCAGAGCCAAGAGACGTGAAAGCTGAATTATTTACATTCCTGATGACATAAGTGACTTGGCAATGTGGTGCTGTGAATCAATACAGTGTGGGTTCCGTGTGAAAACACTGAATAAATACATGGTGGGACATATGCTTCCTGCACAGGAATGAGCGAGCCCTGTTCTGTTTTCTTCCGACCGTTTTGCCTGTGAAAAGTGACTAAAATCATGTAATTTCTCAACACAACATGAGATCATTCTGTCCATCTGTAAGAGCCATCCATTTAGTTCCATTTACCCCCTTCCTCATGAACTAGGTGAGAGGAGATTAATCGGCGCAGATCAGCGAAGGCCAGTATCTATAACCCACATTGTCACTGACCTGGGAGTGTGGACGGACAGTGTTTGTTCTGCATTGTATTTATTTGGGAATCACCAGCTTGTTTTTTTTCCCCCACTGTCATACCCCATCAAACTAATCTACACAGAATGGAATTGCTGGCAGCTTCATGGCAGTGAACCAATGCACAGGAGAAAGTTTATTAATAATGCACAAATAATAAAACTAATTAAAATCTGCCACACACAAGACTTCATTACATTTCACAGGCCTAATAACATCCGCAGATCATTCCACTGCAACAGGCTCAAAATATAAATCCAATCCCTCTGAAACAATACCACTGAAACACAATTTTGTTTTTGCTCAGCTGGGAATCTGACGCATTCAGAAACCTATCACCATCCTTAAGAGTATCCAAACCAGGCTGAGAATTCCATGCATCCCATCTACACATGGAAATCCCAGTGCTAGATCATTTGAATGGAATGCTCTCTCTCTCTCCCTGGAGCGATGCATCCTGCTTACCTAATTCCGGAAAGTATTAGGTGCAGGTTGGCAAGACCCAAGGCTCGGGGACTCCAGAGAGTGGGTTGGGATACTTCTGGAGACTAACCAACTAAAACCAGGTCTTATACAGAATATACTGTAAAGTGGATTGACTGTATTTTGTGTGCAAAATGCAGCAACCAATTGCTCACAATAATGTCCCACAATCAGTCATGGATTGAGTGACCCAAATTTTTTGTTTTGGAGGGACTATAACCTGCCCCGGAAAGTGATCCGCAAATCGACTAACAACCGGGTTCCTACTTACTGCTAGGTAAACAGAGGTGTGTGGAATAAGGAAACTTGCCTAAGGTTTCGCCCAGCCCGGGAATCAAACCAGTGGCCTCTCGCTTATGAGGCAAGTGCTCTAACCACTTCGCTACAGGCACAGTTTAAAGATGTAAAATTAAATTGTTTGAAATACTGGGTATACCCTGAGGCAGAGTAGAATGGAACAATGGGAGAAACTTACTGTTTTATGAGTTGAGCCCAAAACACATTGTTTAGTTGAACCATCATTTCAAATTTCAGAATCCACTGGCGTAAATGAAATGCCTGACAAGCCTTTGCCGCTCCTACAAGTGAGGGATATCACAATCCCTGTGATTTGTGCTGCAGTCTGCATGCATCGTTTGGGTCTGACACCCAAACCTCCACCGAGTCTCTCAGCCTGTCAGACTATTTTTGGCTTAAAATTTAAGATGGTACAGACATTCTGCAGATATCTGCTTAAAAATTACAACTGAATTTAGGAATTTTCCATCCTGCACCTCTTTAACATCTTAATGCGATTGCAGGCGAAGACTGGAGGCGGTTGTGGACCTGCAAACACTCCCTTCAGAGGCAAGGAAATATTTAGAAATGTTTAGTTAGAACACAGGACAGTGCCTTTACCTCCATGCGAATCCTTTGATAATTGCGTGATGTGATTGCAAATTTTAGAGATCTTAAGACAACACTTTTGAACAAGGAGTTTGGGCTGAGAAGCAGCAAATCTTGCTTATCGTGGGCAAATGCAGTCTGATGGGCAGGGGTGGGGGAAGGAGGAGAATAAAAACAACAGGAGACGGATTATTCGGGAGGCGAGATAGAGATATTAAAACCATCAGCACAGTATGCGGCAACAGTTAAAAAAATGCACAGCATGCTCTTTTCCAGTTCCTTCACATTCCTATCTATAAGAACTCAAAATTTAAAACCCTTCAAGTCCCAGGCACATTCTAGGAAATGCGAGACCTGTCTGGAATAGCAAGCTGGTGGTACCATCAGCTTTGGTACCTCTCCCACCCCTCAAGCTGTTGCTAGTGTTACTGCTGTTATAAATCTTTATCAAAGGTTGCAGAGCATGAAATACACCTGTATAATTAATGGCCTTTATTAATCATTCATCAGCCTTCCATTTGCCTATAGGCAGTCACCTCCATTCCATTTCTGGCTGCATGATTTAACAGTCTAGAACGGCTGCTTCTGTACTTGGTCCCATGTGGTGCGGTAATTAGATCTACTTTTATAATTCCATCCCAGGAATATTAAATAATAATACGGAGAGGAAGCTGCATCGATCATAATTATATTCCCATGCTCCACAAATAGTCAGGGAACTTTGACACTTAAAGGGAAAGTATGTTTGATTCCTGATCATTAACTGTATAGCTTGTGTGTGTGTGTGTGTGTATGTGTGTGTGTTTGTCAGTGGAATATTCCTCTCAGCCCAGGGATGTCAGTGTTTGACATTATGTCATGTGCATAGCAGCGAGGACATGCCATACACTGTACATCAAGAAAGACAGATCCTTGAATAAGTGTAACATAGATAACAGGATAACAGCCTTTCTATGCCACTCGACATCTCACACATCACTCTAACCATTCATTATCTCACCGGTCTTATGCTTGACTTGGCTCAGTTGGGACTGTGTGCAATTGGCTGCTACGTTTCACCCACAAAACATATAGTCAATTCACTTTACAGTATATTTTGTGTGTTTGCGTACAAATACAGTCACTACACATGACAGGACTCACTGCGAAATGTTCCGACGTTATAAAATTGCGAGCTCTTTTAGCGTCGTGCGATAGAACTTTAGACAGTGCAAACTACTCTTTTTCTTTAAGATTTGTGAAGAGGCGAAGCAGATAATTGAAGGTTGGCATCCTCTCAATCAGCTAAAGACACGTTGTGGGTTCCACATATCAGGACATTTACAGTCCACATTAGATATGGTACACAGAATAGCGGCCGGCCCCTCCTCTCCTGCCCTCAGCATGGTGACTGACGTCCGTGGCAGTTAGCTACTTATTCTCTGATCATTCTTTCCTTTCTTCCTCCTCCCCACTCCCACAGTCATTTAGATCTCTCTCTTCAAGCTCCTGTGATCAAAATTGCAGCTGAACCTCATTGCCTGGGCCACAAGAACAGACACTTGGAATGAGATACCACTGGGTGTCCGTGAATCTGTCCCTCAGCACGATTCATTGCCAGCAGAAGTCGAGGGAAGAAAGAACATTTTGATGATGTTTCCAACTATCTGCTGCACTTTCATTCATTGTGTGATTATAGAAATCTCCCTCATCCTTTGATATAATATGCATTGGATGAATCTGAAAGTGACACGTTATTAGTGGAAGATAAGGGACTGACGTTGCCTGACAGGATACACAATAAATTTCCCCTGATCAAGCACAGAGGAAAGACAATCAATTAGATGCAAGTAACAAGTTAATTACCAAACGACTGCGGTTTCTAATCTTCAAATATTAAGAAGAAACTTCATTAAAGATCAAACCGCAGCTGTTCTAACAGAGCACCACAGACTGTGTAACGGGGCTCAGTTCACTTTCATCTTTCTTTTGCTTTTTCTCCGCTTCGAGAAAAACATTTTTAAAAAAAAGTGAATTATACGATTGCTCAGAACACACAAGGAAATGAAAGCTACCCCAGGGACTGGGAGAGAGAGAGAGAGAGAGAGAGAGAGATCAAAGGCCTTCAGGAGCCCATATTCTCCCACCCATTCCGGCACACTCCACAATTCACTACTCCCAGAACATATCACTATCTCCTTCTCTCCCAACTTTCATCCGCCCCCAATAAAGATTCCTTTCATTTATTTTCTGTTAAATATTGCACCGGCTTGCGTCTTTTAAGCATGTTCCTCAACATACTGACCCCTGAATTCCATCAGCGGCGATACACAACCTGGAAACTGCGCTGTGTGTACAGATCAACGTGCAGGTTGGCTGGGTCAGTGCTGAGTTAAGGACCACAATCAGTCACACACAGTGACAGGGCTGTGCCATCCCAGCATCAGTCACACACACGCACACCTCGGGTTTCAAACCCCTGATGGTCCAGGGCCCTCGGACAACTTTCCGACGTGAAGGGCGCTATACAAGTTTAGTATGTTGTTGTTCTCGTACAAGGCCTAAAGGGATGTCAAAAACCTTCATAAGCAACAGCAAAAAAGCCCACATAAAGAAAATGGCAGCTGCTGGAGTCTGGCACGGCGGGGATGGAGCTGCTGGGCAGTAGTGTACTGTGGCTCCAAATTGGGTTGGTGTAATTGGAAAACGAGCACAGCTGGCCACTGCCATTCAATCCTACACTCCCTCATTACCCACATCAAACAGGGCTTGTGGCGAGGAGCAGCAAGGCAATTGTGTGAGCCTCGCTGAGACAGGGCCCCAGAGGGGCTCCTGCCCCCGCCATCTGCTGCGAGATTCATCACCCAATCGCAAGACCACGGAGAAGATAAGCAGGTTGTTATTTTTATTATGGTAATGAGGTTGCACCAACAAAAAGCTCCGGAGATTCAAGATGGAACCCATTTGCATAATTAAGACCCAAATTAGTCTTTTCTCTGTCGCATTGATCAAAACTCCTGTAAACTAAACTGACGTGTTGTGCGCTGATTCCAAAACTCCAGCACTTCCTTCTTTGATATGTGCAGCAACCCGAGAAGCCTGGGTCCAAGGGGAAATATATCTTTATTAATCAGGCAGGAAGGTGAGGAAAACAAGCAACAAGGTCACCTCACTACCTCCGTCAACCTGTACGGTTTTGCCTTCTGTAAGATTTGGCCCAAATTAAAATAAATCGGCTGCTCATCTCATTGTTGTTTACAGGACGTCCCTGGCACAGATTAGCTGTGGCGTTCAACTCCATTGCAGCATTCTGTGTTATAGAGAAGTTTATCGATTTCCAACATCCAATTCTTCGTTTGATGTCAATCTGGCTCAGTCTCAACTCACAGTCAATAGCCCTCTCAACTCACAGTCAGAAGGATTCAAATGCCACGTTAGGACTTTGAGACATAATATAGGCTGAGACTGCAGTGCAGTGCTAGCTTATTAGAGGTGTTGTCCTTCGGATGAGATGTTAAACTGAGGTGTTGTTTGTCTTTGAGGTCAACATTCAAGTTCCTGTGACACTTATTCAACAAGAGAAGGGAGTTTCTCCCAGTGTCCTGGCCAACAAACCACCCGATAAAACTGGTCATCGACTTCATGGCTGTTTGTGGGACATTGTCTACAAATGGAAAGTCGCTACACTTTACCGTAAGTCCCGTAAATGAATTTTTTTTCGTGGCCTCATTTACTCCTCATTTAATGAGCATTTCAATAATGTGGTAAATCTATGCTTTGATGACAGGAAAGGCAACCACTACTATTGTTATTAAATTTAGCTTCCATCTGTCTAGTGATTCAAGCAATGCTGCTGTCAGTATTTCCAGGTAAAGTCTTTCTCCTGATTATCTTGGTTTATATTCCCTTCCTCATTCCATACTTGGCTTAGGCTCAGCCTGGCTCAGTCACTTGTACTTTTGCCTCTGAGTCAGAAGATTGTGGGCTCAAGCCCCACATAGGAACTTTGAGCTCATGGATCAGGCTAACACTCCAGTGCAGTACTGGGGAAGGCTGCATTGTTGGAGATGGCGTCCTTCAAATGAGTAGTTAAATCAAGATCCCATCTGCTTGTACAGGTGAACGTTAAAGGACACTATTGGAAAAGAGAAGGAAGTTTTTCCCGGTGTCCTGGCCACAATCCTCAGATAAAATTGGTCACTAACTTCATGGCTATTTTGGAAGTTCATGGCACAGAGTAGCTGCTGTGTTTGCCTAAATAATGCTAAGTTCCAATCAACTGTATTTTATGAAATGCTTCAAGACATTTATATTTCTTGAAAATTATTATTACTATAATATTAGTGTCATTACTCTTTGCAGAGACACTATGATACACATAATAATAATCATTACATTATAATAATAACCCTTGCATCACATTAGGGAAGACAGTGGAAAGGAGACAGACTCTGCGGATCTTATCAATAGAGCCTGTGTTTGGTCTGAGTCATACACAACCACGGTTATCCAAGTAATCTACAATTACATTGAGTCAGCTCTTTCTCAGAATTAGAGTTATCTTCAATATCAGGGAATTGTTGAGCTGATCAAGGCATCTAGATTATGAAAGGATTTGCTAAAATGGATGTTTGTAGGCTGTTTCCGCCTGTTGGTGGGTATAAAACTACAAGTTGGTCCGTAGTATAATAAATAGGGAGTTTTATGAGGACCTTCTTTACACCGATGGTGGAGAGAATGTGGAACTCACTGCAGAAATCTGCAACTGAAGCAAAAAAAAACTCAATGTTTATTTAGCGAAAACGTGCATCCGTGAATGAGAAAGGAATAGAGCGGTATATTCGAGGGAAATAGGAGGGTGGAGCTTTATGGGGAATTATTATATAAACACCGGCGAGAACTACGGGGTGACCAAAAAGTCGTGATACCATTACAACGTCTAATACGTCTTAAAAGAAACGATGATGTATTTTTTTTTAGAACGATATTAAAAAGTGGCGGAGTTTCCCACAGGACCAGCTACTGATCGAAGGCCAGAAACTTCGCCGGGAGTGAAGGAGCAGAAATCAAGGAGTGGACCACGAGCGAAAAGACCACCGTGTACCTGTGTGGTACGGAGGTCCCCCACCCCCCCCATTGCAGCATCGTCCACGTGCTCGTAGCCCACTGGACCATCGGATGACTCTGCAGCGTCACCAGCTGGCAGCACGGCTCAACTGCAGCTGGCTGGAGGCTTTTCGTTTGGCGGCGTCGAACCCACCACACGCGCGGACATCAACCTAGCGCCTTGTCGCATCTTCGAGACGCCTCACAGCGCTCCGCGGCCTATGCTGCAAAGTGTAGCGACTTTATATTTCGCGGGCAGCGGCCAGGAGAAGCAGGCTGGAATCGCTGCCGTCTGCTCAATACGCCAAAACCTTTTCGGGCCGCTCAACGGGAACGTGAGGAGTAAACGTAGGGAAAATTCTTACACCCTGCCTTTGAAGACCGATGCAGCTTGGGTTCAGCAGAGGTAAGACACAAGTACCGGGGATTGCTGCTCCTGCTCAGTACTGCCCTGAGTACATTACTTTAGACCCTTCCGCCCCACCCCCACACCCGTGATTTATCCCCAATGCAATATTGGGGCAACTGTAGCGGTGTCACAGCAGAGCTCAAGCTTGTCCTCACCCAACATTCAAAGACGTGTGAGTGTGTGCACCCACAGCTGTCGTGTGTACGTGTGTGTGCCTCTGCAGTGTATACAGTGGAGTCCTGTAGCTTAGTGGTTGGAGCACTCGCCCTGCAAGCGAGAGGACCTGGGTTCGATTCCCAGGCAGGGCGAAACGTTGGACGAGTTGACAGGTGGGGATGACAGGTGGCCTCTGACACAGACCTGCTGCACGGAAGCAATGTGAGGCAGGCACAGAAGCAGCGTTGGATCTCACTGTGACCTGTGACCTGCCAGGATGGACTCTCCCACAGAGTGTTATCAGTGCGTAGACAGCACATGTGTCACACTGATCGAGCCCACAGCCTGAGCGCCCGCTCACAGCACACAGCTGACAGCTCCCTCTGCTGCTAACTACCTGCCCAACGTACCACAAACCCATCAACTCAGTAACGGTTCCCAATTTACCAGAGTTTGCCCCGAATTACAGCGTGCCTTTCTGTTCATGTTTGAGTAACACTGATATTATTTTTTTTAAATATGGGTGAATGTAGCTCTATACTGAAGAATGCAAGAGGCTTTAGATAGAGAGCAAAGCACCCTTCTGCTACACTGTCCCATCCAGCTATGGCACAGGTTAGATACATAAAGCTATATTGTCGACCCAGCATATCCAGGTTAGCTACAGGATGGGCTGGTCACAGAAAAGCATTGAAATTTCGGACACAAAGGATGCCATTCAGCCCCATCGTGTTTGTGCTGAGAAAGCTAACGGGATCCTAGGTTTTATACATAGGGGATATTTATAGAGCAGGTTATCAAACCAAAGAAATGATGATTATCTTAAATAAATTATTATTACTGAGACTGCTTTAGTCACCGCACTTTAAGAAGGATGTCAGAGGCATACAGGATGTTACCAGAGATCAGTAGTTTGACCTATGCCGAGAGACAAGAGGAACTGAGCTTATTTCCACTGGAACAGAGAAGGTTGAGTGGTTTGATAGAAATTATTTCCACTGCTTGATAATCCAATTACATCAGTTAAAAAGGCTTCAATTAAAGAATTAACAAAGGAGCAAAGGAAGAGATTGAACTGAGAGTTCTCCAGCTGTGCAAGAGAAGGATACGCAGCAATTAGAAAAAAAAACTACAGAAAACAAACTGAAACAACTGATAAAACTCAAAGTGGATAGGTCGCCAGGGTCTGATAGCAATATCTGAGAATGTTGAGGGAGAGCCTCGTAGTTAACAGGAGATTGCTGGCACAGATTGGATGCTACATTTGCCCGTACGACAACATTCACTTTCCTTTCATATTAATGCTATGTGGTAAAGCACTTCGAGCTAGTTTGAAATGAAAGGCACTGTATAAATGTAAGTTAATATTATTCAGTGTGTAAAGTGCACAAATGGCTACCAGACACCAGAAGTTAAAGTGCAGTCACAACATGACACGTGAACCATTTGTTTATTTCACAACATGACATGTCGTGCTCCAGCCTGCTCCACATCCCCCGCCTCGCCCGCCCCACTATTGGCGGGCAAACCTTCTGCCACTCTGCCCCCACCCTCTGGAATTCCATCCCGCAGTCCCTCCGCCTCGCCCCTCCCTCGCCTCCTTCAAGACCCGTTTCAAGACCCTCTTTGACCGTCATTTCGATCACCCTGCTTCCCCCACTGCCCTCCACCCTCCTTGGTCCCGACCCCCTGCTCGGGTCCGAAACTCTGTCTGTCCAGCCCCTTGGGACGTCCTCCCGACGTGAAAGGCACTATACAAATGTGATTTTGCTGTTGTCTGTAAAAACAATAAAGAGCTGCTGCCACTCTCTGTGGCTCATTAGAAAGAAACAACTTGTATTTTATAGGGCCTTATCACATCCAAAATGTCTCGTAGGGCTTTATAATAGAACAACTTGTATTTATAGAGAGCCCTTCATACGAGTAGTGAATCAGAGCACTTAATAATTGTAGTGACTGCGTAAATCTAGTCGACCAGTTTGTGCACAGCAAAGAGTCACAATGTGAATGACCAATTTTGGAGAATATGGCATAACTAATTAAATCAGTGGCTGTTTATGGGACATCGCTGTGTGCAAATTGGCTATCACATTTGCCTACAAAATAACACAGTCCCTACAGGAAATCCTTTGAAACATTTGGAGATGTCCTTCTGATGTGAAAGACGAGGATTATTACTTTTATTGACTGCATAGAACAAGATGGCAGACAGGGACATTCATACCAATTTTAATATCCAGATTGCTCAGATGGTAAGAAATTTACAGCTGGTGGAATTTCACCCTGCAAACCTTCACCCTGCTGTAATATTTTTAAGGCATTTAAAGTCGAAAACGACCCTGTATTTAAAAAAATCACATTCCCGCATATTGCTCACGGGTAAAATATTTTAGTCTCTTATGCTTTTACGACTGATTATAAATGAGGTTCAAACAAAATAAGAATATATTTGGGCAAATAACTAACTAACTATCTAACTAACTAACTAACTAACCCCAGATGGCTTTGTCAGATGGTTTGTTGAAGGAGTTTCCTCCCGGTCTCGTTCTATGTGAAGCGTTTAAAAATAATCGACCAGCTGGAGAGTGGATGATCCATCCCTCTGCGCAGGGACCCAAAAGAGAGAACGTAATCGTAAAATTTGAAACCGGTTAGAAGTCAGATCTTGACAAGAGGATGAGGAACAGACTGCCCCAGAGAAACGGCCTCGAGACGGAATCCTACGGGATGTCGAAAAGAGATAATAATTAATAATAATGATCGCTGTGTTTTGATACGGCGACTCATCGAGTCGGAAGGACGTCTCAAAGCGCTTCGCAGGATTCGCCGGTGGCCAGACGCACGCCTCCACCAAACCGCTGTACGGCTGGCTCAGGCCACCGAGGCACGCGGTGCGGTGGGGGCGCGGGGGGGGGGGCGCGGTGCGGTGGGGGAGCGGGTGGGGGGGCGCGCCGTGCGGTGGGGGAGCGGGTGGGGGGCGCGCGGTGTGGTGGGGGTGCGGGGGGGGGCGCGCGGTGTGGCGGTGGGGATGGGGAGGCGCGCGGTGTGGTGGGGGGATGGGGGGCGCGCGGTGTGGTGGGGTGGGGGGGCGGGAGGCGCGCGGTGCGGTGGGGTGGGGGGGGATGGGGGGGCGCGCGGTGTGGTGGGGGGGATGGGGGGGCGCGCGGTGCGGTGGGGGTGGGGGGGGATGGGGAGGCGCGCGGTGTGGCGGGGGGGGATGGGGGGGGGCGCGCGGTGCGGTGGGGTGGGGGGGATGGGGAGGCGCGCGGTGTGGCGGGGGATGGGGAGGCGCGCGGTGTGTGGGGGGGATGGGAGGCGCGCGGTGTGGCGGGGGGATGGGGAGGCGCGCGGTGTGGTGGGGGGGATGGGGGGGCGCGCGGTGCGGTGGGGACGCGGGGGGGGTACCGCGCAGTGCGGTGGGGTGGGGGGGGTGGGGGGGCGCGCGGTGCGGTGGGGGCGCGGGGGGGGATGGGGGGGGGGGCCGCGCGGTGCGGTGGGGTGGGGGGGGGGTTGCACATCGCTGTGTGCAATTATTGGCTGCCGCGTTCGGCCCACAAGACACGCCAGTCGATAGTCTGCTTCGCGGTGATGACGACGACGACGATGATGATTATTATTAATAATAATAACTCAATTTCCTCGACTCCATAGATGCTGAGTTTTCCCAGGGTTTTTTCCCCGGGGGGGGGGGGGGTGAGGGGGGGAGATATGCCCCCCACCCACACACCCCCAAACCCCCCCCATTTATACAAAGCAGCAAAAAGCCTCGTCACTGCGGGAGGGAATGAACGCCCTCCTGACCAGTGACCCATCATTTTCTCCTCACCTCCTGGCCCGGGGCGGACTTTCTGTCTCTCCCCCTCTCTCTCTCTCTCTGTCTGTCTCTGCGCGGTTTTCTCTCCGCCTCCTTCCTGCTGCTGCTGCTGCTGAGGTGAACTGTGCATTGGGGGGGAAGAGAGCGAGAGAGAGCGCGAGAGAGAGCGCGAGAGAGAGAGAGAGCGCGCGAGGGCCGAACGGCAGCGCCCGGATGCCGCTGCGGTGAGTGAGTGAGTGAGTGAGGAGAGGGTCGCGAGGGGCGCCCTGAGTGACAGCTGTCAATCACCCGCGACCGTTGGTCCCGGGCCCCGGGCGCGCGACGACCAGGTGGGGGAGACGGACGGGCAGACAGACAGGTGGCGGCGGCGGCGGTTGGGAAGCGCGCGAGACCGAGCTGACAGGGCCGACGCCGAACCCCGGGAGGCTTCGGTCTGCACCAGGGCCTCGGCACGATGGCGGAGGGCGAACGGGGTTATACGGGAAGGAGGAGGGGGGGAAGGGGAAGGGGGGCGCGCGCGCGCGGGGTCCGACCTCCTTCCTCCCCGTCGGATTCAGGTTCCAGCTGTGAGACTTGACGGAAGGGCCCACCGTGAGGGGAGGGGAGAGGAGGGGGGTCCTCACCGCAGGCACCTGCTCCCGGCCCTGGAGCCGCCGCTCCGGGACAGGTCGGTCGGGGGGGGGGGGGGCGGGCGAGCGGGGGGGGGGGGGGAGAGGAGGAGGAATAGAGTCTGTGACGAAACGCGTCGGTGCCGGGCGGACACTGGGAGAGGGACGAGGCCTGGCTCTGTGCTGAAGGCCGCACGCGGCCTGTTCTGTTCTATTCCCGGGGAGTGAAGCGTAGGGGCCCGAGGGGAGGGGGAGGGGGGAGGGGTGACAGGCAGCCCCCGGGTGCGATGATAAGGCAGGTACAGCTTCCATGTGGAATGGAGGTCTGGGAGAGAGCACTGTGGGGGGGGGGGGGGGGTCCTGGCTGGTGTTTGGGGGTCGGTTGGGCGGTCGAGTGTTGTGGCTGTCATCGGGTGAGGGGGAGGAGTGGGGGGGTGGGGGTGGGGGGGTCACCGTATTTCCCCTTCTCCCCCCCCCATCCTGCCTGCGGGGGTCTCTGGATAGCGAGCATTAAGCGGGAACCCTGAGTATTATTACTCAGTAGTAATCATATTAATAATAATTATAATAATAATAATATTGCATTTGGTACAGCGCCGTATCAGCTCGGAAGGACATCTCAAAATGCATCACCAGATTTAAACAACTGACTTGAATTTATTCAGCGCCCCTCACACTGGGGCAGCGACTCAGAGCGGTGTGGACTGAAATTACCGTGAAATGAAGTGACTGTGTATTTGAAGGCAAGGGCAGGCAACGCCGTTGCCCACAGCAATAGCCCACAAACAGCCGTGTGAGCGAGCGACCAGTTTGATCTGGGGAATTGTTTGCCAGGACAGCGGGAGAAATTCCCTTCTCTTTTCGAATCCAGCCATGGGATCTTTGAAGTCCAGCTGAGCGAGCCTTATCGCCTCGCTGAGACATCTCAAAGCGCTTCACGTGATATATTGTAAAGATCAGAGAGCAAAAAAAAATTGGGATGAAAAGCCCCTTCTGCCCGTTGGAGCTCATCTTTTCAGAATATCCTCCCGACACTCCCATTACAGCACTGAGCTGTTCCCTGAATGATTTTACAGCACAGAGCAGGGTCCAATGTGACATCTTCCTGGCAGTTACCGACATGGGGCAACCAGACAGTGTTATTTTATTAACTTTAAAATAATCGGAACATTTCATATAAACTATTCATGGCTGTTTGAAAGACATTGCTGTGCGCTAATTACTACTATGTAGCCATAGTGTCAGCTTGGCTCAATGGTAGCAATCTCGCTTCTGAGTCAAAGACTTGGATGCACATAGTCAAAGCTGATACTCCAATGCTGTGCGGGGACAATTGTATTGTTGAAGGTGCTGTACTTTGGATAAGATTTTAAACCGAGGTCCCCTCTACCTGTTCAGGAGAACGTTAAAGATCCTATGACACTATTAGAAAAGAGAAGTGAGTTTCTCCTAGTGTCCTGGCCAACAATCCCCTAAATACAATTGGTCACTCACTTCGTGGCTGTTTGTGGGACATTGCTGTGCGCAACTGGCTGCCCCATTTCACCCACAATATACAATACGGTCAAAAACTACTTTTACAGAATATCCTGTGAAGCGCTTTGAGATGTCTTGACAACATGATAAGGTGCTAAATCAAGGATTATTATATTTCCCATAAATGCAGTCATTATGCTTGAGAGCAATTGGCTTTAAAGAGCTTTTTGATGTTACAGGTGCTGTCAAATGCAAAGATTATTATTTTTATAAGTGTGTGTGGATGCCAGATTGGATGTTGGATCATCTCAGTTCCTCTCAAAAGCCCTCTTGTCCTCTGACCTCTCCCTTTGGCCCTCCACCCACAGTTAACTTGATGTCACGGCCTCTCCTCTGCCTTCAATACCCTCCTCCACTCCCCAAATCCAGAACCATCTACCATCCTAGCCATTCCTCTGGTAAATAGCATCAGACACCTGTTTTCTTCTTATACATGCTCTAGGGTCAACTTCTTCCTCCCCATTCTCCAGAATGTTGTCCACCACCCTTTCTGTAAAGCACTCTGAGATGTTGCTTCAAAATTTGGGAAGGAATGAAGGAGTGTTTTGGTAAATGTAATGAATCTTGAAAATGCTAATGCAAAGTCTGTTTATTTAACTGACATCTGGAGTAACCTCCCTGTTTCTATTCTGCTTTTGCAGGATGTGAGTGCAGGAGTCCACGGGTCACATGTCCAGGCTTCTACCTTGCCCGCTATAATGTTCTTGGCACCTGTTTCTACAGTACAGAAGGATTGGCAGCCCTTTGGACCACCGCGGAGCTTCAGTTTTCCAGTGAGCTTCTCAGAGTCTGAAGAGGAGTTCTCTAGTATAAGCAGTGCCGTCAATGTGAATGTGCAGATGATTATAGAAAATCTGAAGCCCGATGATTCGCCTCGTGCCATGAACCATGAACGTAGCGATGGTGTGCAGACAAACGCAGCAGGAAAACGACGGAGTGAGGGTACATTGGATGATGTCGCCATAAAAGTCTTAAAAGGGACAGCTGTGGAAGATGTGAAATCTGGGTTCCCTTCCTACTCACTTGGTGCAGAAGGGTCCAGTTTGGGCCATTACATCCTAGACTCAGACAGTGATGAGTCCATTGACAGGGACATAGAAGAAGCAATTCAGGAATATTTGAAAAAGAAAACCGAAGATAACCACTTAATATCAAAGGCTGCTAATGAAACAAAAACTGCTTTAGGTACGCATCCTGACAATAAAGACTCCATTCCACACTCCGGTGATGGGATCACACCTACAGAAGAGGTATCTTCTGTTAAACTGGAGCATAGTTTTGGAAATACCGAGTCACATGAGGTTGATTTGGATGCTGCTGTATCATCCAGGTGCTCCTCTCCATCATCCAGTGTCAGCAGTAATGATTCTTTTGAACTTAGTATACAAGCTGAGATCGAAAGGTTCTTGCAAGACAAGCGGGAAAAGGAAACCATCAAAGTTGACGATAACAAATTGACTCATTCATTGGAAGCTGATACCATCTCATGGCAGAAGAAAGTCGGGGAGGGAAATCAAGGGAGTGTTAACAATTTGAAGAAACCAATTGGAGCCCATTCCTGTAAGAATTCAAATGAAAGTAGTTGTGATGACAAGCAGACCATCAAAAGCGAATACTCTGATCTGAAGCCCAAGCCCATTATTGCAGTTGCTGAGCTCTCTGATTCTAGCAGTGATGATGGCATTGAAGAAGCCATTCAACTCTACCAGTTAGAGCAGAAGAAAGGGAAAGCGGAGGATGTACTTGGTTTATTATCTCCGAAAACTCCAAATGCTCAGAAAAGTGCTGATCCTGTGTCCCCTTGTAGAATGAAGAGTCCAGAGAAGGAAAAACTGCAGATGCCTATAAAGAAAAAAGAAAAACTCTACACTTCCAAATCTGGAGAGTTTAAAATGTCCTATTCTAGCAACCTTTCAGATAGTGACTCAACCGATCAATCCAGTGATGAGGTTGCAACGCAGATCGAGATTACAAATATGGACTCGGAGCTTAGACAGAAAAAAATTATTCAAACTGAATCACAGTTTTCCTCACCACGGGAAAGAACCTTAATCTCCCAAGCCCATTCAGCTACCAGTATGCATTTTGCAAATAATCCATTGTCATTGAAAAAGGAGCACCACAAAAGCAGCAGCAAGGCATTCATCCAATGCTTTGGGGCTAACATGTTTTCTTCCTCAGAGAGTTCTGTGGACAGCAGTGACAGTGTTGAGAAAGAAATTCAGAATTACTTAGCATTCAAAGCAAACCTAACTAGTCAGAAAACAAATGCATTCAGTCCTATGGATGAACAGCATTGCAGTTTATCCCCAGCACTGAAGAAAGAAGACAGTCTGAATGGGTCTTCATCTTTGTCATCTGCATCTGTATCTGAACTATCACAATTTTCGTTGCTCCATAAAAGAACACTTAAGTATAGCATTGTCACTGTTAATAAACGGAGTGAAGAGGAGCTAAACAAGAGCCAAGTAAAAGAGTCTAGTAAAACCCCTGATGTGCTTGTTGATAAAATGGCTATAACCTATAAAGTTACAAATTATGATGGTGAATCAAAACAAAGCGACTCTTGGCAGACAGATGAGAAGAGTAGTTCAATAGATAGTGATGAAGACCTTGATACTGCCACAATGGATCTGTTAAAAACCAGGAAGAAACTGGGAAAAAGATTAAAGGATACAAAAAGTCGCTGCAAGAAAAAAGTCCGATTTACAGGAGCTGAAGTGCGCACCTACTCCCAACAAAGTACAAGTACTATTGATGGAATGTTCAAAACCAGTGGCCAGCTCCATCAGGGAGAAGGTCTTATTAGCAGTCATGGCCCTTTGAAAAGTTGTTTGTCGAAAAGTAGCAAGTCAGCCCCTAAAAGTTATTTAGAAATGAAGAATAAGGGAACTAAGAAAGCAGCGGTCCATCTCAGAAGTGAAAATAATCGTAAGGTCTCCACACCATTGGGAAAGGAAAGAATTGGAAAATCAAATGTTGGTTCTTCATATGCTCTTCAAAAAGTTGTGACCGAGAAGCCTACTGGGGGTGGTGTGGTAGTGGATGACAGCAGTTCTGTGGACAGTGATGACGGTATTGAACAAGAAATTCTGCGGTTCTTAGCAGAAAAGGCAAAAGTGAGCACTCAGGAGATGGAAGAGCGTCGGAAAGATGAGCTCAAGACCAATTCATTGCAGAGTTCACAAGTACAGGGAGAAAACAGTAAATGGTCTGTAAAGGAAGAGGTCTTACCAAAACTACCAATGCAGGACATAGAGAAGACTTGCACTTCTCACCAGATCGAAGGGTTTCACAGTGGTCAATATAATGTGGGACCATATAATGTGGAGAGAACTGTTAGTGGGAATTGGTCTCAGGGTACACAAGGGTTTGTTGACTCTAAAGAAGACGACATTGCCGATATTGGGCAGGTTTCATTTGGCAGTAAAAGTACACCGCACCAAACTAAGCACACAAAGGATATTAAAGAGTCTCCAGCAGTCTCCAGAATAGAAATTAAGACTGAGATAGTCAAAAAGCATTTGCAAATTACTGGCACAAACAGTCAAGAGAGAGATCCCAGAAGTTCCTGCTCTGGGCAAGACAATAATCCTGCTGGATACAGATGGGCTAGTAACCCTCCAGAAGGCTGTAGAATACAGAAATTTCAGATAAATCATTCAGTGCTTCATTTGGAAACAATGTCTGACAGATTTTCAACACTTGAACAACGAGACCTAAGTTTAGAGAACAAAAGAGAGCAGCAGCAGAACACAATCAAGGTTGTATCTTCTGAAGAAACTGCCAGTAAATTTAAATTACCGACGACTTTTAAGATGAAACCTCATGAAGAGACGATGGAGGTAGACTGCGGCTTGGCTGAGTACTCTGGAAGCATCATCAAGTCTGAGCCAGACCAAAGCCCTAGTTCTTCCCCTCACACTGAGTTCAGTGCTGTCTGGGACGCTGATGGTAGCACTAAATGTGAAGCAAACGGAGTTTCAGACAAGGATGCGAGTGGCATTTCTCAGCCTATTGGAAATCTGATTTTACGGAGTCCCCATGCTGATTGCATAACAGCAAAAGGCTCATCTTGGTTTGAGAGGCAGGAGCAGAGTGACCACAATTATCAAGGTGAAGAGAAATACACAATCAGGTTGAAAGAAAGCAACATGGAGCAGCACGTTAGTGAAGGACACTCAGACAGTTTGATGCAAGGACTACAACAGACATTAGACAGTGCCAATCTTAGACCACTGAGTCACACCTCGGTTACTAACCAAACAGAACTCCCAGTTCACAAGGAATGTGATGGGATAGAAAAAGGGGTTCACAGTGTAGGTCCAGAGGAAGGAAGTTTATGTGCACAACCCTGTTTAGAAACCAAGAGAATATCTGAAGGAGCTTACCAAGGCAAGGTCACTAGTCAGTATATGAATAAACAGAATTATACGGCACTGTCAGTACTTCAGATCTGTGCAGTAAGTTTAGCCTCGTCAGGGAACAGCACACAGGAAGAAAAGATTGGGGCTGATAGAACACAGGAGAAAGGTGAAGCCAAAAGTCAAGAAGACTTTTTTGATGAAACTAATATTGAATCAGGTGAAGATACGGGAGGTTTTGGCAGATCAGTAGTGGAGAGAGCAGGTTCTGAGGTGTAAGTACAATATTGTATAGTAACTTTCCACTAATATTTATGAACACTCAAGGCAGTCAGTATGGTTCAGCTACCCATTACAAGCAAAAGAGTGGAGACCTTTAAATGGATCGCAAGGCAAAAAAAGCAATTGAGGGAATTAGCCCAATTAAGGCCTGAAATTCCGCCTACCCTTAGCTTGTGAGACCATTTTGACTTGATCAATTTTGCAGAATTGTGGAGAATTCTTCAGTTCAGCTACACTTTGCAAGCTAATTCTTTTTGAGAACTGTGGAAAATCAAGTTTCAAATTTATAGACTGAATTTTCCACAATTCTGTGCACCTTAAATTTTGAGATGAATTAGCCTCACAGCCTCTGAACCTCTTGATTGCAATAAATTAAACTCACGCATCCATTATCTTTTGCAATATATACCTGATGGTGAATTTTGTTTTCAAACTCTTATTGTGTACGTCTCGTGCTTTAACAAGGAGATGTAAAGGTGGCATTCAAATTTGAATCCAGTGGCTTGTGACCTGGGAGGTTAATGGGTTTATGTGACTGGACTTGTAGTTTTGCCAAGTTCATTTCACATTAGGATCGATTAAGATGCAGGAGTGTGTTTACAATTTTGGATCATCTTTGTGCTTACATAGGTAGCCAGTGTCATTACTGAAAAGTGAAATTATTTTTAAGGCTACTTCTTCTGCAATCCTCATCGAGTCAGCATGTCCAGCTCAGTTACAGTGCCAGTTAGATGGAGAGTAAAGCTCCCTCTGCACTGTCCCATTAAGCACTCCCAGATCAGGTACAGCATGGGTTAGATGCAGAGCAAAGCTCTCTACATTGCCCCAACAATGTGCCTTAACCCTGAACCTCAGAAGAGGGTCTACTACTGCACCAGTTTGTCATTCCATTTCCACACAGTTGTGTGGCCTCTGAATGAAATCAGTAGTTTAATTCCTGTTTGTGCCACATTATGGGCACTAATACATTTCAGTTAGTCCCTATAGCCAGTGACTTTCAACTCATCGATATAGATTGGAATTGAAGCCATGTTCTAGATGTGAGTGGGAATGTGCTGAATTACTGTGTCACCAAGCTCCCTTGTGTACTCCAGTTCCACTCAGCAGTGTATTTTATAATAGTTCTCTATCGTGTGTACATTCTAAGCAGATCGTTAACTGAAGAGTACAGAGCTCTGTGGTACTGAAGGTTCAAAACAAGTAGCATGCTTGTCAGCAGAACATACATAGGCAAAGATGCACTGGAAACAATTCTGCCTTTTCTGCATATTTTATATTGAAATGTGAAACCTGTACAGACTCTTCATACTCTAAGAGTACGGATGGTATTGATTTTAATGAGGGTTTTCTTTTTTTTGTGAAACTTTTTCTGCGGCATTCTTTTCAACTCTAATGAGAAATCCAAAGCAGGGTATAATTTGCTTGGGCTGCAGTTCTTCCCTTCAATTGTATGCTGTGGACTGATTAATCTTCACCTTTGCTCTTTTGCTGCAATGTTTGCGTATGTCTGGGTCCATCTGTATTGGAAGCAAGGTAATGTTGCATTGTTATCATGGCTCAACAGCATTAGCTGGTGGCTCATAACTGAGCCAACACGCTACATTATGCCATATTCCATATTCTTCTCAGCTCAGCAAACACTCGTTCTCCAAATCATTTGTTCTTGTCTTTTTTTGTTCTGATGTACTTGACATTTTTCTACTTTTCTGGTGGGGGAAAACTGTAGTTTGAAATGCTCTTCCGTTTTTGCCCGAGGAGTATATTGATGTCACTGTTGTTACATATACTTTTTAACAAATTTGTGAAAATTATTTAAGTTATATAATTCCACATCTTGATGGCATTTATCTAATAAAGAGCAGACTGGGTTTGCAGTGTTCGTTGTCCTTTGTACAGTCTGCACAGGGCTCCAGCATGGTGGGGAGACTGTTGAGTGCCTCTCAACACACATATTGAGTACCTGTGCAACACAGGAGTGTTAATCTGCACACCACCAGATCAGGCAACATAATGAAAGTCATGCAAAAGCAGACTGTAAAATACTTTTTAATGTTTGTTTAATTCATCTTAATCTGATTTTCATTTCAAATTGTAATGGTAACTGAGTTTGCACTGAACACAATATTTTATTTTAAAAGAAAGATGTGCTCAAGTTGCACATGAGCAAAGCCACAGGCTTCTTCCCTCTCGGCTTCATTGTGTTCGC
Organism: Callorhinchus milii; assembly: GCF_018977255.1. Lineage (NCBI taxonomy): Eukaryota > Metazoa > Chordata > Chondrichthyes > Chimaeriformes > Callorhinchidae > Callorhinchus > Callorhinchus milii. Next base: position 19,503,492 of record NW_024704749.1, read on the forward strand.
TTACCACATTAAGACTTCACATGTAGTATGTGTGTTAACAACATTGCACAAATGAGGAAAAATGGTTTCCCCAAAAATGTATAAAAGGTCTATTAAATGTCGGCTTTACAGAGAGGTAATCTAATGCCCTTCTAAATGTGGTTTTAAAGTGCAGTTCATTCTGATCAAAATGTTCAGTGAAAAGAAAACGATTAGTCCCACTGTAAGCACCGTGCAAATATTACACATCGCAGGAGGGAAGATGGAACTGCTGACATTGTGATTTCATGTTTTTTTGAGGACCATCACTACCTTGGTTTTATATTTTGCATTACTATGGGTTCCTGAAATAGATTTTCCATTTTCAGACCTCCCTTTCTGCTTCACTCTTAGCTTTTGTCCCAAGCCCTGCTGTGTAGTTTGACTTTGCTCTTTGAGCAGGTGGCCAGTAGGCCACCAAGATAAACCTTGTACTGTGTATGGCTTCTCTACACAAACATACTGCAGAGGCAGTTTCCTGTGTGTAGGAACAATCCATTGCTAACATTCATGGTGCTGAGTTACACCCACTCTTATCAGATCTCGGGCATTAATAATGAGCCTATGGGTCCTGTAATAGATATGAAGAATTCTTTCTAGTCTTTACCACATGCTCCATTACACTCTGCTTCTTGCTCCATGCCCTCCACTAACATCACCGAAAATCGTAAATAAGATCGTAGAATCAGCACAAAAATGTCCAATAAAGAATATTGTTTTATTTTGACATGTTTAGATTCAAGGTTGAATATGAAAAAAGAAAATATTACTTTAATAATGTAGTTGTATAAATATGGTGTACAATTTATAAATAGCTTTTCATATTAGTCACAGTATATTTATCAGCCAAATACTCCCAAGATGAAGTGAATTGTCACTAGGTGTCTTGGGGTTTGGGTGAGTGTGACATTAGAAAATGATTTAAAGAGCTTCCAATAAGAACTGGGTTGATAGAAGTGCTATGTATAATGATATATATGTGTGAGAAAATTAAGCATTTTACAGTTTAAAATCCTAATTTGCTTGCTACACTTTCCATAATAACTTTATGTGCATTTTTAGAACATCTACAAAAGTAATGCAATCCTGTTCAACCGAATTCTCCTTTTTTTTATCTAGGAAATTTTAAATATTGAATAAAAAATGTTGTATCTTCTAATTGTCAGATTCAATCTTACCTTCACACTCACTGCTCTTTGATGAATTTTATTAAACTGAATGACAGCCTACATGCTAATTATCAACTAAGTTCCTTGCCATACTTGCAAAACTCTTTTGTATATCTGCAAGGTTACTTTAGCATTGCAGAATGCAGTGTAAATTTACAAGGATGTAACCAGGGATGAGTGGATACAGCTATCAAGAAACATTGGACAGATTGGAACTTCTGTCTCTGGAGATGAGCTGATTGAGAGGTGACCTGATAGAGGTGTTCAAGATTATGAAATGATTCAATAGAAGGATATTAATAGGCTGTTTTTCACTTGGTGAGTCCAAAACTAGGGAACATAAATATGTGATGGTGAGAAGCCAATCTGAAAGGCAGTTTAGGCGGAACTTCATTATGCTGAGGTGGTGTTAATGAGGAACTCACTGCCATAACTGGTGGGAGCAACAGCATCAACGTATTTAAGAGGAATGCTGGTGTATAAATGAGGGAGAAGGAAATGGAGGGATGGAAACTCGTGGAGTATAAATATCAGAGTGAACTGGTTGGGCTAAATGACCTATTTCCATCCTGCACAATTTTCTGTAATTCAATGTTTTCTGTTATGGTAAAAGTGTAATGTACTATTTGGTACAACAGTCATAATACGTGAACGCATGAACTTACAAACTTACTTACAAATATGTTCACACATACATAAGCTCACACTATCATTCAAAGTTAAGCCACTGACACACTGAACCACAGAGTTCTCAAAATATCCCCAACCATCAGGACATGGCCACGTCTCACTCCAGAATATATTGTTGATTTTAAACTCTGCTCACTCCCATATCTAAACACCAACATGCTTGTGCAACGTACACCTGCCTACACATGTATCTCTAACATTCTGTATGTTCCTGCATTTGTGTCGCAGGTTGTGTATTGAGTTTCAATTACCGATCCAGGGTTGACCATTTGAACCGTACATCACCTGAAAAGTTGCTTTGCAAACCCCATGGTGTGTTTTGAGACAATTTGAGGCACTATATCAAATGTAAGGTTAGTTAATAAAAAAAATTGGTCAGCCAATTTAACACATGCAGAAACCCATCGCCATGCTTAAAAGTATCCAAAAGAGTTCCAGATGTGTATGTCACCTACACGTGGAAATTCTCCTGTAATAAAACATGCACTTTTCCTGAAGGGGCTCACCCTGTTTACCAATTTCTGGGGAAGTTGGTGAAAGCCAAAGCTTGAGGGCCCCAGAGGGTATGTTGGAGTAACTGCTGGCATTTAAGCAACTAAAAACACATTGCAAACATTGTACTGTTATTCGTACTCCCAGTTACTGGTCTCCCCCTTGCCTTTGTACAGACCCGCCTGGCTCAAGAGAAACAAGACGGCCACAGAGGGTTGATTGGATTCCAAAATTCTGTTGTGAAACACTTCACCTTGGAGCCAGCTCAGCTGCAAGGAGGCCCCGCTTACCTATGCCCAAAGGAGGATTATTGATACCATCAGAACAAAATGGTTTGGAAACAAAAAATGAAGTTGCTGGGAACACTCAGCAGGTCAAGCAGCATAGCATCTATGGCGATAGGAAAGTGAGTCAACGTTTTGGGTCCACGACCCTTCGTCAGAATTTCGGATTGGAAGATCAGCGTTGTGATTTTCGATAATGGCTCAGGCCCCTTCGTTTACGGAGATGTGGAGAAAGCTAACTACTCAAAATCACAGAGAAAATGAATGTGTCATACAGCAGCTGGGGGTTGAGCACTAGTGTATGGCTCTGGGCACAGGCACCTTTACAAAGATGGCCGCCGTGGTTCAGTGTAAAGTTTCACTGCCCCACCCCTCCGGCTCTGGGCACAGGCACCTTTACAAAGATGGCCGCCGTGGTTCAGTGTAGTTTCACTGCCCCCCCCCCCAGCTCTGGGCAATAGGCACCTTTACAAAGATGGCCGCCGCGCTACGGGTCCGGATGTTGCTGGAGCACCGGAAGGTGTTGCCTTGTTTCCTGTCCGCCGGGAGGAGAGGGGCACCGACGTAAATAAGAGGCCTCAAAAAAAGTGTTGCTCGGAAATGTTAAGCGCTTCGAGCTTAAAGCTGCTCACCGGAGCCCGAGTGAGTAACAGCCGAGTAAAGCGACGGGGCTTCAATAAAGGAAAGAAAAGGGGGTTAAAGTTTAATTAGTCATTAAATCCACCATCCCATCGGGTCAGGCCCTCCCCCCCCACCACCACACTGAAAAGAGGAGGCAGTTTCTCTCTCCAGTGGGGGCTGACAATCCTCCGAATAAAATTGGTCAATCGCTTCGTAGCTGTTTGTCAGACATTGCTGTGCGCTCGCGGGCCGCCGGGTTCAACCACGGAACGCACAGTCACTACACTTCACAGTAAATCCCGTGACACGCTTTTGAGACGTCTTCCTGACCCGAAAGGCAGGGATTGTTATTACAATTACAATAAACCGACGGAGCAGAGCAGGCTGTGTGTTGTTTGGTGGGGGGATCAGCGGGGCTGTCCGACACGCGCGGAAACCCATCACCGTGCTTAAGAGTCTCCAAATCAAGGTGAAAATTCCACGTTATCCCACGTGGGACTGGAAATGCGCACTCTCTCCTTGGAGGGACAGATTCGGCTCAGCTAATTGCGGAAACTATTAGGTCCAGGTTGGCAAGAGCCAATGTTTGGAGATCCCAGAGTGTGCGTTGGGGTAACTGCTGGAGTCTAACCAGCTAAAACAGCATAGCGTGCCATTGATATAGCTGTCTCGCATGCTTTCCCGCTGCTTGTTCAGCTAAGACTACCATACCCATTAGGGCATTGGCTTGCAGGGTTAGCAGGAGCCGAGTGAGCCAACAGTCAGGGCATTATCCATCCTAACTGACCTTCATCTCCTCTTTCCTGTTTCTTTCTTCCAGAGACTGTGTCTTTGTCACCGCATCGTCATTGGACGGCAGCTTAACGTCTTTCTCCCAAAGAAGTGTAACGGTGAGAAATTAGAAATGTTCTGCACAAGAGGGTGGATAACAGACAACACGACTGTCTGTTTTATCTAAATCGTCCTTTGGTTTTACTAATCCCACTTTCCATCTCTCCACCTATATGCTTGATTTTATTGCTCAGGTTTATCTAGTTCCCTTTTGAACAAATCTATTTGATGTTGCAGCCTCTGTAACCACGAGTGCCAATGAATAAAAGTGTCGCTGTTTGCAGCAATAGCCTGCACCACAGAGAGAAGTGTAACTGGGAGATTTAGCAGAAGCTCCTTACACAAATCAAATATGTACACAGTCCCAAGTCATTATTTTTCCATTTAAATTCAAGATTGTTTCCTTTATTCACATCCTTCATTAGAGTACCAATAATGTTATTAGTTTTATTAATATTGCAATGAAATACTATTAAATTAATAAGATGTTGATTAATCATATGTATATCTTTTATGTACAATTTATGCAAAGCACAGCAATAACCAATAGGTGATTGATCAGTTATTGGAGGATTGTTGATCAGGACAGGAGGAGAAACTCCCATCTCTTTTCCAATAAGATATTAATATCAACCTGAACAGAAAGAGAGGACCTTGATTTAAAGTCTCTTGAGGGTCTGTCTGGACTGTGATCTGCAGCTTTCTGACCCCTGGAATTCAAGCGCATAGAGATGCTGCCCCGCGTGTAGGGTGCTATATAAATAAGTTGTTGAGCCAACTGACACCATCAGTGTATATGTGTCCTGATCTTCAGGACACCTTTCAGACACAAGCCCATGGGGTTCGTGATGATTGTGGCTCACATAGGGAGACTTATCAGTTGAACAGTCTGAACAGCTCTGAACTCCATGTTACAGGAGACCCCTATGTATTTACGAGATCCTAAAATGGTGCCGACATGTGCTGTTCCCTAGGGCTCTTGGGGAAAGTACAGCAGACACGTGGCTCTGCGGCGGTGGCTGCAGAGGGCAGCGAAGACTCTCTCCTGAAGTGGCTACTGTTATTCATCCCAGTCTCTGCATTTGGCCTCGGAACTTGGCAGGTATGTTTACAAGGTCTCATGACAGGATCGGATTAAGAAGGCCCTTCAGCCACTTGATCTCAGCCTCCAGAACCCCGCTTAACTGCGTCTAGGCTGTAGCAGGAGGTTGGGCCTTTTGGGGGAGGAGAGGGAATTAATGCTGTACGGGAGACTGGCTGGGGATGATTGAGGTTGTATAGGTGGTGCCTGGGAACGGAAGCTGTTTGGAGTTGGAATTGATGCTGTATAGTTGGGGGTGGGGGGAAGAGATTGATGCAGCATTGGGGCTGAAGCTGGTTTTCGGGGCAGGGAGTCGATGCTGTATTGGGGCTGTGTGGCAGTGGGGATGGGAGAGGTTGATGCTTTATAAGCAGTGCTGGACAGGGGTATCTGATGCTCCTTATGTGTTTTGTTTTAGGTGCAACGGAGGAAATGGAAACTGCAGCTTATCGCAGAGCTGCAAGAGAGGTGCAACACTGAGCCCCTGCCGCTGCCCCTGGAGTAGGTTGTGCTGAGCGCAGAGCTGCCACATTTACTCAGAAGCTAGTTTAAAAGATGTGTGTGGGTGTTAAGGACAGGGAGACAGTAACATGCAGTCCCACTGAGAGCGAGGGGCAGTCAGATCACAGATCCAAGAGGAAACAAGAACATCCTGCAGCCATCTTGTGGCCGGTTGTCGGACAGGAACGATACAGCCTGGGAGCCGAGTGACTTGGTGCAGGTCCCGAGTGACAGGTTACAGAGCCTGGGAGCCGAGTACACCTCCTGCTCTTTAGCCAGAGTTTGCTGTTAAACTTGAAGACCATTTGAGACTCTTTCATTTTAATCTTGAACCTCAGTTCTGGGAGCTATTTGACATGTCCATTTCCATGGTAACGCAGGCAAGCGGAGCTGAAGGAGCTGGAGTACCGGCGGGTCACAGTGCGGGGAACCTTCGATCATTCCAAGGAGCTGTACATCCTGCCCCGGTCACGCGTCGATCCAGAGAAAGAGGCCAGAGAAGCGGGGAGGCTGACCTCCAGCGGGGGGAGCGGGGCCAATGTTGTGACCCCTTTCCACTGCACAGATCTGGGGTAAGTGGGAAACCAGCCGGACCCCACCTAAACCCCCCCCCCCCCCACCCCCACCAGCAGCCAGGCCCTGCCCACCCCACTGGCTGTGATGGATGCTCTCAGCCTCTATTCCTGTCCCAACATACACACTGAATCCAGAATCGAGTTTGCATGGCCTAGTTCCACTCCCTTCACCAACTGAATGAATGTACTTTTGTGGTTAGCCTTTAATCCTCTCCCATATACGTTGGCCGCAAAATGTTTTGTTTTGCTCAACTGGGTGCCTGACACATGCGGGAACTCATCACCATGCCCAAAAATATCCTAACCAGACAAATTTCAACATATGAAATGCCACTGACAATAAAAATGTTCCTGTGTCTAGAAAGGAACATGCAATCTCCCCAAGGGACGTAGCCTGCTTATCTAATTCCGGAGATTATTATTTGGTCATTTGACATCCAACAAGTGCAGGTTGAAGTCTTACTTGGTGGATGGCTGGTAACAGAAATTCCCTCCAAGCATTCTGGATGGTGAGCATCTCAGCCCAGCGTGAAATGTGTGAGCATTGCCACTATCTTCCTGCCCACATCTTGGGTATATTTACTGTATTTAAGAGAAATTTGAGTGACATTGTGATTAAAGTTGAAACATCAAGCTCCTTTTTTCACCACCTTGGTTTTGCCTCTAAAATGCTTTTTTTTTTCTGGGTTTAGGGTACGAATTCTCGTGAACCGTGGCTTTGTACCAAAGAGAAAGATGCACCCTGAAACCCGATTGCAGGGACAGGTGAGCGGAAGTGAGACTGGGTTTGAACCCCAAGCCTTTAAAGGGCTTTTCTTTGCTAAGAGCGATTCCTGGCAGTGTGGGGCTGGACAAGTAATGCAAAGTATGTTTGTGTTTTGAGCCATTTTAAAGGGATGGCAAGCAGATTTTATAAATTATAACTAGATGTATAGAATAAATCTTTCTGCTCTGTCCTCTCAATTAAACATCCAGTGCAGTGTTGCTCTGTATTTATCCTGTGCTGTTGATGACGGATGGACGGTGTCGAGGTAGCCTTACTCACTATATAACCTATACTGTGGTCAAGCTGCGTTGATAGGACAGTGTAGAGGGAGTGAAAAGCACATTCCCAGTGTTATTTGACTGACATAGTGAGGCGAAAGGCAGTTTCTGTATTGATTGCACAGTACATGCTCTGGTGGGCTGCCCCTCTGAAGACAGACTCTTCTCTATCTCTCTCCTCAGATCACTGAGGAGGTGGAACTGGTTGGCGTGGTGCGTCTGTCTGAGACACGCAAACCTTTTGTTCCCCAGAACAACCCTGAGAATAACCATTGGCATTACCGGGATCTGGAGGCCATGGCCCGGGTAGCAGGGACTGAACCAATCCTGATCGATGCAGACGCCAGTAAGTGACTCCCTCACATGACAAACAGCACCATTGCTACGATTTTATGGAACACTTATTGCAGTCCCTGCAATGTTTCAGCACAGGAGGTCTCAATCAGAACAAACCTGCACATGGCAGCTCAGACCCATTTGCATTCTACAGGGTGTTCACAAAGTCCTGTTACCAACCCCCCACATGTTTTTCTACAGTGCGCTGATCAACAACTGAAACATGTGGAAGAATGATAATTGTATTTAGAAGTATTTAATTGTATTCAGTAAAAGAGTTTCACTATTTAGACATCCAGAGGATCAGTGTGTGTGAGTGTGAGCGCCGTCATTTTCATGGAAGATAATGATCCATCACCATGTTCGGTGCCACATCTTCCGTAACACGGATGGAGTGAGTGACGAGGAAGTTACTGGTATCAGACATTGTTACACTCGACTCATCTGCAGCAGAAAATAAAAATTGTCAGAAGGGGGAGTAACAGGAACGTGTGGACACCCTGTACATGGTAAACATGTTCAAACTCATCTTTGTTCTTGAGCAAATTCTAGTATTCCCTTTGAACCAGCTCTTGTGCTCTTTCTCGCAGGCAGTACAGTCCCTGGAGGCCCGATTGGCGGCCAGACTCGAGTGACGTTAAGAAATGAACACATGCAGTATGTCATAACCTGGTGAGTTCATTACACTGGCTGTTGCCACTCATCAGCTGCTAGAATTGAACTCGATGTGATTCTTCCATTAATTTATCATTTCCCAGGTACGGGCTTTGTGCAACCACCTCCTACCTGTGGTTCCGAAAGTTTATACAGAGAATACCTGTCTAGAGCTGCACTCAGTGATTGCATCGCCAGATTCACAGAGCAGAGGTGACCTTGCATCAGTGGAGAGAATTTCTCAAGATTCAAGAACCATGTTATACCAGTGTGATTGATAGCTGCAATTATTGAAATAAACCCATTCCTGCTAGACTTGTATTGGTACACTGTGGGGAATTCAGCCGTTGTGAAGCTGCTCTGTTTAAACAGAGCCAGAGGGGTTTAGGTTAAGCTTATCAATGGTGGTTGCAACGCAGGCCAAGTTTATTCAATTTAAATGTTGACAATATAAACCCAATCCACGCAGCAGCTCCCAGGGCAGTTGCCATCCATCAATACTGCAGTGAGCTGCTTGGATACCTCCTGATCCTAATCGGAGCAGGTCAGTCTGAGGCAATATTGTTATGAGCTGCAAAGCGGTGCCAATGACAGCTCTGTTCACTCAACAACACAACACTCAGTCTCACACCAGGTGAAGAATAAGTTGTCATTTTAATGTAGAATTTTATTTATAACAGCAGGGAAAGCAGAGCAGTGATTTATGGTTAGGCCTTTATGTTTCAGTTGGTAATTAAACACGGTGGCCTGGCTTTCAGCCTCTCTGCCCCCACACTCTGGAACTCTATCCCACAGTCCCTTCGCCTCACTTCCTCCCTTGCCTCCTTCAAGGCCGATCTCAAGACCCTTCTCTTCAACTGTGCCTTTGGTCTCCCTCCCACCTCTCTGCCTTCCCTCACCCCTACACCACCCCTCCCCCATGCTCGGGCCCCGACACCTAACTGTTCAGCGCTTTAGGACATCCTCCCAATGTGAAGGGCGCTCCATAAATGTAATTTTGTTGTTGTTGTTGTCTTGAGTTACTGGTACCCCCCGATGGCGCAGGTGTATATAATTGACCTCAGGCTATTGAATGTAGTCTTGAAATATTATTTTTAAAAATGTATTTTAAATGTTATCACAGTTAATGTGGCTTTTATTAATTTAGTCTTTAATTTCAACCTGAAGGGGTTTGAACTGAGGACTGCGGGGTGGGGGGTTCCACATGTCAGATATCCAGCTGACCAGTCAGCCCAGGCTGCTGTGTGGCTTCCGAGTGTTACTCGGATTGTTTGTTCCACACTTTAAGCTTCAGTTGAAGAAATTCAACATCATCATTGCAACACGGTCACTCACTCCATGGTTGTTTGGGGGATTATACTATGTGCAAAATAGCTGCCGCTTTCATCCAGAGCACACACAGCCACATCACTTCACAGTATATCCTATGAAGACATTGATCATGTTATAAAGTGCCATATCAGGGATGATTGTGAAAGGAACTCACAGCAATGCAGTTAAACCCTGGCTTGGATAAGTATTTACCAACCTCAGTCACTCACAAGACACTTCCTATTTACCTCCCCACAATATACTGGCTCCCAGAACTGCTAAGCAGCCCTTCACTTTACCCCACTGTGTAGGGGCCACAGGTTCACACAACTGCAGTTCTGTACCTCAACATGGGTGTGTTGAACCACAGCTGGCTTGTCTTGCTCTTCATCAAGGACTAACCATGTTCACACCTATGGACAAGTGAAAATGAGACTTTAGCACAGCGACAGAACAGACCATCAGCAGCTTGAGACACCTGAACCAAACACAGTTACCGAGTGCAACACGTATTCAACTCGATAGTTAGGGTCAGAGAGCTGACGAGGACTACAGTGAGGTGCAGTGCTGAGGTTTTTTTGGATCAGTTACTTAGTTAATGGCAGTTTTTGTGCTTAGGAGTAAGAACAATTGACATGCACTTCATCAAAACGCCAGCCTTGACTGGCAAAATCTCCAGGGAACTATAGATTTGTTTTTAAACTTCTGCGTGGGCGGCATTGGGAGTGATTTCCATTGAGATGAGGTGCTGGTGATGGCAGCGATCAGGGGTTAGGGACAGGAAAAAGCAGCAAGGGCTCCAGCTCCCACATGTGGCCATCAGCTGAGGACAGACTGGGCTCAGATGCAACACTTTTACAAACCTGCAAAAGTTTCATTATAACCTGGAATATTGATTGCTGTGTGGAAATTGGCTGCCACATTTACCTACAAGTAGTTATTACACAACAGTAATTGCTGTGAAACACTTTTGAGACATTTTGACGCGGTAGCAACCGAAAGGATAACCACTTAAGTCTCAGATAGTGACTTGTGGACTGGTTTCTGGGCAGCTAAAAAAGACACAAAGGGCGTCACTGAACGGCAAACACAGAGCGCGGGGTGGGAGGAAGTGCGGGGAGAGCTGCATCAGCGATCTTGGTGGTTTGTCATCTGTTTCAGGATCAGACAGCAAATATTGGTTTCACATCATCTGCAGCGTGTGCACGCTCCTCGCTTCATCTGGGTTGGGGGGAGCGGCTGAGGGAGGAACGCTGGTCGGGGGGGCAGGCTGGATGCCACGAGCAGCGCGAGATGGGTGACGCGGGACAGGCTCAGTGCCCCGAGCTGTAACCGCCGCCGCCTGGACTCGCCGGGCCGCGCTCTGCACGCGAACTGACCTCGCGCTCGTCAAGAGGGCTGAGGTCTCTTCTCCCAAAGAAGAGGTTCACAAAACTCTCGAACCTCCTGCTGTTTTATAGCCGCATTTGCTCGTCCCTTCTGGCCGTTCACCTGAAGACAAGAAAAAAAAATTTTTTTGGGGGGGGAATTGTTACTCGTATTACTCAATAACGACTTCCCCCATATCCCCTCATTGAGACCCCCAAACCTTTCTGCCTTAGCCCCTAAATCTAACCCTCAGGTCATCTTGATATCCCCCCCCCCACCCACCCCGGTTGACCTCTCCTAAACCGAATGCCTTCCCCTTAGGGAACGCGGGTCGTCCCCGAAGACGAGCCCCTAATTTCTCCTCCTCCCCCCACCCCGACCCCTCGCTTTTCGGCCACGAGTTGTCTCAGCGACCCCACCCCCCCCCACCCCCTCTTATGAGGGTAATGGGGAGCCACATTTTACCCGGGAATCAGCAGCTTCGGGGCCGCTTCCCTCATCGCCGAGGTCCCTGCGGGGAGTTTCGGCCTCCACGCGTGAGTGCGGCGAGTCCCCGGGGGGGAGGATGGAGGCGGATCGTCGGCGGCCATCGGCGGCACCTTCTTTCCTCCTCCTCCTCCTCGCGCCGGGGATCTAACCGCCAACGGACAGGGCGCGGGGCATGCTGGGTACTGAGCAGCAAGGCCCCCCGCAGCTGCCCGGGGATTTGCCAGAGATTCAAATCCGTTTGTAGCCCAAAAGTAGCCCCGATACGATAGGGAGTGGGCGATTTAGTTCTTTGTGCTTCGTGAAACAGTGCAAGAAAAGGGTTTTCAAAGCGAAGGGGAAAGGGAGTGTGGGGGTGAGGGGGGGGTTGCGGGTTTAAATTGACAATTAAGCACCCGCCCAAAGACGGTTTTTTCACACGCAAACCCGCACCATTGGGCGTGAAACCGCCCACTCTGCGGCATCGGCAGAAACTCTCGCAAGACTACGACACCCGTTGCGGCGACGCAGACTGTTGGGCTACTTTTGGGCTAGTGTTGGGCTGACTTTGGGCTACAAACGTATTATAATTTCTGGCCACCTCGTGGTTTCCATAGGAACCAGGCCGAGGCCCCGCCATGAGCCTGAGCCGCGGTCTCCGCCGCCTTGTCAGCCTCCGGCCTGCCTTGGGGCTCGGCGGCGGCGGCTTCAGGAGGCAGGGGCCCGGGCTCCTCTCCGCCTCCTGCTGCTCATGCCCCGCGGTTCGAGGCTTCACTCCCGGCCGGACCCTGCGGGCCGCGGCGCCGCTGGCAGAGACGCCCCCAACCCACTACCAGCTGTCCTACACCTGCAAGGTGGGGAGGTCTGTCTGTCTGCCCCCCCCCCCCCCCCCCCCCGAGGGTGGGGAGAGGGGGTCTGTCGTCTGTCTGTCTGTCTGCCCCCCCCCCCCCCCCGAGGGTGGGGAGAGGGGGTCTGTGTGTCTGTCTGCCCCCCCCTGAGGGTGGGGAGAGGGGGTCTGTCTGTCTGTCTGCCCCCCCCCCCCCCCCCCCCGAGGGTGGGGAGAGGGGGTCTGTGTGTCCCCCTGGGGGTGAGGAAGGGGGTCTGTGTGTCTGTCTGCCGCCCCCCCCCCTGAGGGTGGGGGAGAGGGTCTGTCTATCTGCCCCCAGGGGGTGGGGGAGAGGACCTGTCTGTCCACAGCCCAGAGGGTGGGGAGGAGGGGCGGGGAGAGCGCCTGTGCCCATAGAAGCAGAAATGGATCCCTGTCACCAAAGTGGTTGAGGTTGAGACCAACCCTATTGCTTGGAAACTCCAATATTCCCTCAATAGGTTCTTGCGCTTAATCGGGAAACAACGGGCGAGAACTTTCTGGGTTGAGACCCTGAATCCAGCTCTAGTCTGTCCTCCTCGGCGGTTCCCACTGACGGTTAACAACAACCAAATGACATTTGTATAGCGCCGAAGATCTTAGTACTGTAGATGGTACTATTAAAAGGGAGGACGATTTGAAAAGGGAAGGGAGTTGCTGGTCAAAAAAAACAGATGAATTTGGGATTCCGCGCAGTGTGTGGGACATCAATATCATAGATTAGTACCATGTTTTGCCATATTGACTGTCCCCAAAGTACAGTATAATAATAATAATCCTTGCATTTGATAGAACGCGGTATCACGTCATCAAGCTGTCTCAAAGCGCTTTACAGGGTTTTATTATAAAAGGTGGTAGTTATGTATTCAAAGTCCCATTGTGGACCATTACCTTCTGATTCTGATTTCCATAAAAGGAAAAGCTTGGAAAACAGGGCACACTGTTCATTTGGAGATTACTGAACATACAAGTATTTTATTTGTTTCAGGTTTGCAATACAAGATCTACAAAAAACATCTCAAAATTGGCTTATCACAACGGAGTAGTTATTGTAAAATGTCCAGGATGTGACAATCACCACATCATAGCAGATAATTTACGATGGTTTGCAGACCTTGAGGGGAAAAAGTAAGTTCTTTTCTTTTGTATAATGGGGTACATTTCAAGGAGGGATTGGGGGTGGGGGGGTAAGTGTATGTCTGCCGTCCAAGATCTCAACCAAAGAACCATTCTTTATATTTGAGCCCAGAAACAGGGTACTGGTGGGATATTTGACCGTGAGATGGTGTTCTAGTTACAACTACAGTGTCATACATAGCACAGCCGAAATCCTTATTTGTCACCTCCCATCTCGATTATTTCAATGTCTTTCTCAACAGTTTTCTCGGCTCCAATATTCATAAAAATCCAATTAATTCAAAACTCCTTCGCCTGTTTCCTCGGACAACACCTCCAATAATTCAGCACAGCCACAGCAGCATCAGCCAAGATAATGTGAGTTACAAATCCCTACGTGGGGCTTGACCATAACCTTGTGACTCCGAGGTGAGAGCATTATCAACTGACATAATGATAGCTGGGTTTCAGTTTGCATAGTTGATGGGACACTTGCTGCTGAGTCAGAGGTGATGGGTTCTTAGCCACATGTCAGGAGTTTGAACTCAACCAAATGTGAAAGGCGCTATACTAAATACAATTATTATTGTAATCAGAGTACCACCAGACATCCTGCTGTAAACCCCACACTCACCAGGCTTCAACAATTCCCCATTTCCCATCGGAGGATTCTTGTGCTGCATTTCAAATCACTTCGCACTCTTGCCTCGCTCCGTCTCTTGAATCACCTCCAGGTCCAGTCATGCCCACTCCTTTTGTTCCATAAACTCATGCCAACTCAACTCCGAGCCTCCATTGGTAGCTGGGCTCTCAGCCACTATGCCGCCGCTTTTCGAACTCACTCCCTCTTTCGGATCGGATAACGCATTTATTGTGTTTTGTGATTCTATATCTTCAGGAACATTGAAGAAATATTGGCAGCAAAAGGCGAGCTGGTTAGACGAGTTAACCGGGTGGTCGGGGAAAATTCCTTAGAAATTATTGGTGAAGAAATTGTGGGCAGCCAACCCACAGATTTACCCGAGGATAAACCCAAACAACTCACAGACTCAGAGGAGCAAGTAAAAAGCTAGCACTGCTGTACCGTGGAATCTTCCGACAAACGTATTATTCATTTGTACCGAATAAACGATTTAAGGGATGAGTAAGTGTTTGGGATGCTTTGGAATTTCCTCCTGATGTGAAAGGTGCGATGCCAAATGCAAGGTTTAAAGCGTTACAGCGCCTTGGGACGTCCTCCCGACGTGAAAGGCGCTCTATAAGTGGAATCTTGTTGTTGTTGTTGTTGTTACATTTCATTGAAAAAATTAGGGTAATTTTTTTTAAAAAATAGGTTAAGGCGACACCCGCCCACAGCGCCACAAAAACCCGCCCAATTGGGCGGGAAGCCGCCCAATCTGCCCGCCTGGCAGCGCACCCAAACTTGATGCCGTGATTGACGTGGGTTTCAGCCAATCGCGGCGCAGCGTGCTGCGAGGCGGAGCCCTGCCACGCCAATCAGAGCGGAGGAGCGGCGGAGCAGGTTTGGTTGTGGCGGCGGGAGCGAGCGCTGGCGCCCCCCGAGGTAAGGGATGGGCTCCGGCGGCCTCGGGCTGCGGGGGAGGCCGGGGCTCGGCTCGGCCCGGCCCGGGAGGCCCCAACTGGATCATTCACATCCAGGGGTTATTTTACAATGGGCACAGTCCACCGGCACTGCCCCTTCCCCTCGCGCAGAGCGGGCACTGATCCCCTAACTTCCTGCTGAGCCCCACACCCCCTGCCCGGAGCGGCCACTGACCCCCACAGAGCGGCCACTGACCCCCACAGAGCGGCCACTGACCCCCACAGAGCGGCCACTGACCCCCACCCCCACAGAGCGGCCTCTGACCCCCACCCCCACAGAGTGGGCACTGACCCCCACCCCCACAGAGCAGGTGCTGACCCCCACCCCCACAGAGCGGGCGCTGAACCCCTCCCCCACAGAGCGGGTGCTGACCCCCACCCCACAGGGCGGGTGCTGACCCCCACCCCCACGGAGCGGGTGCTGACCCCCACCCCCACGGAGCGGGTGCTGACCCCCACCCCCACAGGGCGGGTGCTGACCCCCACCCCCACAGGGCGGGTGCTGACCCCCACCCCCACAGGGCGGGTGCTGACCCCCACCCCCACAGGGCGGGTGCTGACCCCCACCCCCATCACGTATCCTCAATACTGAAAAGCACTTCACAGAATTGACTAAAGTGAATTGACTATATTTTGTGGGCAAAATATACATTCCTCCCCCGTCTGGGAAAATAGGCACTCTCCCCCAAAGAGTGGACGGACACTGACACGCGCACAGAGAGGCTACTGCCCCTACTCACCCCCACCCCCCCCACCACCACCACCGCACAGAGAGGGCAAAGTTAATTTGTGGGATGCCGAGAGAGGGTAGAAAATTGGGAATGAGCAAAATACAAGCATTATTTTCTTCATTTTGTGGCTTCTCTCAATTCAGGAAAGCTGTGGAGAATGGCACAACCGCGAGTGCTGCCCCAGAGCAAAGAAACACTGCTGCAGTCATACAACAAGAGGCTGAAGGATGACATCAAATCTATTCTGGATAACTTCATGGAGATCATAAAAACAGCTCGGGTATGTTTTCACCAAACTCCCACAAGCAGCAGTGAGCTAAATGACCAATTAATGTGTATGACTGTTGGCCAAGACACAGGGAGAAACTCCCTTCTCTTATTGAACAGATAGGATTTTTAATATCCATCACGGCCGATTTGCAGGACCTAGGTTTGACGTCTCATCCAAAGGGCAATGCAGGGCTCCCCACCCCATATATTGGCAGGGAGTGGGGGGGGTGAAAGCGTTAATTTAAGAAATGAACTCTGATCAGAAGTCTCTGTTTTGCAGATTGAAGATGAAACTCAGGTTTCCCGGGCAACTCAGTGTGAACAGGATCATTACGAGATGCACGTGAGGGCAGCAAACATTGTGAGTATGGAGGACAGTATTCCATTTAACTTTGGGTACCTCATCACAGTAAAACTAGAATAGCATTGGAGAGAGTGCATCTTACTCCACTCCTTTGCTCGCCTCTTAGATTGACTAACACAGGCTGGTTGTATGTCCTCCGCCCTACCCAAGCTATTGGTGGCCGAGCTTTTCCAATTCTCTTCCCCCCCCACCTCTCCCCTCTGGAAATCCATCCCTCGAACCCCTTGCCTTATCCCTCACTATCTGTCAATGTAAAGTATTCTGTGAAGCGCTTTGAGACATCTCAAAGATGTGATAAGGCGCTCTTATCAAATGCGAGGATTACTGCATTGCAAACTTGGTGGAGCAAACAGGCTGTTTGATGCTGTAACACTCCATAAATGTCCTTGCTCTGGCAGGTCCGCGCTGGGGAGTCTCTCATGAAGCTTGTGTCAGATCTAAAGCAATTCCTGATCCTGAACGACTTCCCGTCGGTGAATGAAGCCATAAACCAGCGGAACCAGCAACTGCGGAGCCTGCAAGAAGAGTGCGACCGGAAGCTGATCACACTGCGAGACGAGATCGCTGTCGATCTGTATGAACTGGAAGAAGAATATTACTCCTCCAGGTACAAATAGAACAGGCTTTGGGGTCTGGCACCGGGTTTAGCGATGTGCTGTCTGCCCCGACAGCCTGATCACAGCACTCTGCTAACCTCACGTGCCATACCCCATGCTGCCATGTACCGTTCTCAGATGCACCTCGCGGTATAATACTTTGCTATACTACGCACTATTGTAATGCATTCAAAACTTTTCCATTAATGATAATGCTTGCATTTAGGAACAGGCACTTTCTGCACAGGAGGAGTCCATTCGGCCATGAAGCCTAAACCACTGCTTGCTGTATTTCTAAATCATCTTTCCAGATCTCTTTCCCCATGTCCTGCCTTGTTTTAAATCCTCAAGTGCTTATCCATTTCCATTTTCAACAATTATTAACCCACTTTTTCCAGCTATTGATAGCTTCTATCATATCAAAACGTCTCAAAGCCCCTTGCAGCTTATCACCGCCAAGTACAGTGACTACATTTCTAGGCACATTTGTAAACTATAGGCTCTGACATGCTTCTTGGTTCCTCTCTGTGTCTAATGGAGAGTTTGTGTAATGGGTGCCTGGTACACATTTTTCTCTTGATATCTTTAATAAGGCCCCAGGCTCCTGTGGCCTCTCTTAAGGATCTTCCTGTTGAATGACTGTCTCGGTCATCATCCCCTAATAAACCAGCTTTTCTTATGATACGTTTGATACACAGGGTAATAAAGGGAACTTTGGCCACTTCAAAGCTTTTTACAAAATAATTTGCAATACCTAATAACTCTTGTGTGTATTTGCACTGTTATTGGATGCATCAGTCTGGCCATTTGAAGATGATAAAAGTGCAAAGGTCTCGTCAGCCAGACCTGTGCAAGTGATGGATTATAAGATGCCTTTGATCCGGAGATAGAGAGATCCTCACTCGGCTATCTATGCATTGAGATGTGGCCTTTAAATAAACTCCCCCAAGTGTCCTTACAAATCTCTTTGTGCACCAGTGGATGTCTGGAACAGCATTTTCTGTGTCACCTCAAGGACATTGAACCTGAATCCATCCTCTTCTCTATGGTTCAGTCTCCTGAGGGTGATTTTCACTTCACTTTGTATCGTTTTGTACTCGCTGTCTCACCATTTATTAATTATTGTGAGTGTGAGAGGAGAGCGCGAGCGAGGTTGAGAGGAGCGAGTGAATGAGTGAGGTGATTGTCTGGCAATTGTCAGGTTACAAGAGAGAGAGTATGTTTTTTTCACCGAATCACAGAAATTAGTTTTTCCAGAATGTAATTCCAACAGTTATAAAATCATTTCTCCATTTTACAAAATTTATATTTTGTAAATCTCCAAAGCCTAAAATGTGAAGCGCTGAGCGTTTTGAATAACAGCATTTCCCCCATTTCCCACCCACTTTGGGCTTCCCCCATTTTCCCCCACCCAATTTCTTTCCATCTTGAAAGATCAAATATTGTCATACTAAGTCTCTCTATCCCCTGGAACACTAACTCAATTATGAAATAAGATTCATATTCCATGGTATACGAATCCCATAATTTACCAATGGTGCCTTTCCCAGGTGGGGCGAAACCGTAGGCAAGTTTCCTTACTCCACACGCCTCTGTTTACCTAACAGTAAGTAGGAACCTGGTTGTTAGTTGATTGGCGGATCGCTTTTCCGGGGGTAATTACCCCTTCACAAAAATATACATTTTTTAAAATAATAATTTGGTCCCTCAATCCATGACTGTTTGTGGGACACTGCTGTGCGCAACTAGCTGCCACGTTTCGCCCACAAAATATACCGTCAATTCACTTTACTCTATATTCTGAAGTGTTTTGAGACGTCTCAATCACACGATAAAGCGCTATATCAAATGCAAGGAATATTATTATAATATCAACACCGTAAACTGCGAATTGGGAATATGTGTTTTTAAACTGTAAAATTTAGTGTCCAATTATTTTCTAATATTCTCCTCAATGGCGAATAGTTTCTGCTCCCTAGCTTCCCCCTCCTGACTCTTCAGCCTCCTCTCACTGGGCTGGTTGCGGTCTTGTTGGCTCTACCCAAATAGTCATCGTTCATACGTGAATTTTGGCAAAGAGTGTCACAGCTGAGCTGACCTCTCCTCACCCAGCAATCACACACGATCCTGACACCAGGGGGCTTTATTGGGGGATGTCAGGCTCTTGTGTGATAGCTGGCCAAGTGTGACAGAGACAAAGACTAGTAATGGGGATTAACCTAATCATGAACGTCCAGGGCCAATTTAGCCTCAGTGCACAGCCTGCCTGAGACCAGCAAACTCGGTGCAGATTAGGATTCGAACCAGCGAGCTGCTGTTCTGAGATCTGCTACTCTGTCCACTGCACTATCAGTGCCGCCTTTCTCAATCACGTCCTCAAGCAGCCAGGCTGCTTCACTATTCAACAAAATAATTTTTCTAAAGTCTATGCATAACCAGGGATGATATTGTTATCATGTCTGTTACCAGAACTATAAATAATTCTTGAGTAAAGCTCCGGTTCAAGATATAAACACGTTTCTCAGTGGTTTTAAGTGCCTTAAAAATGCCGCGTACGCTTGGTCAGTGAAGCTCGCACTTTGATTTTCAAGCGCCTAAACTGTGCTGCACTTTACTGCGGGCACAGCCTGACTCCAGCCTTAGCACTGACTGAGGACAGACAGGCTGCAATCAGCTTTAGCTAATATAATCTCTGAGTAGAATTGTCGAAGTGAATGTCTCTGTTCCAAACAGAAATGCTTTTTTAAACTGTATTTGTTCTACCGTGTGACCACTTTAAACCCTGTTCAATGTATGTGCTGCGGTTTCATTTTGTTCCAATGCAATCGTTTAAAATTTACCCGTCGTCCTTTTATTCCTCGTTCTAATGCCCCGTTTTAAAGCTTAAATATTTTTAAACGCATTTAAATAAAGTAATCGTTTCACTATTTGTCTGTGTTGCTGTTTAGCTCCTTTTAAATGACGAGATTGTGTCCTCTCAAACTCCACCAACCTTCAGTTATTTCTCTAACTCCGTGCCACTGGAGCAAATAAACATTCAGCACAGAAGTAGGCCATTCTGCCCATTAGTTTAACATGCCATTATCCTATCCAATGAAGCTATCAATCCCTCTGTGGGTTTCTCTATGAATTAACCAGAACCGTGTTCTCAGATGCGGGAAACCGTTATCTTGTTAATGTTTTCCCTCCTTTTCTGTCACCATTTGGTTCTTACCAGGATCCTGTACGTGTGCTGGATCTGTTTGCCGTAAGCAATGATCTCTGCTGGCTCAGTGGTGAAATACACCTTGTGGTCCTTGGTCTGTGTTGAGGCACTCTATTCCTCTCCCCACTCTTCTCTCTATCTTTAAAATCCCACCTCCTCGCGTACGGTCGCCTCCCCCTCCTCTCTTGCTCGGCGTCGATGACTCCATGGCTGTGACGCTCTCCGCCGTGAAGGGCACTACTGTATATAAATGCTAGTTGTTGTCACTGATCTCAGCTGAGGGACAGTAATTGGCCTCAGCATCCCTTAATCAGCCAGGTTCCCACTCTCAATCACGATCCAGTTGTCCTGCCACGAGCTCCGTGTGTGTGTGTGGCTGACCAGTGAGGATAGGACTAGGGCTGTGATGTCCCTGCGGTCAAATCCCTACAGTCAAATTCCCCCCCCCCCCCCCACGACCCCCCCCAGACACATACACATGCTCAGGCTCTCACAGAAAGTACAGCCACTTAGGGCGAGGGAGTGGAGAGCTCCCACGGGACTGTCCCTCAGCGCAGTTCACTGTCTTCGGGAACAGAGGGAGAGGATAAGGTAAATGGAATGTCGGACTGTTGACGTGTGCGGCGACACGGCCCCTGGTCTGTGTATCTCGCTGTGTACTGCGCCGAGTGACCGTTTGAGAAGCTTTCTCTCTTTTGGCATTTTCTTTTGTTCCAAAAAGCTACAGTTTGTGGGACGGCAGTGACCTGCCACTGTACGAGGCTTACTGCAGGCGGGAGGACGAAGCAGAGACGCCCGAAGACACGCTGACCGAATCCACGCCCACGGCGCCAATGGAGACGAATGGGGCTGTCCCTCCGAGCAGCGCCCAGCAACACCCCCAGGTGAACGGGCACGGGCCCAGAGCGCCCGAGCCTGTGTGAGCGTCACCTGGCTGTGCCGAGAGGTCTCCAGGTGGGTGACAGGCATGTCTGGGTCTGAGTGCCAATCTGTAACTGACAAGTGCGGCTTCAGCCTGATATCACCACCAGTCTCTTCCAAAGACTTCTCAAGTTATAGTTTGCTGACAGCTGTCAATCCGATGTGAATGACTGGAGAAATGAGGGCCTGACTCAGTCTGTTAGGTAGTTAGCAGTTTGTTCTGTTTAATTTAAGTGTCAATCAGTATTTCTGACTTATTCTAGTCAACCAGAGTTAAGCTTTACTGTCCTGTTTGTACTGTCTGTATGGAATGCTAGTTATTGTCTGTCTTCCCCACCTCCACACATTAAGTAAGCTTGTAGTTTTGAAGGTGCTGAATTCCTTGAGTTTAAGAAAGTAAGGTATCTCGTAAGAGAGGAGATGTGGGGGGAGAGTGATAGCAGGAGAAGCCGGAAGATGACTTCTCCTGAGGACCACATTTTTGCAGTGACAAACCCTGAGACCATTCGGGGACCTGAAGTGGATTGGAAGCTGAGTTTGGCTTTTCATCACTAAACAGCTAACCTGATCCTGGCACGTTTGGTGTCACACAATGCTGCACAGTATATCTCAGTACTGCACAGTATATGACAGTGTCATAATATACTCCAACCACAATGACCAAGAAACTGCAGGTCTCCTGAATTACCTTTTAATTGCTGCTAGACATCCCTAGAGCACAGTTAGTGCAGCAAAATTTAATTAATTAGTAGCTTCTCTGGCTCAGATCATACCTTGACTGCTAATGGCAGCAAATGACAGATGGCACAGAGTAATTCAGTTGGTACAAGTTTAAAATGCTTAAATCTCTAAGATCAAATTGTAGCCAACCTCTGCTTCCGTATTCTTCCCCTCTTTCCCCGAAATTGAGCACTGAGCCAGTTCAGTTCTTGTGAACTGAAATTTAAGCCTTTTTAAGCCTTCCACTGACGTCTCTTATCTATGTATGCTAACTGCATCCGCGTGAATCTCAGTTTACAGCAGGAGAGGGGTGTGGGGGTTGGGGGAGTGGCGGGTGCCCCTTAGGTGGATAATTTAAGAGGATGTCGGTACAGCTCTGGGAAAAGTGCACTGTAATAATTCAGGTTCTGTGTGTGATGCTGACTGATCGAGAGGGGGCTGGAAGCATCTCAGGTCCGTTTGTTGTCGACTTGCTGCTCCATTGTGAATCCCATATTCTCAACTCCCGAAAAATGAGGAATCTCGAGCCAGTTCACAAGACAAAACCCTTCCAGAACTTTGTTACTGTATTTTTTTTTAGAACACTATTTGTATTTTCCACAATAAAAACGAACCTTGTGTTTTGCTTTCATGGTCTCTCGGTTCTTGTTCCTCCAACAAATGGCATTTATTCAACACCTTTCACATAAAGGAACACTCTGGGGAGACTCTTAAAAATGGTGAAGGGTTTCCACACGTGCCAGACACCCGGCTGACTAAACAAAAGGAACCATCACAAAGTGCTCAATGGAGACAGTGATGGACAGCATCTTCCAGTCTCACATCTCACTCTCGTTCTGTAGCCTGACCCAACCCTCAAGCATCCTGTAAAATTAATATTCCAGCTGACTTCTCAAATAGAATCGTACACAGACTAAGGCTATTTGTCTCATCTGCATATTACTCCTTATTACAGATCTATAGTAATGTCCCGATAACTCGTCACTCCTGAGGGAAAAGGGCAGTGTCAAAGTACCTGAAATGGTGAGTTATTCATACACATCAATATGTACATAACTTAATAGCATGATGATTTAAGTGGTGGTCACAAGTTGGCCAGGGTTGAGTTATCAGGAGTTTACTGTATTTAGTTGCCTTTGAAAGCTAATATGGATCCTGACTCAACCATCACTCCAGGCAAGGTATTCGCAGCCTAACGACTCTGTGTGTAAAAAAAATCCCCTAATCTCATCCTTTAATTTTGGTTACTATTCCTAAACTGATGGCCTCCAGTCACTGACTCACCAACCAGCTGGAATAATTTATCCGCATCAGGCGTTATTCTCCCAGTAAAGCAGAATTTCCTTCAGCATCGAGAATGCCTCGGTCACATCATCTGGACGTCTCGTTTCTAATGGGAATCATTCCGGATAATCTTACTATCTGTTGTCTAGCTCTGTCACGTGCTCCAGTCCCAACGCCTGTGAGTACCAGTATTTGGTCACAATCAATACCATTCTCTTAACCTCCTCCTTCATTAACTAGTATAATGGTGCTCATAAAAATGATCAAAATTTTCTATTATTTCAGGCGCTCAGTGTCATCATCCAGCACTCTCAGGTCAGCGACAGCACAATATAGACACAGAGTAAAGCTCCCTCTACACTGTCCGTCCACACTCCCAGGTCACAGACAGCATGAGGCAGGTCAGCTCCCTTTGAAACATCCTAAAAATTTGCCTCAAGAGTCATAAAACCACAGTACTCTCGTCTCCAGTTTCCGCACCTGCCTCAGCATGGGGGGTTCAGAAAGGATGGGTCAGTGTGGAGGAAATGCAATTATCAGTGCGTTTAAAAAAAAAGCCTGAGAATCTGTTTTTCACATCAAATTCCCAGTGTTTATTTATAAAAATCTCATGCAGTAACAGCATCAGCATTATTGCCGCATTGACATCTGTGTTCTTGTGGGGGTGGCAGGGAACACGGTATATACAGTGCGGGTTTGTATCTACATAGCCCCGCCATTCCACCTATTCAGTGTGGGGTGGGCCAGACAAGAGGTAGGATTTTTGGAAGTTCAGTCGATCCTGGAATGTCAGCTTGTCCTCAAGGCCGGTGACAAAGGTCTTCTCGCTGCCCATGTTGAAGCCATTATCTCTATACATTCCGGTTTTCATCATTTTTTTGGTGAAGTTCCATGACCGCCCGTGGTACACAGTCTGGAACCGAGGGTTAAAGAGTGGAGAGAGAGGTCTGAAAGGCTGGTTTGGCCACAGGTAAGGGATTAGACTTCTCAATCATTCGCTACATCAATTCAACAACGTTAAGTGTGACTTATTTAATAAAGGTACAAAAATCAGTCAAAAAGGCCAATGGAATCTAAATCAAAGGAAGTAATGTTACTGGTCAGAGTTTTGTTCATTGCAGATTCAGCTAGTAATAATCCTTGCATTTGATATAAAGCGTGAGATGTCTCAAAGCGCTTCAAAGGACATACTGTAAACTGGATTGACTGTATTTTGTGGGCGAGTTTGTGCACAGGAATGTCCCATAAACAGCCCTGGAGTGAGTGGACCAATTTTACTCGGGGGATTTGTTTGGACACCAGGAGAAACTCCCTCCTCTTTTCAAATAGCCCCATGGGATTTTTAATGTTAACCTGAACAGTCAGACGGGGCCTTGGTTTAATGTCTCATCCGAAGGATGGCACCTCCGACAATACAACACACCTGCAGCACTGTATTGGAGTGTCAACTTAGACAATGTGATTCCAAGTCCCAAAGTGGGGCTTGAACCCACAACCTTCTGACTCAGAGGCAAGAGCGCTCCCACTGAGCCAGGTTGACACACCGAAATGTGGAATGAAGGGCTTAGTTATTGGAGAGGAATGGGCCAACTAGGGTTGCGCTCCCTTGAACAGGGGAGGTTGAAGGTGATCTGATCGAGGTGTTTAAATAGGAACGGGAATTGACAGGAGATTCGTTCCTGCAGATGCAGAATCCAGAACGAGGGACACAATCTAAACATTAGAGTGAGATCTGTTAGTGGTGGTATCGAGATTTCTTTACTCAGAGAGCAGTGGGATTGTGGGATGCACCATTATTGGCAGGGTATATACTACATTCTCACCACTCTCCGTGTCGAGATTGCACTTTTCTCTTGGTACACACTTAAGATTTGGGAAATAAGAGTGTTGGGAAATAGTCTAGAAAATTGGTGCAACAGGCTCAAAGGAGATGAAAAACCTTTCTTGCTGCTTCGTTGCTTCCTCAAGTATTGGAAATGACAGCTCATTTACACTCAGTGATTAAAGGACTGATTCCTATTTCAAGACAGGGAAAAGGGGAAATGCTCACCCTCCACAATCTGCAAATTCAGGGTTTAATGCAAGACTGGTACACACCCTGTCTGCTACAGAGCTGAAGTTCCAAAACCCTTCTGGACATTTGATTTGCTCAGCCGGGTGACTGACACACGCGGAAACCGATCACCATGCTTAGGAGTCTCCAAACCAAGCTGAGAATCCAATGCATCCGACCTACATGTGGAAATTCCAGAGATAAATTGTTGGAACGGTATGCGCACTTTCTCTCTTCCTGGAGGGACACACCCTGCTTACCTAATTCCGGAGAGCAGGTTGAAAAGTGCCAAGGCTTGTGGTAGCCCAGAGGGTGCGTTGGGATTCTGGACATTTTTCTCCTACCATCTGATTACTCCCGAGACAATACTCTGTGTGAAGGGTGCTAGATAAATGCAAGTTGTTGTTGCCAACAGATTCCGGGTAATGACGGTCTCTGAAGGTTAATGGTTAGGGTGAACCTTGGCTGATTCTCTCCTCCCCAACTCCTGTTCTTGCCGATAATCAGTTAATATACATCTCCATATCAAACTTGGTTTGACTGTGTAATTCACTGACAAATACACAGTCAAGCCACTTTATAGTAGATCCTGTGAAGCGTTTTGAGACGTCTCGACGATGTAATAAGGAGCTATATTAAATATCAATTATTATTACTATTATCTGTGGAACATCAGGAAGTGGCAAAGGATCAAACCACACAAACAGGTGGAGAATGTGAGCAGGTGACGGTCTACTCTGCACCAAATACCCTAACACTATAGCCTGGCCAGATCTCAGCCTGAGCTGTGTGACACTCACTCTCACCTTTTTTTTTGAATAAATCCTTCAAAAAACCAAAAATAATCATTTTGTCACTGCAAACCATGACTGTTTGTGGGACACAAATGCTGCCGCGTTTCACCCACAAAATATACAGTCAATTCACTCTACAGTATATTCTGTGAAGCGGTTTGAGGCGTCTTAAAGATGTGATAAGGCGATACATTAAATGCAAGGATTATTATTATATTATATTATCTATTATTTATCTCCCCTGACTTTAAACCCAGAAAGTAAAGCTCCTCACCGGCATTTCATGAACAGTCGGAGCTCGGCTCCCGTAGCTCTGATTAGATGTCCTGTAGAGCTGGTTGGTAGGTCGAGAACTGGAAGATTAGAAAGCTCAGTCATTAATGTGCGTAACACCTTAGCGTAAACTCTGCCACTGTACAGCGCTCTGTGAAGGCCATTATATAACTGTAGGTTGTTGTTGGTATGTGACAAGATGAAAGACGTTGTCCCCACCTTCTGGAACTTCATCCCTGCTGCCCCCCTCCCCCTCAACTCCTTCATACCCATCTCAAGACCTTCCTCTTTGACCGTGCCTTCGGCCACACTTCCATCCCTACTCCCCCTACCTTCCAACCTTCCAATCCCCAGCTCGAGTGCAAAACCCTTAAGTGTCCAGTGCCTTGGGATGACCTTCCAGTGTGAAGGGCGCTGTATAAATGCAATGTTGTTGTTGCTGTTGTTAGCACAGCAAAGCTTCACAGACAATCAGTGTCAAGTGCTTTTGCAGGGAAACGCAGTAGGTATTTTTCCTGCCAAAATCTCTCTCTCTCACACACAAACACACACCACACAACACCACCACACACACACCACACACACAGACAGACGCACACACCACACACATACCCAACACCACACACACACACACACACACACGTACGAGCATGAGTCGAATGACCGATGAACCTGGAAGATTACATGCACAAGATTTCTCCCTCCCCATCCCCGAACCTCATATCTTGTTCCGATAGACCCTCAAATCAGTCCCTTTGCACCCCCCCCCGCTCTCCCCCCCCACCCCCTCCCCTCCCCACCACCAGAACCTGGCTCTGATTCCCTTTGCCGCTGTGTCTGGAGATGCCTGGATCGCGGTACCTGTATCCCTGGAAGCAGTCGGGATGCTCGAACCTCTCCGGCAGCTCAGCGCTGACCCTGTAGGTTTTGCTGGTTTTCTGGGGTGGCGGCGGCTCCTTGATCTCGGGCTCTGCCGGGTCCAGGAAGGTGACGGTGGGAGTCTTCACTTCGCACATGGCGGGGGGGAACTGAGGGCTGTAACCAAGGGACGCTGCAACTAACTGACACGCAGTTACCAGGCAACCGGTAGTAACTAACAAGCGGTTACCAGGCAACCGGCAGTAACAACGACTACATTCCCATTCACTTATTTCTCATCTGTTGACTGTCTTCCTGCTTCCCCCGCGGCAGTTTGCACGTAAGCAGGCGGGGAGGACGTTTGGGAGCACCTCACACCGTGTATGTGGAGATAATAATATTTGCCATTATTAATATTGATGAACTACTCGGGAGTCCTGTAGCTCAGCGGTCAGGGAGCGAGACACCGGGGTTCCATTCCCAGGCCGGGCAAAAACCATGGGCAAGGTTCCTTCCTCCACACACCTAATAATAATCATAATCCCTCCGAAAAAAAGCAAAAAAAAAGCAATGATAAATTGGTCCTTTTCAATCCACGGCTGTTTGCGGGGACGCCGCTGTGCGCAATTGGCCGCCGCGTTTCGCCCACGAATGTACGGACAATTCACTTTACAGTATATTCTGTGAAGCGCTTTGAGACGTCTGGAAAAGCGCTCTATCGAACGCAAACATTGTTGTTATTATTAATAATTGGTAATATTAATAATGACAATTGTACTGGTCTGGATGACCCACCATCGCTGAAAACAATTTAGAAACTACATCTACAGAGTGATTGAAACTGTAATAACATAATAATAACAATAATAACAATAATAATAATATAACCAAAAGTGTGGTCAAAGCAGTAAGTCTCAAGGCTTGCTTTGAAAATGAATTTACTGTAACCACTGGTATCCTATATCTTTCAAATTCAGCTTTAAAGATGCCACAAACAGGCTCATGAATTAATCTCGCATTTGATTTTAGCCCATTATCACTTTGTCACTGTAAAGTGCAGCGACCAAGTGTTTGTAGGGTACTGGAGGCGACTGAGAACCTAACCCCTTTCCGATACACCAACAGGGTGCAGAGCAGTGGCAGAGTGAGGGATAGAAATTTGGGTCCGACCCAAATCATGGTGGACAGGCAATGACGAAAGGTCTGACATCACAGCAAATCAGTGGAGTGAATTCCCATAGTATAGTGGTCAGAGCCTCAATTTGTTCATCAGCTATCTAATGGACATCTGCCTTTAGCATGGTAATAGGACCTTTACAGGACAGCTTGTGACATGCAAACCACCTTGATTTTCTCGAGGTCCAAGACCATGCCGTGTGCCAGGCTTACTCAGTACCAGTTGCTTAATCCAGGTCCTCCTGTCATTGGCAAATAGGATGTGCCCACTGTGAAGCTGACTCTGCCTCTGGGGTGCTCAGTGACAGGTCAGTGTAGACCAAAGCCCTCCCTCCCTGTAGCCTCTTCCTGTGTTGACCACAAATCAACCTCGTTGCCTGGACCTGGACTTTTGTATTCTCACGAGCTCAGAAGCATAAAGGAGAACTGTTTGGACACAGGCCTCACACAACAAGCTTGACCTGGATTTAGTACCTTGCCGCAATACAGTTTACAGTTATAGATTGCCTTTCATGTCAGGAGAGCATTCCAAAACACATTCACAGGTGCTGGCTGTGGGAGCCCAGAGGGATAGGGAGCGTAAAGAGATGTTAGCGTCAACAACAAATTACATTTATAGAGCGCCTTTCATGTCAGGAAGACGTCCCAAGGCACTGGACAGTCCCTTCTCCCCCCTGACACCAGCTCTGAGATGGGGTTCCAGAGAGTGGGGACAGAATGGCTGAAAGCCCACCCGCCATTCTTGGGCAGATAGGGCGGAGATATGAAGCAGACTGGTCCTCGCTGATTGTAGAGAGCGGACAGGTCGGTGGAGAGAGGAGGTTACCCTGCAAACCACAAAATCACATTTCGATCCTATAACTGCACTGTATTGACCTTTATAGACACGCAATACTTTTCACAATTGCCCAAGATATTTTCGATCAGGATAAACCCAGTTTGCAACTAATACTTCCTTATTCCCACTCAGTTTCACAAGATGGTTTTTTCGGTATTTGATGGTGATTTCCAGCAATTGTTCATTTCACATTTGTTTATGCACTTCCCTCTTGCACTGTTGTGTTTATCGTGGGAGTCAGTTCTTTCCCCACTTATCAGCATTTAAATGTTGTCTTTGATTTCTCTTTCAATCTTGTTTTTTGTGCAGCTCATCAGATTCACAAATGTCAACTCTGAGGCATTGGTACAAACACTCAGTGAAACCATCAGGCACTCCCAGGTCAGCTACTGCACGGGTTAGAGACAGAATAATGCTCCCTCTACACTGTCCATCCACACTCCTAGGTTGGCAACAGCATTGGTTAGAGACCAGACTAAAGCTCCCTCTATACTGTCCATGCACATCCCCAATCACTGTGATTTAAATGAATCCCTGTATCCTGGCCTCAACCACCCTTGCTGACAATCTGTTCCAGTCATTAATTACCCTCTGCGTAAAGAAAAACTTACTGGTGGCTGTCCTGAGATTGCCTTTTAGGACTCTAAACCCGTGTCCTCTTGTTCTATAGTCTTGGAGCATCAAAAAGGGTTGCTATGGGTTTACTTTTTCAATCCCATTTAAAGTTTCATACACCTTTGTAAGCTCCCCTCTGTGACAAATGCTTCTCTGTTCAAATACTTACCCAGTTCTCAGTCAAGATAACCTTTTCACAGAAAAGCACAGTGTTTATTTATCCCCTGCTATTTTTAGATCTTATCAAGCCAATTGGTTTAAAAAAATCAATTTGCAAATTAGCTGCTGTTTTTGCATAAAATTTTTTTTTAAACCGATAGATTTCTTGAGCGTTTCCATGTGTCGGTGGGATGCATCAAACTCTCCGTTTGGTTTGGATACTCTTTCAGAACAGTGTTGGGTTTCCAAATGTATCACCCGACTGGACCAAAAAGTGCAGTCACTACACTTTATAGTAAAATCTTGTGAAGCACTTTGAGATGTCTGATGTCATGATAAGGCAGTGTATCAAATGTCAGGTTTTATTAATATTAATATATTGCTTGGAAATGTTCCTTGTTACAAAGGTAAGACAGGGGGATATCAGCACATGAATATTTAACAGAATCACTGAAAATTAGAGAAATATCTGAAAAAGAAAAGCAGAATAATTAAACTGAGGACCCATCTGTCTGTTCAGGTCAGGTGGGACATTAAAGATCTCATGGCGCTCCTCAAAAAGAGAAGGGAGTTTTCTCTTGGTGTACTGGCCAACAATCCTGCAAATAAAATAGGTATTTTACTTAATGGCTATTTGAGGGACATTCCTAGGTGCAAATTGATTGCCACGTTTGCCCGCAAAATACACGGTCACTACACTCAGCGGGAACTCACCTACTCCACATCCCCTGCCCTGCCCACTCCACCATCAGCGGTCAGGCCTTCAGCCTTTCTGCCCACACCCCTTTGCCTTGCCCATCCCTTGCCTCCTTCTAGGGTCATCTCAAGACTTTCTTATTTGACCATGCCTTTGGTCATCCTCCCAGTCTCAATCCCCCTACCCTCCAATCCTCTTGATTCCAAGCCCTCAGCTCGGGTGCAACTGGGACGTTCACCCGACGTGAAAGGCGCTCGATAAATGTCATTTGTTGTTGTTGTTAAATACTGTGACGTGCTTTGAGGCGACCTCCTGATGTGAAATGCATTGCATCCATCTGCGGCCAGAGCTCCCTCTGCCTCCTGGTCCTCCTTGACGTCTCTGCTGCTTTCGACACCGTCGACCACTCGATCCTCATCCACCGCCTCTCCCCTCACTCTCTCTTTTGTTTGGTCAGTCAGGTGTCATCACCATGCTTAAGAGTACGCAAACCAAACTGAGATTTCCAGGCATCCTACCTACACATGGAAATCCCAGAGATGGATTGTTGGAATGAAATGCGCGCTCTCAACCTGGATGGAAGGATCCTGCTAACCTAATTCCGGAGAGTATTAGGCGCAGATTGGCAGGAGCCAAGGCTTGGGAACCCTCTCTGCTAGCTTGTCATTCTTAGCCCCAGTCTGTCCACCCAAGGTTGCTATTAATAACTCAATTACCATTTGGCCAAAATTGCAAAAGAAATTCATCAAATTACAGACGATAGGTTCACTACTGCTTTTTCAAAATGACTAATATCATCTCAGATCCTCCCAGGGATGGAGGCGAGGAGATACCTATATAGAGAGAACAAACTTAGCCCAGGCGGCAAAGCAGATTTCAACCACAGGGCAAGAGCGGGCCACCAAAGCACTGTTCCCTCTTCACCATGAAGACTTGGCTCCTGAGTCGTGCATCAAACAGTCAGTACAGCACCATCTCCCCCACAGACACCCATTCCCCTCAGCAACCTCCCGCAAGGTAAAATCACCAGCGCTTCCGATATGTAAAAGCAAGTTGTTGTTCTCATTGTTAATTTCAGTTTGTGTTTAAGAATATAATAATCTTTGCATTTGATATAGCGCATCATCACATCACTGAGACATCTCAAAGTGCTTCACAGAATATATTTCTATATTAAATGCAAGGATTATTATTATTTAGTATTATATTATTATAAAGCGGATTGACTGTGTATTTTGTGGGCAAAACGTGGCAGTCAATTACACATAGCAGTGTCCTACAAACAGTCATGGATTGAGTGACCCAATTTTTCTTTTTTGGAGGGATCATTAATCCCGGAAAGCAATCAGCCAATCGACTAACAACCGGATTCCTACTTACAACTAGGAAAACGGAGGCGTGTGGAGTAAGGAAACTTGTCTCAGGTTTCACCCCACCAGAAATCAATCCCGGGTCCTCTAATTTGCGCGGAGAGTGCTCTAACAAATACACTACAGGCTCTCAGCCCATCAGAACAATGTTTGTCTCGAAATTTAAACTGACGCAGAATTGTGGAAAATTCTTCAATCTTGATTTGGAAGCCGTTCTTTTTCCCCAGAAAAACAGATTCCAGATTTAAGCATTTTCCACAATTCTGCCCCAATCTAAATTTTAAGACAAAATGGTTTTAAGGCTGAGACTGTGTGAAATTTAAATGCAGATGCATAGGACAAATTCACACGATGATAATAATAATAATAATCCTTACATTTGATTTAGCGTCTTTCACATTGGGAGGTCATCCCAAAGTGCTTCACAGGATTTACTGTAAAGTGGAGTGACTGTGTATTTGTGGATGAACGTAGCAGCCAATTTGCACACAGCAAAGGTCCCACAAACAGCCACAAAGTGAATGATTAATTTTAAATGGGAGATTGTTGGCCAGAACACCAGGAAAAAAANCTCCCTTCTCTTTTTTTCGAATAGTGACATGGGATCTTTCATTAAAATAAATCTCCAAATAAAATTGATCATTTGTTTCATGACAGTTTTGTGGGACGTTGTGGGGCGCAAATTGGGCTGTCGAGTTCGCCCACGGTCACCGTCAATCCTGCGAAGAGCTCTCAGACCTCCTCCCAATGTGAAAGGGACTATACCTAGCACAAGGATTGTTATTTATATTATCATTAATAAAACAGAAAGATCTCATGAGCTGAGCTGAGGCCTCAAAACTTTTGACCGCTGCTGTTTGTTACAGGAAAACCAGCAATGCCAGACTTTACCTGGCCGTCTTCACTGTCACCCTGGGGAACTTCAGCTTTGGCTACTCAATAGTTTACTCCTCTCCTGCTCTCAAACAGCTAAATGAAACTTCCAACCCACGCCTTCATTTGGATGATACCAACAAGTCTTGGTTTGCGGTAAGGGAACATCTCAGTTGCCATTCGTCCGTTGTATCTGGATCATAATCATTCCTCCAGGTGCATGCTATTCCCAATCCCCTGCTCTTTCTCTGTCCCCTCTGATCCCCTTTCTCTGAGTGTGCCTGTCTAATTCCCTTTTAAATACGCTCAGTCAGACACACTCCCACACAGATTAACAGACTATCATTACCTCTGACCTTTCACTTCTACAATGCAGTTCTGAATCAGGTCAGACGCACTGACCTGGGATTGTGGATAGACAGTATAGAGGGAGCTTTACTCTGCCTCTATCCCGTGCTGTACCCGAATATTGTGTCTAATTTTCTTCTCCAGTCATCATACACTCTGGGGGCAGCATTCGGGGGTTTCATGGCCATTTTGCTGAATAACTGCCTGGGCCGTAAGACGATCATCCTGGTGTCCATTGTGCCCTGTGTTGCCGGCTTCGCCTTAATGGCCGCTGCTCAAGCCATCTGGATGCTTGACTTTGGACGTACATTAACAGGAATAGCTGGAGGCATCTCTGTGGCTTCCATACCGGTAAGTTGTGCCTTACGACTCTGCGCTCCCTTTCTAGAACGTGCTGATACCCTCTTCTATGGCCTTCCCCGCTGGAATGTGCACCATTTTTTTTTGTCAATCTGGAAAAACTTTATGTTTCACCCGAAGACGAGGGCGCTGTTTGAGGTGAAGACATCATCAGGTTAGGCTGTGAAGTCACCCACCCCACCCAACACCCCACTCTCATGTATGAGAAGGGAAGATTTCTCCCTGTGTCCTGGCCATCTGTCCCCCAGGTAAAATTAATCATTCTTAGCCAAGTTTCCTTACTCCGCACCCCTCTGTTTACCTGGATTTCGTCTCAACAACATGATGATAGCGCTATAACAAATGCAGGATGATTATTATTGTTCTCCTCATGATTGTTTGTGGCAAGTTGCTGTGTGCAAATTGGTTGCTGCATTCGCCTACAAATCAGTCACTGCATTCAGTCAAAAACTGCGAAGCGCTTTGAGACATCTCGATGATGTGATAGGACACAATGTTAAGTAGGAGTATTATACTGCCATTGAGTTACACATAAGCATGAGTCAGTGCCTTCAGGAGAGGAAGAGAAGTGAGACAAAGCGATCTTGGGGTTATGTGTCCGTATATTTGCAGATGTATGTATCTGAGATATCTACCGTGGAGGTGAGGGGAAAGTTGGGAGCTGGTGCTCAGATCATGACTGTCATTGGATCTTTTTTGCTGTACCTGCTCGGTGAGTCAGTCATTCCACATAATACTATGATTGCGTTGCTGTGACTTAGGGAGATGCGAGAGAGTGAAGGGATTTGAACACGAGTGTGAGGATCTCGAAGTCGATCCGTTCAGTGATGGGGAGCCAGTGGAGCCTGGCCGAACACAAGGATTATTATTAGTGCGATTCTATACCAGCGAAACCTTTCTCTTGCTCAGATCTGAGGCTGTCGTGGCGTTGGCTGGCTGGGTTGGGTTTGATCGCCCCCGTGGTCATGTTCGTTCTCCTCCTCTTCATGCCCGAGTCTCCGCGCTATTTGATCTCTGCAAACCAGAATGAGAAGGCCATCCGCGCGCTGGTCTGGCTCCGAGGACCGGACGCTGATTGCAGGAGGGAGTTCGCGGATATCAGAGACGCTGCCAGGGAAAACGTGAGTCAGACTTTTTTTCCCTTCAGCCACTGGCACCTGCTCGCTCTGGCATTTTGGGGGTGGGGTGAGGGGGTGGGTGTAGCTCCTACCCTTTGCCCCACAGCAGCCGACCCATCCCCATGCTTAAGAGTGTCCAAACCAAGCTGAGGATTCCAAGCATCCCACCCAGACATGGCCATCACAGAGATAGTGTGGAATGCGCACTCCCTATGCGGAGGGATGCATCCTGCTTATGCGACACCACAGCTCCGAATCTGTGCTTATTCTCCCCCCCGTCCCCCACCATCACCCCCACCCCACTCACCCCCACACTTGCACATGCACAGTCACACCTTCCAGCAGCAGGTCTCTGGTTAGCAACCAGGAGAGGAGCCGAGATCAGCCACTCACGGAGCGGGGCTGGGCTCGGGGATTGCTCACGAAGCCTCTCTCACTTTCCGCAGATGAAGAGAGTCTCGTGCGCGGATCTGAAGCAGCCCGGCATCTACAAGCCGGTGCTGATGGTGGTGATCATGTGGGCGCTGCAGCAGCTGAGTGGCATCACCGTCATTCTCTTGTACATGGAATTAATCTTCAGCCAAACCCAGGTGGTGCTGGTGAGTTCACACCAGACGCGTTACACAGCCAGGGACAGTCCGGAGAAGACCAGATAATCTGCAGCCCCTCCCGGCAACCTTACTGAGTTCAAATCCTACTCATCGCAGTCTCTCCTCCTCCAATCCGTTCTTCCCCTGATCCTCCCTTCCCCCCCTGTCGAAGGAGGGAGGGAGGGAAAGATGAGGAGAAGAATGAGTTAGAGGAGGAGAGACTGCGATGAGCTGGATTTGAACTCGCTGAGGATACTGAGTAGAGGTCCAGGCTATTTGTTTTTCACCTTCAAAACCCACCTTAACACGCACTGTGGAGTCCTGTAGCTCAGTGGTTAGAGCACTCGCCTCGCAAGCGAGAGGACCTGGGTTCAATTCCCGGCCAGGGCGATACGTTGGGCAAGTTTCCTTACTCCACACGCCTCTGTTTACCCAGTTGTTAGTAGGAACCCGGTTGTTGGCGATTGGCGGATCGCTGTCTGCGGTTAAGGGCGCTACATATTATTATCTCTTCGACTGCGCTTTTGCCCACAGAGCGGGAACGCCGACAGTCCCATCGTGGGTGTTGTGCGTTTGTTGGCTGTCCTGGTCACATCCTGGCTCCTGGACAGAACCGGGCGCCGCAAACTACTCTTCGCCTCAGGTACCGACGCGA
Organism: Callorhinchus milii; assembly: GCF_018977255.1. Classification (NCBI taxonomy): domain Eukaryota; kingdom Metazoa; phylum Chordata; class Chondrichthyes; order Chimaeriformes; family Callorhinchidae; genus Callorhinchus; species Callorhinchus milii. Next base: position 19,539,383 of record NW_024704749.1, read on the forward strand.
TCTCTCTCTCTCTCAACAAGAACGAGCCACGGTCAACACACGCACACATATACATGCACACACACACATACATACACACACACACACACAGAGCCTGTCACATTGGGAGGAGGTCTCAAGAGCGCTTTACATGAGTAACTGGGAGCTCAAGCTATGCGAATGGGGTGAGGGGGGGCGTTGGGGGAATGGGGAGGCAGTGGAGCCGTGGAGGTGGGGGCGGGGCAGTCATACTTGTGAAGGGCGCTGTATAAATGCAAGTTGTTGTTGTTGAGGTTGACAATCTCTTCCTCACCTTCCCCCACCAGCTCTATGCATGTTTGTATCCATGCTGGCGATGGGCCTTTATGTCAGATTGTTACTCGGGGCAGGCCAAGCAATGGATAACGTGACAGTCACCTGTTTGGCTGGTCCCCAGGTGACACCAGCAGGCCTGACCCTCATCCCCCTCCTCAGTATCATCATCATGGTTTTCGGTAAGCGTCCACAAACCCCAAACGCTAATGGCCGCAAATAAAGTGGATTGTTGATGGACGGCGAGGCTCAGAGCTCCTCTATCTGGTTTACAATTCACCCCAGCGCGGAAACCTCTCCCTCTTCATTTCACCAGGTGTGGGTCTGGCTCGGTCTTTCGCCCCCTCACAAGGTCGCGGGTTCAAGTCCCAGCGATACTGAGCTCGATCCACTTTACAGCATGTCCTGCGAAGAGCTTTGAGACGTCCCAACGACGTGATAAGGCACTCTATCAAACGCAAGGATTATTATTCGCTGGGAGGAGTGCTGCATTGTTGGGAGGTGCACTGCACTTTAGAGTAAATGCTGATGTCTTTCTGATGTGATAGTACTATGTCAAATGTAAGGATTGACTCGCAGATCACCGTTTCACCAGCCACCTCCTCTCCCTCAAGGCACAGGTGCGTGCCCCCAAACACACTTGGCTCAAATCTAACTTAACGTTGTTCTTCTTATTATAAAACGTTCCGAGAGGATATTTATCCCAATGTTCTTGGGAGCCTGTCTCTCTGCTCTCCTGGCTCTGACCATGTCTCGCTCTCTCTCTCTCGGTCTCTGGCAGGTTACTCCCTGGGCTGGGGGCCCATCACCTGGCTGATGACTTCAGAGTTGCTCCCAATTCGGGTCCGGGGGCAGGTGTCTGGCCTCTGTGTCCTGTTCAGCTGGATCCTCTCCTTCCTGATCGCAAACCAGTTCCTGGCAGCGCAGGTCAGTCTCTCACTGTGTGTCCACTTCCGCCCCTTCACACCCAGGCATTCCCGGCACACAACAACAGATCGGGTTTATACAGCGCCCCTACCCCCCCCCCCCACCCACACAGGGTAGCGTCCCGGAGTATTTGACAGTGGTGGACCGTGATGCTGAGCCGGAAATGGGGGTTGTGGGGGCGTGACCTTAAGCACGGTCGAAATGGAAGGTCGTCAGGAGCAAGATGGGGAAGGCAAAGCGAAGGGATAGAGGGAAGAAGTTCCAGAGTTATGGGCCGAGGTGTTCCCGGCTATGTGTTCCCAGCACACAGGCGTTCCCGGGATACAGGCATTCCCGGACGGGTGTCTGGTCTCAGACATTAACCTTTTCCCTCCCTCCTGCAGCATCACCTGGGTTGTTCCGTCCCCTTCTTCTTCTTTGCTGCCATCTCCCTGCTCAGCCTGGTGTTCACAGCGCTGTTCATCCCCGAGACCATGGGCTTGACCCTGGAGGAGATCGAGGAATACTTTCAGCCAATATCAACAACAAGACAAGCATGAGACACTCATCTCAGAGCAGCAACGCAGCTGCTGAACTGTACTGTCCAGACGGACTCCCACACAGCACAGGCTAGATACAGAGTAAAGCTCCTGCTACGGTGTCTGTCCACACTCGCAGCTCAATGACAGCACGGGTTAGAGACAGAGTAAAGCTCCCTCTACGGTGTCCGTCCAGCACACCCAGGTCAGTGACAGCACAGATTGATGCAGAGTAAAAGCTCCCTCTGCAGGCTGTGAATCCTTTCTCCAGTCAGGTTCACATCAGGTTAAATTGCCTACTGATATAATCCGCATAATGTTTCTCTGGTGGCTGGTCCTGGCAGTTCTTGGGATGTTTTGTACACATTGAGTTGGCGCATTGTCATAGCCGTATGATGTTATCATTCGTCTAACGTTAAGTAAATGTGTGGTCCCGATTAACAAAAGATTGAGTAATGTTATACCCAGTCTGTGCTCTGGAGCTGGAACAAAAAGACTGGTGGATGGTCCAATGAGAAAAGGCTATTACAGTGATAATAATCTTTGCATTTGATATAGCACCTTATCACGTCTCCGAGACTTCTCAAAGGGCTTCACAGAATGTGCTGTCAAGTGAATTAACTGTATATTCTGTGGGCGAAACGCAGCAGCTATTTACGCACAGCAGTGTCCCGCAAATAGTATTGAACGCCCTAAATGGTTCTTATTTTTGTGATTCAGTTTCGAAGATAAAACAGTCCAAAATAATTGATTTTTTTAAAAAAAATAACATTTATTACATTGAAAGTAAAATAATGGATTTTTTTTTCATCCTTCAAATTGTAAAACGACCTCCCGAACAGCCTGGAAGTGTTTGCGAGTGTTTATAAGGGACGTTCCCCTATTTTTATAGCCCCCATAATGTTATACCTTTGTCCATGCGACAGACGTATAACATTATAAGCTTCTCAACTGAAATTGAACCAGGAATTTATGTTTGCAGACTGCTGTTTGATGCAGCAGTTATTAATGTTTAAACGCTGCTAAAAATCATTGTGAATTTATAACAAATACAAGATTTGTTTTTCCAACTTGCATTCATCCAGCACGCTTTATGTATGTGGGGCGGTGTCTCGGAGCGCTTAACGGTAATGGAGCCTGACGTTGAGCCGGGGAATGTTTTTTTGGGGTGAAATTCAGTTACTTTCTCTCTTTTTCTCGTTTGCTAAATTTAGTAAATTATCGATAATCATCAACAATAATAATCTGCATTTGATAGAGCAGCTTATCACGTCTTCGAGACATCTCAAAGCGCTTCACAGAATATAAACTGTAAAGCGAATTGACTGGGTATTTTGTGGACGAAACACGGCAGTCAATTGCACACAGCAATGTCCCACAAACACCCGTCATAGATTGAGTGACCAAATGACTAATTATTTTTTTGAAGGGATTATTACGCCCGGTAAAGCAATCCTCTGATTTGACTATCAACCGGGTTCCTACTTGCTGCTAGATAAACAGGAGCGTGTGAAGTAAGGAAACTTGCCCAACGTTTCGCCCTGGAATCCAACCCAGGTCCTCTCTAACCCCTGAGCTTCAGGACTCCGCAAAGTGTATAGACCAAGGAGGTTCAGGCTGGAATCCAATCCGGGGCTTGGGGTTTTGTACATAGAGGAACAAATGGATCAGTTGGTGAGGTGCAGAAGGTGAGACAAAGACTGGCAGTAAATTCTCAGTGGTTTATTTCACAGTACAAAGGTCAGCAATGTCCGTCTCCACCAACAAACGGAAAATTGCGCAGCTTAAATACAACTACAACCCCTGCAGCACCGGCCCAGCCTGTCAGTGATGAGCGAGACATGGGGGACTGGACAGGGAGAGCTAACCATGATTCTCTACTCTCAGAATGGATTCTATATACAGTTAAGGCAAATGTGTCATCCTTTCTCCCCTGCTCCACACACACACACACACACAGAGTTCAGACACAGGAACTGTCTGCTTTCCCTCCCCTTCCCCAAATCTCAGTCATGCCCCAGTGGGCAGCAGCTCAGATACAGTAGCCTATCTTCCCCAGTCAGTGAGACAAAAATAATCCTCGAGTTTGTTATAGCGCCTTATCACGTCTTTGAGACGTCTCAAAGCGCTTCACAGGATATACTGTAAAGTGGAGTGACTATATTTTGTGGGTGAAACAATGCAAGGTCGCACGCACTGGACTTTCATTGCTCACTCACTGAGGAGTTCAAAGTTCTCAGTCTCAAAGTCTCTATTTTTTTTGAGTAAACGTTTCTGGCTGTGAGATCCGAGTGCTGCATACAAACCAGGTCTGGGAGGTGAGTGAGCAGCAGATTGTGCTCAGAACCAGTGTGTGTTTGTGTCCATGCAGCCTGAGGGAGGGGAAGCAGGGGGTTGAAAGTCCCAAGACAGAGAGAGAGAACGAGAGAGCAAAGAGAGAATCAGTTAAATTAAAAATTGTTAATAATCCTTGCATTTTATATAGCCCCTTATCACATCATTGAAACGTCTCAAAGTGCTTCACAGGATATACTGTAGAGCGTAGTGAGTGAGTGTCTTATAGGTGAGTGCGACAGCCAATTTACATACATCAGTGCTCTGACATTATCGTTATTGCAATAATTTTGATGTCCACCGGGTATTGATCATATTGAATGGACAGAAGACTCCACGTATTCGGGGGGGAAGGGGTTGGTGGTGGGGGGCTAAGAGCAAGGCTGCAAGTCCAGGAATGGCATTCCGAGAATTTAGCCTGCCCACTAACAGGCCACGGCACAGACTTGGTTTCACCCTGGAGACCAGGTCCATTCAATGTAAGAAATTTGTCTCTTCATTAATGATAATGATCTGTGCAAGTATTATTATTAATGTAGTCGAGACGTCTCAAAACGCTTCACAGGATTTCCCGTAACGTGGATTGACTGTGTATATTGTTGGTGAAATGTGGAAGCCAGTTTGCACACAGCAATGTCCCACAAACAGCCATGGAGTGACTGACCAATTTTATTTGGGTGATTGTTGGCCAGGACACCGGGAGAAAGAAACTCCCTTCTCTTTTCGAATAGTAACGTGGGATTTTTAACGTCCACCTGAACAGGCGGACAGGACCTCGCTTTAACGTCTCATCTGAAGGATGGCACCTCCGATAATGCAGCACACCCCCAGTACTGCGTTGGGAGGGTGAGCTTAGACTACCGAGAGGGAGCTACCACTGAGCCAAGCTGACATACACAATAATTAAAGCAGTTGCTTTGGTTTTCGTACCTCAAACAATTCCCATGGAGCCATGCTGTTCCTCCCCAGTCACTCAGAACCCACAGACCCCATGACTGAAACCTCTCCTCCATCAGTCACATCTCCTTCTTCCTCCTTCTCATCATTCTTACCCTAGACAGGGCACCAGCCAACCACTACCCTCTCCTGCACCTTGGGCCTCCTGCCCTTGTGTGCTTATGTCAGTGAGGGGATGGGGAGTGGGTTAGAGACACAGGAAAAGTAGCAGCAAAAAGATGAGGCACCAAAAGGAGCTAAAATCAGAGCACAGTTCACACCCAAGACAACTGAACACCGCACCTGAAGCTACTTCCTTTTGGGGGGAATACTGACTAAGTGCTTCGGGAAAGAGACAAAAAGAGCTTTCTTTGCTGGGAATCATTTTGTTTCCGATCAGGAAAATGGGAACATAGACAGGACAAAGTGATGAACTCTGACATCGCAGGCTGTGGTGCAGAGAGACAACGGGGAGAGCTGGAGGAGGAGGAAAGCAGGTCACAATCCCAAGACACAAGCGTCTGTGTGAGGCTATCAGGAGAGGGTCAGGTCATTCATCCCGCTCACAGGTTTGACCATCTTACAGCAACATTTTAATCAATAACAACTTGCATTTATATAGCACCTCTTACGCAGTGTAGTGTCCCAGAGCCCTTGGAAAGCTGTGGAAAGCCATGAAAGCTGTGACCCTGTTCCGTGCCCTCTCTCTCTCTCCCCGAAACATTGATTATCCAGCACCTTTGGACGTCCTCCCGACGTGAAAGGCACTGTACAAATGTAGTTTTGTTGCTGTTGTCTCCATTTAACATCCAATGTACAGGCAGCTTTAGAAAGAGCAGAGGATGAGATCCCTAAATGTAATTACCTGATTAGAAATGGCCTTGGCGACAGTACCCACTCGGCCAGTGTAAACGCAGTATTATTTGTGCTTCAGTGCAGCTGAGAAACTCAATCCCATTAAAAACCCAGCAACACAATAGCCCTGAGCCGACCCAGTTCCCTTATTTCCATAAATAATCATCAGTATAGTGTCTAGCACACCTGAAACCAAAGTGGGAGGAGACCTCACACACACACACGCACGCAGTTTAGAATCAAGAACGAGATTAACAGCGCTTTAAAAAATCCGTTATTCTCTAACTAACGTCAATGAAAAATAAAACTATTGCAAGTTGTGAACTAGTACGAAAGGATTCTCTTAAACAAAGCATTGCCTCTTTCCCCTTTAAATAATTCATTGCACGTTGTGATCGGAGGTGGAGAGCGGCTTGCCGTGAGCCGACTTTAGCAAGGTTCGGCTCGGCTCTCTGCTCGCTTCACAACATCCGGGAAGATGGACGGACCCAGCCCAGGGGCGGCCGTGGTCACTGCTCCGGCATTTCGATGTCGGTACCACCGGTCAGCTTCTCCTCGTCAGCCACTCTCTTCTCTTGTAGCTTTGCGTAGGAAACAGCGTCACCTCTAAGCGGGGGTGGCAGGGGAAGGAGGAGGGGAAGAATTAATAATAATAATTATAACATAATCCTTCTATTTGATATAGGCGCCCTATCACGTCGTTGAAATGTCTGAAAGCGCTTCACAGCTTATGCTGTAAAGTGGATTGACTGTGTACTTTGTGGGTGAAACCTGGGCAGCCAGTTTGCGCACAGCAGTGTGAGCCACCAATTTTGGAAAGTTTAATGTCTGGATGCTGCGGAGTGGGGGTGGGTGGGGGGTGCCGGGAGCGGTCAGACTAGGAGGGAGCTCTCCTCCAGCTCCTGACTTGCAGCCAGGTCGTTGGTCTGCGTAGCTTATTTAGTAAAGAAGTTTTATAAACTCAAAAATGTGTGCGTTTCCTTTATGAACGGACAGTTTGAGGTTAGTCTCTGGCATTGAACAGACAGACAGTTACACCAGACAGACAGACGCACACATACAAGCACACGCGCTGGTTCAGTTACTGAACAATTCCTCCGCCCCCACAACCAGAATCGACCCCTCTCCCCATGAACGAGGCAAGTGATGTGAATCTGAACTTACTTTTTGCCCAGAGACGCGAGTCCGTATAACACCCCCGAGGCAAACGCGATGCCGTTGCCAAACAGCGTGGTGATGGAAAAGCTCAGGAATATTGGGACGATCGCCATCCTGGGTGAATGGGAGAAACATTTGTGTTAGTCAGTAAACTGCGGCCAGTCTTGTGGTGGCGACGCTGAGCTTTGATCCATTTTTGCTCGTCTCAGGGACAGTTTGACAGGCACATCTGATACCTCGCTCGCATGACTTTCCTACGTGTGAGACTCGAGTGTGTCAGCGAGCTCCTCCAGCCAGAGTGTGTCAGGACATCGCAGATCTTCTCTACACCCAACACCCCCCCCGGCACCCACCCGTGCCCGGTATCCAGTTGCCATCTGTAACAGAAAGCTTGGCTGATTTTCTCCTCCCCGACTCAGGGGAGTATCCCTCAATTCTGCTGATTTCCTCTCTCGTCCCTCGCTCCAACTCCAACCTGTCGGTCACTCTGTGGAAGTTAAATTAATTTTCCCAGCTGAAGTCTCTCCCTCCCCAGGACTTCAGGGGCAGTTACACACGAGCGTCAATCAGACGGACAGCGTGGGGCCAGGATGAGGGTGATTGTGCCGGTTTATCAGAGCAATCACTTAAAAATAATTTGTCATCTATACAACCTTCGACCCCACTAAACCACGGAGCACTTACCCGCAGTAGAAAGCCGCCTTCTGCCAGTATCTCAGTTTATCTGCTCTCGAGGAAACAGCATTCGCAAATTCAATGAACTGACAGCAGAACGGAACTTCACAGAGAAACAGGATGAAGGCATTCAACCTGCGGGTTAACAAAACAGACCATACACCTGAAGCCTAGAGTCAGTCACTGCACAGGTTAGACACTGAGTAAAGCTCCCTCTATACTGTCCGTCCACACTCCCAGGTCAGCTACAGCATGAGTTAGTTTCATTGAGTAAGAAAATGAATGAGACTCACATCATCCAGACCCCAGCAGCGATATTCAGGGGATTAACTGTGACACAGTTCCAGATTCCAGAAATTGCACAGGCTGTGGACACACAGAGAAACAGTCATTTCTCTCAAGTGGATTGTATAAGGACAACATTCAGGACAACATCGATAGACAGAAAAATGCTCAGAGAAGTGGCCAATGCAGTCCCCCAACTGCTCTAACGGAAAAGGCAGAGAGTGACGGGGTCTCACAGATCTATAAGGAATCATACAATATACATTTATTTATGGAACACCTTTCAGGTTGGGAGGACTTCCCAAAGCACTTTACACAGCTGGCTGAACTCGTGATGGTGGGCGCCCCTAAATGCAGTATTATGGGTCTGCACGACTCCAGAGGGTAGTGACTAGAAGATACAAGGGGCATCAGTCTCAATTGTTGATTCTTATTGGTACCAGGGTGAGAGGGTTGCTTGGACTCTGTCCTGCAGAACTGCGCTGAGAACAGGCGAAGGCTGCACTCGTCGTTCTCATCTCTTTTAATGAAAATCAGGTCTCAACCAGCACACCACACAAACAGGTGTCACTTACAAGGTATGTGAAGAGCTCAGTTTTCCAATCCTCCAACTGTGCTGAATTATTGATCGACTTATTACAGTTACATCAGCTGCTTCACAATTGCATCTGCTGCAAGTGTTAATAATAATCCTTGCATTTGCTAGTGCCATTCACGTTTCATGGGATGAGATTCTTAAAGCACTTCACAGGATTTATATAAAGTGCAGCAAATGTATTTGGCAGCAGCTAATTGGTAGTAACGCAGCCTGGGCTCAGTATTCACCATGTGGAAGCAGGGAGATAGGAACGGGTCTCATACTGGTAGTCTCTCAGTGTGTAGTTAACAAGCAACTTCAAGCCATTTCTAAACATTGGTGGAATCCTGTAGCTCAGTGGTTAGAGCACTTGCCTCACAAGCGAGAGACTTGGGTTCGATTCCGGCAGGGGGTGAAACCTTGGGCAACTTTCCTTACTCCACACGCCTAATAATAATCCCTCAAGAAAAAAAAAACAATAATGAATTGGTCATTTCAATCCACGACTGTTTGTGGGACGCCGCTGTGCGCAATTGGCTGCCGCGTTTCACCCACAAACATACAGTCAATTCACTTTACAGTAATATTCTGTGAAGCGCTTTGCGACGTCTGGAAGATCTGATTAGGCTCTATATCAAATGTAAGTATTATTATTAACATTCAAGTGTAGTGACTGTGTGTTTGTGGCAGACAATTTGCGCGCAGCAATGACCCACCACGAGGTGATCGACTGATATCCTCCAGGAAACGTTTCTCTTTTCCAACGGCACCGCGGGACCTTTAACATCCAGGGAGATGGGAGGTCGGTCTCAGCCGAAGGACGGTACCCCCGACCACACAACTCTCCCCAGCACCGCACCGGAGTGCCAGCCTAGATCCTGAGCTCAAAGTCCCCACCCCGCCCTGAGCCAGGCCGACACCGGATCCCCAAACCACCTCAGCCCTTCCCAGGCTCTCAGCCCGTAACAACAGCAACAACAACAAACAATAATCTTCGTATTTGATACAACGCCTTATCGCGTCGTCGAGACGTCTCAAAAGCGCTTCACGGAACAGACCGTAAAGTGTAGTGACTGTGCATTTTGTGTGCGGTGGGGGGGGGGGGGAACGCGGCAGCCAATTGCGCACGGCAGCGTCCCGCAAACGGTCTGGGATCGAGCGTCCGCATTAGCATCAGTATTTTTTGGAGGGATTATTACTCCCAGGAACCGATCGGTCGGGTTCCTACTTCCCGTCGGCAAACAGAGGTGCGCGCGCCGGCGCGAGAGAGAGAGAGAGAGAGAGAGCGCGTGAGAGAGAGAGAGCGCGTGCGGAGCGAGGAAACTTGCCTCAGGTGTGGCCCCTGTCCCCGGGCCTCGCGAGGCGAGTCCCGACGAAAGGGGTCGCGGACCCAAAACGTTGACTCACTCTCCTCTCTCCACAGATGCTGCCTGACCTGCTGAGTGTCCCCGGCGCTCTCTCTCTCCCTCTCTCTCTCTTGTTTTGTGAGGCGAGTGCTCTAACCACTGAGCCACAGGACTCCCCCCCACCCCCCCTCCACCCTCCCCCCACCCCCCCCCTCCACCCTCCCCCCACCCCTTCTCACCCCGCCCCTCCTCCCCCCCCCCGGGACACTTACACACTCCTCCCAGCACCGCGGCTGCTCGGCACAGCCACCGATACCACCAGGTCATCTCATCCCGGTTCCCGCTGGCGCTGCCCGACCCGGGAGGCGGCGGCGCGGAGCTCATCTTCCTCACCGCCCGCCGAGCGCTCCTCCACTTCCGGTGCCAACTCACCTCACAACTTCCGGCCACCACCGGTGAGGTCAGAGGCACGTGAGCTGAGCGCAAGTCACCCGCGACAGGGCTCCCGCTGACCTCAATGGGCGGGACCACCTCGTCCTCGATGGGCGGAGCCACACACGTAAACAAACTTGAGGCTGATAATGGTCCTCCCATTTGATGGAGAGCTTTATCACCTCTTCCAGACGTCTCAGAGCGCTTCACAGAATATACTCTAAAGTGAATCGACTGTATACTTCGCGGGCGAAACGCGGCGGCCAATTGCGCACGGCGGCGTCCCCCCCACAAACAGTCGTGGATTGAAGTGACCCATTTATTTATTTTTAAAATCGATCCTCTAATAAACTCACAACCAGGTTTCCGACTTTACTGCTAAGTGTACAGAGATGTGCGGAGTAAGGAAACCCCTCCAGGGGAATCGAACCCAGGTCTCTCTCGCTCGCGAGGCGAGCGCTCTTGACCGCTGAGCCGCAGGACTTGGTGAGATAGGTGAGGGTGAAACCTGGAGAGAAGTGTCGAGGTGAAGCTGAGGGGAGAGATGGTGGAGGATGGAGTGGTTGACCGTAATGAAGGCAGCGGAGAGATTGAGAAAAATAAGGAGGCAGGTCAAGCCCTTATCACAGACGAAGAGAACGTTGTTGGCGTTTGTGACCAGGGCAGTTGTAGTGGTGGGTGTGGGGTGGAGGTTGGATTGGAGGGACCAGTGCCCAGGGAGAGGCAAACCTGCCCCATAAAATAAACAGATGCTTCTAACACTTAAAGACTGAGCTAACCCTCTCTGCCTGGACGGAGTCCAATTAATAAAAATCACCACCTAGTATATATTCCCCACAATAATTTCTCTTCAAATGCTGGACAGACATGTTGCAATGTACAATGAGGCACGAAGAATATAAAAAGATACAGAACAGTGACTGTAATTGAGCTCAACACATTGACAATACCCGAGTATTTTACTCTCTACTCGGGATTGTTTGCACCTCTCATCCAGGCGCTTTGCACAAACTTCCCTTTTGTCTCTGGGTCTAGCGTGAATCCACTTGGAATCTCTTCAAAACCAAACAAATTGCAAATTGACTGAAAACTCTCCCTCCCCCAAACTCACATGTCGTTCACCCTTGCTCTGCTGTTACAATGAAACCAAGATAAATAATGCCCCAGAGAGACCCATTATGTGACTGTGAGGATCACATAGAGGTCATCATTTCAATTGTCCAGTGTTCGACTGATGGTAAAGTCTTGTTGTTGAAGTTCGGTCTCTCTTGGAGATGCCCAGACGGGTCCTAAGTAGGTCCTGAGCGGAAGGTGTTAGGATTTGGTGGGTTAGAGTTGAGAGCTGTGAGTTGAGAGCTGTGGTTCAGTTGGCTGCTCTGCTGGGGGTTCTCGGGCTCACAGTCCAAAATAGGGCTCGGAAGCCAAACTCCCCGTGGAATTCAATTTCAGCTCGGCTGCCCATGGACTGCCACAAAAAGATGTGATTCCCCCGGTAGGCGGAGTATTTCTGACTACCTACGTCTTTGATCTAAAAATAAAGAAAGTAATAACAATCCTCGTGTCTGATTCAAAAGTTAGAACATTCAAAATCTTAAAGTGCTTCAAAAGCAATTGCTGTCAAGTATCAAGTGTTTTTGTTGTCAAACATATGACCCTGTACAGAATGATGAGTTGGTTTGATATATTTATAGGCCGTATCTGGCACAGCACTGAGACAAACAGAGAGAGCTCAGGGTCAACTGCTGGTCAGTGCTGATTTACTGATCTCAGATGAGCCATCAGTTGGGCTACAATTGACCTCGAAGCTCCTGGGGTCAGGTTTCCCTCTTCTGATGGCTGTCCAGTATTGGGACTGCGTAGGGGTTGGGTATGGACAGGAATAGGGCTGTGATGTCCAAGATTCAAGACCTGAAGCTCAGTCTGAGCTCACACATGAAAACTGGCCACGAGGGTGAGCTGCAATCTCCCTGTTGTAGAGTCAGTGTGTACAGAAGGGCATAAATGGTGAGGAACTGTTTCTGTTGGCAGACGATTCGAGGACAAGAGGGTGTGAATTTGAGATTATAACCAGGAGCAGGAAAGGGGAAGTTTGGAAGAATCTTTCCCCCTAGAGGGTTGTGGGGAACGACTTGCCGTGGGTCGAAAGGGACATTTATAACGGAATGAGACTGGTGCATGCGGAGGATGGGTATTATTAGAGGGGGCAGGGTAAGAGCAGGGGATTGGGAGTAAGATGGATGAGCTGATTGGAAGAGCAAAGGTGACAGAGATACAGAGGGAGGAATGGCCTCCTGCTTTGTGTAGTTCTGTGAGGAGGAGAATGCTGACTCACCAGGATGTAATCGGACGAGGTGCCGTTGATGCCCACTTGCAGCCTGAGGTACAGCACGCGGATGGCGATGCGGCTGGTCGGGGCAACGTTAATGAAGGTGCGGCAGGCTTTGCCCTTGACGTAGGGGTGGGCAGGGCTGATGATCACACCCTTCGGTCCGTACAGCTGCACATCGCACTCTGCAACAACCACCAACCAGGACTGGTTAACCACCCAGGTTATTGCTGCACCACATACCCAGTTTGTCAATGTCCCTGGGCGCTGACGGGAACTCAGTGGGTTGATGAAATGCTGGTGCTGGGCTGAATGGGGGGGCTCAAAGCACTTCACCATCGATAGTGGAGTGGGCAGGATGGGGAACCTGAAGCAGGGCAGTGCCTGTAGAGCGGAGGGAGCGGACAGGTTGATGAGGTTTTAATCAGTCAGAGATAGGGAGCAACTTTGGGTGGGGGTTGTTGGAGGGGGAACAGAGCAGCTTCGTAAAGCTCTGAGGTAGTGGGTGGGAGTTTCTCTCAGTTAAGAATGCTTTTGTCTTTGGGTCAGAAGGTCGTGGGTTCGAGCCCCACATTGGGCCTCTGAGCTCACAGTCCAGACTGATTGGGAGAAGCTGAGACAGCAAAGGCCCCACATCCATCAGACAGAGAGTTGGGGGAGCGTGATAGGATGGGACTTGCCTCTGTGGTAGCGTCGTGATGCCAAGCTGCTGGAGTACTGAAGTACCACACCATCACCGGGGTTCGCTCTCCGCTGTCTGATTGTGAGCGTGTTGGTGATGGACGTGAGCGTGAAGCCCGTCAGTTGTGAGCAGGTCTTCCACCACAGCAAACGCCCCATCAGGGTCAGGAAATCTCCTTCAACCAACGAGAAAAGTGGGTGAGTGTCAGCACGTTACAAGAGAGTTACACAGTAACATTCTATGAATTCCTGGCTTCACCCTCGGAGGTTTCAACCCGGCTTTTATACCAGTTTATCTCCCCTCCGTAGCTGGGCATTCGCTCGTGCAGTTCTGTGGGTGCCCCCCACACCTGGTACCTCTATGTGAGCCCAGCAGTTTCCTACAAACATTTGTGGATTGAGCAACCAATTTATTTTGTTTTTTGGAGGGATTATTACCCCTGGAAAGCGATCTGCCAATCGACTAACAACTGGGTTCCTACTTACTGCGAGGCAAACAGAGTTGTGTGGAGTAGGGAAACATATTACTTTCAGAGCAAGGCCCGTAAGAGCAAAAATGGGACATGGGTGGGTGCAAGCGTCTCTTACGTGCAGTGCAGGTGAACGAGCTGAACAGAATCCGCACGGTTACCACCTCCCCAAGTGGCCGGCCGATGGACACCCAGCATTCCCGCTGCTGTACACCCGTCAGGTTCAGAATCCCCGACTCGCTCAGAAGCAGCGACCCACACACACCTGGAGCAGAAACACACACAACTAGTTATCAAGGCCAGAGCACAAGACGCCCAGCAACCAGTAACTTGTAATGAACTATTCAAAGATTTTTAAACCCTATTCTCTATATCTTATTATAGCTACAGAAATCACATCTTAAATTCTGTTGGAATTGACCTGGGAGTGTGTACGGACAGTGTAGAGGGAGCATCACTCTACCTCTAATGTGCTGTCACTGACCTGAGAGTGTGAACGGACAGTGTAGAGGGAGCTTTACTCCGTGCTGACCTGAGATGTGTTTGTGGTCGAGGGCTGTGTATAACGTACAGTATTATCACGTAACTGGTATCTGTGCCACCCTGTTGCGTGAGACGCTGCGTGCCATTGGCTGGTGGTGGTGCAGCAGCGGGTGGCTGTGTTGTTGCGGGCAGTGCCTGGGTGGTCGAGGTGGTGGGAGCCGGTGGTGTGGAGGTGCCTGGCGTGGGGCAGGGTCCAGCGTCACAAGACTGTGTGGTGAGCAAGGTGGGCAGGTGGTCGCAGAAGCTGCGGTGCACCGGCTGCTGGGAGTCCAGGTTAAGGCACAGCTCTTGCCGGGTGCGGATCCCGATTCCACAGGAATGCGAACACTGGAGAAGGAAAAAGAATACTCACTGCGGATAAAAACAATAATTCACACAAGCACTTCTCAGGAATGCGATGTCTAGGGACTGTGAATAATTTATACGTGAATGTACTCCATCTGCTTGGGCTAGGGAGGTGGAAATCATAATGTTTCTGATCACTCCCCACATATAACAATAATCCTAGCGTTTGATATAGCGCTTTAACCCTTCAAAAAAACAAGATAATAATAATAATGTGGTTACTCAATCCACGACTGTTGTGAGACGCTGCTGTGTGCAATTGGCTGCCGTGTTTCACCCGCAAAACACGCACTCACAATACTTTACAGTTTATCCCGCGAAGCGCTTTGAGATGTCTCAAAGATGTGATAAGCTCTGGACACATGATCAGCAAAGATCTCTTCGGGACACTGACCTCAGACCAATTGGATGCTTGCAAGCCAAAGGGGCAGATGTTGACCAGACAGGGTACGATGGCCGGAGGCTCGGTCTCAGCCCCGCACAGCGCTCTGTTCACCTCCACGTCGCTTCCGTTCTGAAACTGGAGGCAGGTCACGCTCCTCTCCGCGACCCCCGCCCCGCACACGGCAGAGCATCGCCGCGGCTCCGACACCCTCCACCTGCCGGCACCAGCCACAGTCACTCCACCACCCTCCTCTCTCTCTCCTTCCCAGCACAGAGAGAGCTCCCCCAACTCTGTACAGCTCCCCCCTCTCACCCCACACAGCCCCAGCCCCCCACCCACTCACCCAACACAGCACCACCAGAAATGCTAGATGAAAAAAGACCAAGATCCATCCAGTTCGCCTTCCACCATCCTACGTGTCTGTGTGTGGGTGCATATGGGTGCATGTGTATGACAGGCCAGTGGGTGACCTCTCGCCAGTTACAGACCTGGCCGGGCAGGGGTGCAGGCTGCAGGGCTGGTGATCTGCAGGCCGAGGGGAATGGAGACAGTCACCGTCGGGAGCCAGCTCCTCTCGCAGCCCCACGTCCCTGGCGCAGTACAGGATTCTCCGCCTCACGCCCCCTCCGCAGGTTACACTGCAGGTGTCTGTCTCGTACCTCCACCTGGGAACAAAGTTATTAAAGATCAGGTGGCTGACATTCTCCAGCACAGAGCTTTAGCCTGAACTCAGTAAAAGATCACCTCAGTGCTCCTCACGCTCTGAAATACCAGAACAAACCTGGTGGAATTTCTCACTCCTGGTCGCAGGCATTTAAAGACCATTTTTGGTCCAAGAATTTAAGGTGGCTCAGAATTGTGGATAATTCTTGAATTCAGTCTCAATTCAGAAGCCGTTTCTTCCTGCAGTTCTTCAAAAAGTAGGTGAAACAATTTAAATTCTTTAAATGAAACAAGGATTGAAGAATTATCCACAAAGCTGATCCACCTTCAATTTTAACCCAGCTTTTTTTTTTAAGCAGTCTGAGACTAGACAGCCTCAGGAGAAGAGGGGAGAGAAATTGAGGGGGAAATAAAACCAAGTGTTTGCCTTTTCTGGGGTGGAGGTGGGGTGGTGAATATAGAATCGCGTGAAGAGCAGGGAATAAGTGTGTGGACCTGGAGTTCTCTGGTGTTTCAGGCAGTGATTGACTTACTGAGGAGGGCAGGGTTGGTTTGTGCAGTGGACCTGATGGACCTGGGCCTGGAAGGTTTGCAGACAGTGTTCCGGCTGTGTCTCCTCGTGGGTTTCCCGATCCACGCACATGTAGCTGAGATCTGCTACTCCTGTAGAGAAAGGGGACAAAGTCACCCACCTGCTCAGCCCAGGCTGCAGAAGGTCTCAATGCCCCTGGGTTTAGGGAGAGGAAAATCAGCCTGGGTTCCCCCACTCCCGATTGCCATCCAGATCCCCTGCTGGACAGTGCGGCGGGGCCGGGAGTGGGGAGAGGATCGGGCTTTGATGCCCCTGTGTTCAAAGCCCTAGCGACACTCACACTGACACATACAGAATGGCCACCGAGGTGAGGTAAAGAGGGCGCCCATGGAATTACCCTGTGTGAGCCAGAGAGGAAAGGACAGTTGTCCAACAACAACAAGTTACATTTACATAGCACCTTTCACGTCGGGAGAACGTCCTAAGGCGTTGGACAGTGAAGGGTTTGCACCCGAGCTGGGGATTGGGATCAGAATCGGGATTGTTCAACATATTTGAAATGTGTGAGGCTACAGGCAGTGGGATGACGTCACTGTTGCACTGGATGTGGTAACATGCACTGAGCATTGGTATGTAACCCAGACCTTCCCCACAGGAGGCGGAGCAGGGGCCTGTTCGTGGCACCCAGAGGAAGGTCTGGCTCCCCACACTGACACTTGGGCTGCTCGTCCCATTCCCCGGGGTTTCCACTTCCTTCCCCAACTTTTTCGAGACCTGTAATAGAAAAGGAATCATGATTACCTCAATTTCCACTGGCAACTCGGCACTCCCGTTCCACGTGACACCTCTCCTTGAGTGCCTTTCACCGGAAACTCCAAGATATCAGTGAGGAATAATCATCCTTTCACATGCAAACATTGCCAAGCACGTCACAAAATAATAATAATAATAATAATAATCTTGCTTCATTTCATATAACGCCTTATTACGTTGTTGAGTTGTCTCAAAAGCGTTTCACAGAATATACGGTAAAGTGAATTGACTGTATATATTGTGGGCGAAATACAGCAGCCAAATGCACACAACAGTGTAAATGAATTACTCTGAAGTGTAGCGACTGTTAGGTAAGCAAATGAATCCATTAGGTAAGCTCGTCTGTTCCAGCAATGTCCCCCACGGAGTAGGGGCATGAAAAAACATAAGCACATGTACACACTTGCAGGCAGGCACACGCAAACTCTTTCACACACAAATTCATGAACACACAACTTCCACACAAATGCACACGCAAACATAGATACACACAAGAAAGGGCAAGTGAACACTGACAGACACACACATACACGATCATTGGGGATGTGGAGCCAATACTTGCCCCTGGCCAGGACTCTGTGCCCAGCTCGGAGAGACAGATGCTGACAATACACTGGGTCAGCACGGTCGGCCTCTCTGTCTCTCCGCACCATGTCTCGTTGACCTCCACGTCTGTTCCATTGATGATCTGGACACAGGTGGCAGCCTGCTGGGCAACTCCAACCCCACAGGAAGCAGAGCATGGGCCCGCAGCCGAAACCCTCCACCTGTAGCCGGGAGACAGGGAGAGCAGCCTGAGTGGTTGTGTACTTACTGTCGGCAACAGTCACCATATCAGGCACAGGAATTCCTTATTCAAGGACCCACATCTCTTCTCTGTCAACTCACTCCCAGTCCCTCACTCACTCCCAGTCTGTCACATCCGTGCTGTGTGCAGGAAGTGCCACTGACATCTCCGTGAAGAAATTGACATCAATAGTCTTCTCTGCATGCAGGAAGTTACATCAGCACTCAGTGCGGCACTGGATGGGTTACCTGGCAGGACAGTCCTGGGTGTTACACTTTTGCACAGACTCTGGTTTAGGAATGCTGCCGCACTCAAGATCAGCGACTCTGAGCTCCTTACGTCCCTCCCTTCTCACACAGTGCATGTCCCGCTCCCTCCATCCTCCACCACACGTCACTGAGCAGGGACCCTGCGGCCCGACTTCCCACCTGCACGTGCCAGGATCAACAACAGGAACAGATGAATGCAGGGGTCAAAGTAAGGCAAGACATTATTAACACAGCCAGCTACAACACAGCATCACTAGATGAGACTTTGGTTACTATGCCCCTATTCTCTGGAACTCTCTCCCCCAAATCCTTTCCCTTTGATCTTCTCTCCTTCAAATTCCCCTTGAAATCATTCCCCCTTGTACCTTGCCTTTGGTCAACACCTCTAAATTCTCCCTCATCCATCTTCTCTGAAAGGCTTTGAGGTGTTCGACCAATATCATGTTGGCCAGGACACTCCACTCCACCTTCCTTCAGACTATTCTCTTCAAATTTAAGTCTGGAAAACATTTGAACTCAGCCTTATTTTGGCAGGCCTTCAAAAAGAAACTTGCTTCCAAATTAAGATTGGATTTCAGAATTTTTCATCTACGTTCTGCATTATCTTAAATTTTAGGCCAGTGGTTTTAAAAAACTGAGCTACGCTAACACAGATTGAGAGAGACTGAGACAGACTGAACCTCTTTGAAACTTACTGAAGCCACACTCATACCAACTAAACCACAGTAACACAGGAGTGGTACAGAGCACACCACGGAGAGTAGGGATACAGATGAAATGTACAAACATGATGTGTAATAGATTGAGAGAGAGAGCGAGAGGAAGTAAAAGAAAATTATACTCTCCACAGATTGTTAAATGATTGTTATATTTTCGCCCATCATCATTCTCAGGATCTTACCCTGGAGGGCAGGGTGTGGTGGAGCAAAGTTCCAGGCGTGCAGGGGGCTGCAGTGTCTCAGAGCAGTGCTGTGTATCCACTTCTTCCTCTGTCTGACCGTCAGCACAAATATACTGTACCCTCCCAACACCTGCAACAGGTCCAACAAACACTGTCAGCAGCTTTGGCCCTATTTACACTGTTAGCAATACCACAGTTAAACTGTGAGTGCCCCTCACCTTGTGAATAAACAGTGACTCGCACTAACAATAATCATTTTTGAATTTGATATAGCATCTTATCACATTGTTGAGACATCCCAAAGCGCCTCACAGGATATACTGTGTATTTTGTGGGTGAAACGCGGCAGCCAGTTGTACAAGCAATGTCCCACAAAGCCATGGTGTGAGTGACTGATTTTTGGGGGAGATTATTGGCCAAGACACCGCGAGAGAGAAACTCCATTCTCTTTTCGAATAGTTCCATGGGATCTTTAACGTCCACCTGAACAAGCCTCAGATTAACAGGGACCTCAGATTAACGTCTATCCGAAGGAGAGTAACACAATGAGTGACCCTCACTGTACTGAATAAAGAGCAGGAAATACCGGGAATAACTGAAATCCTGAAGTGAACTGTTAGCTGAATGCAAATGTCAGACAGTTTACCTGTACCACAAGTTGCTGAACAAGGTTGAGTGACAGGAATCCAGGTGTAAACACTCTGGTTCTTGGGAATGTAGAGACTGAAAGTGATATTGGGATTAACAATATCTCCATACTCCGGCCTGTACTTCCGATACACCTGAAATGAAAGAGAACGGCTCATTTTGTGTGGGATGGAGGCCACGATACACAGCACGTGCTGTACAGTCAGTGGACGTAGTGGGTTTTAATATGAGGTGGAGAGGCTGTTCTGGGGTGAGGGGACTCAAGAGCCAGAGTGCATGGTGCACACCGGGGAGATAGGGTCAGGCTGCTCAGTCAAACCCACTCTGTCAGGAAGTGTACTCCAATGTGCTGCGTCACCACACAACAGGAATCCACATCATACAGAAAGCTCCCCACACACAGTCCTGGATCACAACAGGAGAGTGAGAGGTGTCAGTGTTACACCCGTGTTAGAGATAAAGCAAAGCTCCCTCTACACCGTCGCATCCAGGACTCCCAAGTCAGCTAGAGTACAATTTAGATAAGGCCTTTTGGCTAAGATCAAGTTTAGAATCTGTTTTGATCAGGTACTCCTTGGGATATGCGCCTGTCAGAAAGCTCTCCTGTTGAAATTCGCTTGTATTTATGTGTCCACGACCCAAGCTCCCCAGAATACATTCAAATTGGGCTTAGAGGGGGCGAGTGGGGAGGCTGTCAGACTGTTAGGCCACTCTGGGTTCAAAGCTGGAGTTCCAGCAGGGAAAGCACAATAGCATTCGACCGACTGTGTCGCTCAGGTCAGTCAAGTGTTCTGTTTCGCAAGGAAGGAGTTACGTTATTGTTTACCTGTATTTCAATAGTTTCGTTTGTGGGGCCCGGGATAATGATCTCTTCCGAATGGGGGAAGTTCTCCCGGGTCAGGTACAATCTGTACATCATCCTGTTGTCCTCCAGACGAGATGGGTAAGTGACATTTAACGATATTTTGCCTTTTCCAGCTACCAAATACTGACCTTTAACCTTCAGGGCTATGGGTAAACAAGTAGGGGTCAGCAGGTGCTCCTGTGCCTTTCATTATACAATAATAATGATAATCCTTGCATTAGACTTGGTGCCTTACCACGTCATTGACACGTCTCAAAGCGCTTTACAGGATTTTACTTTTTGTAGGCGGGGGGAGGTGGTAGGGGACAAGTTATTGAAAGTGCAGTCACAGAAATATAAATTTAGGTGGATTTGAAGGACGAGAGGGAGAGCACGAGATGGAAGGATTTTGAAGAGTGTCAGAGCGTAGGGGCAGCTGAAAAGGTCGACCCCCCCCCCCACCTACAGTGGGCTTGAAGCTGGCCAGAGTTGGTGAAGGGGAGAGAATGACCAGGGCAGCAGGAACATAGGAGATCGGAGATAGCGAGAGGCAAGCCCGTGCACGGATGTTTCTTAATCTCACTATCCATTTCTCTCATCACATCCTCAGCTGCCGGGGCCACAATTCCTGCCCCTGGGTTGGGGAGGAGGAAATCAGCCAGGGTTCCCTATCCCGAGACCTCCTGCTGGAAAGGTGAGGAACAGCTGGGGGCTGGGATGCCCTTATGGTCAAATGCCCTGCTGACAGGCGCTGCCTGGACTCCACACCTGAATGGCCATTTGATTAGCATCTCCCAGCACCTTCAAGAGATAAACGAGGGAAAGAACAAAGAGACATTTCACCTCTTACCCAGATGAGAATAGACGGACTTGCTGTTGGAGACATGGACACTAGTGGAACCCGGGGGCACAGTCAGGAAGGTCACATACTCTGCCAACACAAAGTTAAGCAATGTCAGTGTCATCTTATACAAGTGGGGAACCAAACCATGTTATCTCCTGCATTGGAGTGTCAGCTATGTGGGGCTTGAACCCACAATCTACGACTGCGCCATGCTGACTGTTATAATAATATAATAATAATCCTGGCATTTGATATAGCGCCTCATCACCTCTTCGAGAAGCCTGAAAACTCTTCACAGGATATACTGTAAAGTGAAGTGACTGCCAATTGCGCTCAGCAGTGTCCCATGAACAGTTGTGGATTGAATTGTGGATTTTTTTTGATGGAATTATTACCACCGGAAACACAATCTGCCAATCGACTAACGACCACGTTCGTACAAACAGAAGCGTGTGGAGTAAGGAAACCTGCCCAACGTTTCGCCCCGCCGGGAATCAAACCCAGGTCCTCTCGAGGCGAGTCCTCTAACCACTGAGCTACAGGACTCCACACTGTTGTTACCATCTTCTTCAGAATAAAGCTAAGTACTATGACACATACATTCGAGCAATTCTTAGCCAGTGAGGGACTAGCAGGAGTCAGTCTGTGGGACAGGGTACAGTCTGAGCTCACCTCGGGCAGCTCCTGCTGTGTACGAGCCCAACAGCTCCCTGCAGGTGGAGTTTTCACCCCCACACACTCCACACACGTCCAGCACCATCCCAGACTCCAGCCTGCCATCACACCCAAACACCTGCCGGAGAATTCACACAAATACACTGCAACTGAGCCTCATGCTCAGGACTCTTCAGTCGCGAAAGAAGATGCCTCAGAGGGAATCTCACAGAGGTGTATTACATTTTAAATGGGATTGAAAAGCTAAACCCGGAACAATTGCATCAAGACAGTAGGACAAAAGGAACTAGGTTTAGAGTTCCAATTTCAGGACAGACACCAGGTAGTTTTTCTTTACCAGAGGGGAATTAACAACCGGAACTGGTTGCTAGGAAGGGTGATTGAGGCCAGGAATCTGGGGCTCATTTAGAAAGCAGTTCGGTGCTGTGCTGGGGAGGATGGAAGAGGGTGTGTTCTGGAAGGATAAGATCAGATAGGACGAGATGCCTTCTTCATCCAAACTGAGAGTGACAGAATATCAGATACCAGAAATGACACAGAGAGTAACAGTGGGGGTAACAGAGAGTATCAGACACTGGGAGTGACATCGAGAGTAATAGACAGTGGGAGTGACACAGAGAGCAGCTGGCGGTAACATGATGAAGGTTGAGAAGCAGTGAAGACTTGTTACCTGGCAGCGACCTGCGACACAGACTCCATGCGAAGTGGCTGAGTCGGAGCTGCCCAGCTCGCACCTGGTCCCGTCCACAAAGAAGTCTCCCCGGCTCACCATGAAGCTCTTCCCCTCCACCCGGCACATGTACTTACACAGTGCATCACCTGCTCAGGAGTGGAGATGGAGGTGATTATTGGGCTCAGTACTGCAATTAATAAACCACAACACAATGAAGTTGCTCTCCACTGGTGATGACGATGATAATAAACCTCGCATTTGATATAGCCCCTTATCACGTCGTTGAGACGTCTCAAAGCGCTTCATAGAATATAGTGGAAAGTGAATCGACCTTATCATTTTGGACAAAAGGCGGCAGCCAATTAATAATAATGAATAATAACTGCATTTGATACAGCGCCTTATAACATCATCAAGAAGTCACAAACTGCTTCATAAGATATACTGTAAAGTAGATTTGACTGTGCGCGGGTTTTGTGGTGAAACGCGGTAGCCACTTTGCGCACTTCAGTGTCCCACAGACAGCCATGAAGTGAGTGACCGATATTATTTGGGGGATTTGTTGGCCAGGACAGTGATGAGTCTCCTATCTTCCCTGTTACTCTCCACTGGTGAGGAGTTTTTCTATGCTCTCTTTGGAGGATGACTGAAGGATTACCAGTGGCGTAGCCGAGTGCTGGGAGCCATTTATAGTAAACGGGAACCTTCTCGGTCAGGTAAAGAGGCTGTGAATTAGTGTCTGAGCACTGGCGAGACATGAAGTCCAACTGCATCTCCCAACAAGGCTGCGGGGAGAGAGAGAGAGAGAGAGAGAGAGAGTAAAAGAGCATTCCAAAATAAACGTCAACTAGGTGAGAGATGTCAGTACCTGGCAATGAATTATTTCCCATTTCAGACACCCATTGTTGAGAACAATAATACTCTACTGAATTAGGTAAGCAGGGAGCATCCTTTCAGTGACAGAGTGCGCATTCCATTCCAGACATGGGAATTTCCACGTGTAGGTGGGATGCACAGGAACTCTCATTCTAGTTTGGATACTCTTAAGCATGGTGATGAGTTTCCGCCCGAGTCAAATACTCAGCTGACCAACAAAAATGCAGAGCAAAGCGAGCTCCCTCTACACTCTCCATCCAGCACTCCCAGGTCAGCTACAGCTCCCAGGTTACATACAGAGTACAATGTCCCACCCACCACCCCAAATTCCACTGGTGTTAATTGTGCCTGAATTTTCAGGGTAGTTCCTGATTGTGGCAGTCAGTCCAACCACAGCAATAAATAAACATCTCAGCATTCAAGTACCTTCTTTGGAATATGAAGCCCCCATTAAACAGGGGTTGTTCACCAATTAGTAACAATCCTTGCATTTGTTTCTGCGCCTATTGTGTGAAAATTTCTCAAAGTGCTTCAGAGGGAATTGTTGTCAACTGCAGTGACTGCATTTACAGCAGACCCAAAGCCCATTTGCACACGCCAAGGTCCCACAAACAGCCATGAAGTGAATTAGCGATTTAGCTGAAATGTCGCTGGTTAGGACGGTGTTGAGTTCAGGAATGGTTGCGTCTACACTCCTGTCTCTGGTGTGCAACCCGCTCAATCTTACCTCTGTGTTGCACATGTCTGCATGCAGTTGTGATCCCTCGCAGGTGCGCCCACCAAATGCCGGCCTAGAAAAACCCAAATCGAAGAGACGTAGGAATCAAAAGGAATGGAAAAGATTACTGTGACACCCGCGAGCAGTCCCAATAAAGTCAAAAAACAATAACCCAACTCACCTCTCACACTTCTCAACCCATTTCCTCACCAAACAGCTAATTCCCTCTTGAATTTTGTGACACAATGACCAATTGTTTTCAAGGAATTATTATTGCCAGAAAAGCAATCCGCCAATCGACGAACAACTGGGTTCCTACTTACTACTAAGTAAACAGAGGCATATGGGGTAAGGAAACTTGCCCAGCGTTTCGCCCCTCCTGGGAATTGAACCTAGGTCTCTTGCTTGTGAGGCGAGTGCTCTAACCACCGAGCTGCAGGACTCCACTTTACCTTGGGTTGTTACACTGCCGGTGTCTGAGAGTCACCCCTCCCCCACATGTTCGTGAGCAGTCACTCTGTGGGCTCCACCTGGACCAGGCTCCGTGAACAACTCCGATCGGCCCAAGGTCACCCAGGGAGGTGCAGCTGCTTTTTAAGCACCACTGAAACACAGACATTGCAGCCCTAAATCACCCTCTTAGTACAATTCTTGCTTTTGATACAGCGCCTCATCACTTTGGTGAAACATCTCAAAACGCTCTTCACAGATTGTAGGCCTAGCCAGTGACTTATAATTTATAACCTCACCGAACTGCTAGGTGAATGCAGCAGGCAATTTGAGCACAACAATGTCCCTCACCAAGCCCTGAAGTGAATGACCCATTTTATATTTGGGGGATCATTGGATAGGACACTGGGAGACATGGTAGGGCAAATACTCATAATAATAATAATCCCTGCATTTATTACATCTTCTAGACGTGTCAAAGTGCTTCAAATGGCTCCCTTCTATGCATAAAATGTCTGTTTATCAGGGTTTTGAAGACAGACTGTACCTTGTTCGGGCCGCATTCTGTCCCATCCAACAGAGGAATAAACAGCCGGGTACACACTGAGTGATCGAGGGGGTCGGTGTGGCAAGACAGAACCTTACACATGTCCTGAGTAGAAGGAAAGCACCAGCATGTTAGTTATTTGTTCCACCTTATCATATCAAAATATCCCACAAGCATTCACAGCAAGTACTCCTGAATGTCATGATGACTTAGTGTCCGCCTGGCTCAGTTGGTGTAATAATACTTGCATTTGATACAGCGCCTTATCACGTCTTCGAGACGGCTCAAAGAACTTCACAGAATATACTGTAGAGTGAATTGACTGTATATTTTGTGGGCTAAATGTAAGCCCCTGACCACAAACCAGGTGTCTGCATCTCTCTGGATCTGTTTTATGTTTCTCTACGGCTGCTGGGAGAGGGTGGGATAAGGAGTCATTCATTCCCTTTTGAGTCCACTCACGATTTTGTCCACGCACAGACCAATTGTAAATGCATTATCTTGGGGGAGGGACACATACACATCACCAGTACATACAGCACACTACACATTACGATGTGAAAAGCACCTACGATGTCCTGGCTGTTGAAGGTGCAGGCGGAAGCCTTGTCCCCAAAGGCGATCTTGCACTGATCGTCCGCTCCGTAGTACAAGCCCGGCTTCCGGCCAGAAAGATACAACTCTGTGGCCGGGAGATCCCTCAAGCACGTAGCTTGCTCTGTGCTGCCAGAACCATCATAGCCAGACAAGTGAAGAGAGAAACCGATATTAACTGGAGGTGAATTGAGCCCAGTGTGGCAATCTGACTGTCTGTCTATCGCTGGTTTCCCGTGTAAAAAGTCACGAAAATAATGACAATCCCTGAGTTTGATCCAGCATCCGTCGTATCGAAATATCCCAAAGCGTTTCATAGGGAGTTGCTCTAAAGTGTAGTTTGTCGGCAAAAGCAGGAGTGAATTTACACACAGCAACGTCCCTCCACGAGGTGAATGATCGATTTATCAAGAGGACTGCTGGTTAAGACGCCGAGAGAAGCTCCTTTCTTTTTTCCGAAAGGGAAGTTTAACATCCACAGCACCTGCAAAGTGCAACGCTGCCCACAGCACTGTGCTGAATGTTGCGTGTCAGCTTGGCTCAGTGCTAGCGCACTAGCCTCGGAGTCGGAAGGTTGTGAGTTCGAGCCCCACATTGGAACTTGGAATCGCACAGTCTAAGCTGATGCTCCAATGCAGTGATGAACGTGTGCTGCATTATCGGAGGTGCCATTCTTCGGATGAGACGTTAAACTGAGATGGGGCGTCTGACTGTTCAGGTTAACATTAAAGATCCCATGGAGCTATTCTCTTTCTCTCGGTGTCCTGGCCAACAATCCCCCAAATCAAATTGGTCACTCCACTCCATGGCTGTTTATGGGACATTCCTGTGTGCAAACTGGCTGTCGCGTTTCACCCACAAGACACACAGTCCATCCAGTTTACCATGTGTCCTTTGAAGCGCTTGGAGACGTCTCGACGACGTGATAAGGCGCTAGATCAAATGCAAGGATTATTATTAATTCAATAGCGCACTGGGAGCAACTCGAGAGCATTGCCACGTCAGACCCTCGCCCATCCCACCCCACCCTCCAGCCCGGCTTGTCGCTGTGATAGGAGATGGGTGCGATTCATCCCTCACACCCAACCATCAGCTATCGCAGTTGAACACAACACGGAGGTACCTACCAGAGAAAGGTTACAAAGCGCTCTCTGCTGCACTCGGACCAGGTCAGGTCCACGCTGTTGTAGCCGCCCTCTGCCGCCATGATGTGGCCGTTCCCTGTGCATTCGTTGCCCTCCCCGTCGTGTCTAATGCCAAAACTGCCAATGGGAGGAGAAAAGCCAAAGACCGTATCATCTGGGGTGCTAATGAGGTGCCAGGCCCCGGAATTCCTGCGCATCCATCCCCCACCACTCACCTGTGACCGATCTCATGAGCCATGGTGATGCCGAGGTTGAAGCCAGTGTCCTCAGTTATGACACAGCTCCAGGTGTGGGAGCACAGGCCCCCCAGTTGTGTCACCCCCCGAACCAGCTGGTTGCCATTGTCAGATTCCAGGTCAAACCTCACAGAAGAAAAAGCACGGCAGATTGGGACACATTGGAACACGGCAAAAACACACAAGAGCATTTACACACGCCAGCCAAGTGATCCCAACGGGAGGGGTGACTCCAACACCCGGGTTCACTAACCTGGTGACAAACAGGACAAGATCAGCGTGCAGAGGCTCAGAGTCCTTCTCGGGGTTAATCTTTCTGCTCCATTGACATACACCAATCAGTGACGAGGTGAGGTTGGTGGTGATTGTGACTTCTGGCTGCAAGAGAGAAGAGTTTAGCACAGGTGTGTGACAGGTGAGTTGCTCTCTGGAGTATAGGCGGGCAGGCCTTCAGCCTCTCTGCCCCCACTCTCTGGAACTACATCCCACAGTCCCGGCACCTCGCCCCCTCCCTTGCCTCCTTCAAGACCCATCTCAAGACCTTCCTCTTTGACCGTGCCTTCACATCCCTACCCTCCCCACCCTCCACCCCTCCTAATCCCAACCACCGGCTCAATTGCGGATCCCTGATTGTCCAGCGCTTCCTGACGTGAAAGACGCTGTACAAATGTAAATTGTTTTGTTGTTCTATGACAGGTCAGTTGCTCCCTATAATACAAATGAGGGCGATTACTCTGTGTAGAGCCCAGGTCGGTGACAGGTTAGTCATGCAATGTTTGTTAGGAGTGACCTGCATCAGATCCGGTACCTCTGGCTCTGTCAGTATCAGCATCTTGATGAGATGGACTCGGAGTTGAGCACCGATAGACGGCTGCCGGAGGAGCTCTGCGGCCTGTGACAAACACGACACAAGAGACGAGCTCAGACACTTCCTGTGAGGTGCCCAGCACCAGTTCAACGCCAGCGAAACCCATCGGGCGGCAGAAACACTGAACTCAACACAAAGCCCGGATTCCTTCAGGGCATGAGCACTGCTCCACTGTGTGGGGAAGCTCTGCTTGTACTTCCCTCACACTCCAGTACAGGGTAATAAGCGGCTAGCTCTCTCTCTCTCAGACCCTCTCCATTGGGACCCTCCCCAGACCCTTCCCCCCACTCCCCCAGCCCCTCTTGCAATCACTCACGATGTTGAGGTTGGTGAGCACGTAGCGCTCGGTGTCCTGTTTGTGAAACTGGTAAACGTCGTGTCCCACCACCACAAGCAGCTCCAGGTGCTTGGTATCCTTGATGGATCTCGCTCTCACATGAGAGGAGCTGGCTCGGGCTGCTGCGTTCAAGCACAAGAGAACCATTCTCAGTTTTGTACCCGGAATCACCCATTCGCTTCACACTCCGAAGACAAGACTCGAGGTTCTGTGAGAGGCTTTCCTCAGACTGTCAATTAGAATCTCCTCCCACAAACAGTCGTGGATTGAATAACCAAATTATTATTTGGTCCAAAGGCTTACTGGTGCTGGCCGGATGCTGAAGGACGTCACATCAGTCAGTGAGTATCGGGAAGTGGGTGAGACACGGAGCCAGGGGCTTCCTAGTCCTTCCCCAAGACAAGGTGAATGTAAATCTTCTGCGCTGCTGGAGGTCAGTGATCCTAGTACAGTCACATCCAGGCCAACACCAGGCAAACACACAGCATTAAAGCAAAGAATCCCAATGCGAAAAACACCTTCCCTATGTGTAGAATCCCAATGAACCAGATTCAGATAGGCAGATTAATAATAAAAAGGGCAAGGGCATTAAAAAAAAACATACAGACAGACAAGATGGGCTTTGTTCTGTGCTGAAAATGTCTTTGTTAAACACACAACACATTGTGGTGATTCCTACCCCATAATATCATTGCAAAAAAGACACACTGTTGTTCCTGCTCTGCTCCCCTCTCCTAAGACAACTACAAATTAGGCCAAATTCCTTTTCATGAAGACAGCCCCTCCACACCCTCTTTAATAAGCCACTTGATCACATCCCTTCAAGATCACAAGAGGCATGGATCAAAAGACCCTCGAGTTGTTTGATCTCACCCATATATCTGGGCAGTAACGGATAAACATTCTTTAAGAAGCAAATTAGCGCATTTTAGCTTTAGCACATTTAATAATTTAAACTTCTCTGGGGAAAAGTGTTTGCAAATGTGAGCTGTACCTTCATTCCTTGAACTAGTGCCAAAATAAGATCGATCTGTTTCCCTCGGCCACAGGACAGTCTAAAAAGCAGATTGTAACAAGCTGGTATTAGACAAAAGACACAATTTTCTATGTATTTTCAGCCTTTGACTAACTTTTTTTTCAACCTCTGTCCACCATTTTCTCCGCATCAGGTCCTTCAGCTTTTTACTTTGGTGATAGCAACTATGATAATAATAAACTCTAAGAGGGAAGCTTGGTGACTGGTAGCACCCCGACTGGTAAGATTGGCTTGATCTAACGATACTTTTATTTAATAACGATAATTGTTAACCTTAGCAGTTTGGTTTTCTGGTTTTACCTGGTTCAGAGATGTCCACACCCATGTGAATTGAGTTAAAAGTAGCAGAGCTGTGATGGGGAATGAGAGACTCATTCTGCTGTCCTTAAACCCTTTGCATCGTGAAAAGAAAGTAAAGATACCCCATGGAAAAGTCCTCTCCCACAAGCCGTGGAACCCAGCTCAAATACCCTGAAGTAGTTCTGTTAGGGTTAGCAGTTAACTCAGTCCGAACTCAGGAAATCTGTTTCGTCCAATGCCTTCCGGACTTTTTCTGCTCTCTCCCTCTCTAAAAATTACACAACCCTCTTCCCTGAAACCACAAATCACTAACATGAGTACAATCATTCACGGTTGCCAAGTTAAGAAATTCACTGTTGACAATGGAATAAAAACACACACAACACAAAGATTGCATCTATAGGGCACTGAACAAAAAAAACAAATTTTTTCACATGAATGATAATTCATAAAAATATTAATCAATCTCACCGAGACAACAATAGGGTTAGATAATCCTTGCATTTCATATATAATATAGACATGGAGGCCTGTCGGCGGTGTCAGTGTATGGGGTCAGTGTTTGGGTCAGTCAGTGTATGGGATCAGTGTATGGGGTAAGTCAGTGTATAGGGTCAGTGTTTGGGGTCAGTCAGTGTATGGGGTCATTCAGTGTATGGGGTCAGTGTTTGGGGGTCAGTCAGTGTATGGGGTCAGTGTATGGGGCTCAGTCAGTGTTTGAGGGTCAGTCAGTGTATGGGGCCAATGTTTGGGGTCAGTCAGTGTATGGGGTCAGTGTTTGGTGGTCAGTCAGTGTATGGGGTCAGTGTTTGGGGGTCAGTCAGTGTTTGGGGGTCAGTCAGTGTATGGGGTCAGTGTTTGGGGGTCAGTCAGTGTATGGGGGTCAGTCAGTGTATGGGGTCAGTGTATGGGGTCAGTCAGTGTATGGGGTCAGTGTTTGGGGGTCAGTCAGTGTTGGGGTCAGTCAGTGTATGGGGTCAGTGTTTGGGGGTCAGTCAGTGTATGGGGGCAGTGTTTGGGGGTCAGTCAGCGTATGGGGTCAGTCAGTGTATGGGGTCAGTGCTTGGGGGTCAGTCAGTCTATGGGGTCACTGTTTGGGGGTCAGTCAGTGTATGGGGGTCAGTGTTTGGGGGTCAGTCAGTGTATGGGGTCAGTGTTTGGGGGTCAGACGGGGGGTCAGTGTTTGGGGGTCGGTCAGTGTATGGGGTCAGTGTTTGGGGGTCGGTCAGTGTATGGGGTCAGTGTTTGGGGGTCAGTCAGTGTATGGGGTCAGTGTTTGGGGGTCAGTCAGTGTATGGGGGTCAGTGTATGGGGTCAGTGTTTGGGGGTAGTCAGTGTATGGGGGTCAGTGTTTGGGGGTCAGTCAGTGTATGGGGGTCAGTGTTTGGGGGTCAGTCAGTGTATGGGGTCAGTGTTTGGGGGTCAGTCAGTGTTTGGTGGTCAGTCAGTGTATGGGGGTCAGTGTTTGGGGGTCAGTCAGTGTATGGGGTCAGTGTTTGGGGGTCAGTCAGTGTATGGGGTCAGTGTATGGGGTCAGTCAGTGTATGGGGTCAGTGTTTGGGGGTCAGTCAGTGTATGGGCGTCAGTGTTTGGGGGTCAGTCAGTGTTTGGGGGTCAGTCAGTGTATGGGGGTCAGTGTTTGGGGGTCAGTCAGTGTTTGGGGGTCAGTCAGTGTTTGGGGGTCAGTCAGTGTATGGGGGTCAGTGTTTGGGGGTCAGTCAGTGTATGGGGGTCAGTGTTTGGGGGTCAGTCAGTGTTTGGGGGTCAGTCAGTGTATGGGGTCAGTGTTTGGGGGTCAGTCAGTGTATGGGGGTCAGTGTTTGGGGGTCAGTCAGTGTATGGGGGTCAGTGTTTGGGGTCATCAATCAGTGGAGTGAAGAGACCGGAAGCGGCCGCTTTGTGGAGGCACCGCGCGCGGGTCGGAGGCATTTACTGGTGGCGTTTCCGGTTTGGGAGACCGGCGCGTGTGTGAGTGAGTGAGAGGGAGAGAGAGAGACGCGCGCACTCGGGGCATCGCAGAGAGTAACAGACAGAGGTATTCCCGGGAATTCTTGTGTACATTTCTTTTCGGGAGAGGAGGGAAGTTTGGGCGGGAATTCTAGTGCCCGTCAGAGGTTTTCCTGGCGGTGTCGTTGGGGAAATGAGGGCGGAGGACAGTTACCCCCAACGCACACTCAGGGCTTTCAGCGTAGTGATGGGCTTCTGCATGTGACCCCCTCTTTCCCCCCCACACCACACCCCCCCCTTCCCCCCCACACACCCCCTTTCCCCCCCACACACACCCCTTTCCCCCCCCACACACACACCCTTTCCCCCCCCACACACCCCCTTTCCCCCCCACACACCCCCTTTCCCCCCCACACACACCCCTTTCCCCCACAACACACCCTTCCCCCACACACACCCCTTCCCCCCCACACACACACCCTTTCCCCCCCCACACACACCCCTTCCCCCCCACACACACCCCCTTTCCCCCCACACACACCCCCTTTCCCCCCACACCCCCTTCCCCCCCCCACCCCCCCCCACACCCCCCTTCCCCCCCCACACACCCCCTTTCCCCCCCACACACACCCTTCCCCCCCCCCCCTTCCCCCCACACACACCCCTTCCCCCCCACCCCCCCCCCACACACCCCCTTTCCCCCCCACACACACCCCCTTTCCCCCCCACACACCACCCTTCCCCCCCACACACACCCCCTTTCCCCCCCACACACACACCCTTTCCCCCCCACACACACCCTTCCCCCCCACACCACCCCTTTCCCCCCCCACACACCCCCTTTCCCCCCCACACACCCTTCCCCCCCACACACACCCCCTTCCCCCCACACACACCCTTTCCCCCCCACACACACACCCTTCCCCCCCACACACCCCTTCCCCCCCACACACCCCCTTTCCCCCCCACACACACCCCTTTCCCCCCCCACACACACCCTTCCCCCCCCACACACACCCTTCCCCACACACACACCCTTTCCCCCCGCCCACACACCCCTTTCCCACACAACCCTCCCCCTTTCCCCCCCTCCCACCCCAATAAAAACTAGGGTTTTTTTTAATAGGGATAATGATGGAGAAATAATAGACCGGGAGCGTCGCAGGGCGTCCTCTTTCCACGAAAGGCGCTGTCACAACCGCAGAGCATGTTGTCGCAGTGTGAAAGGGCGTCGGTTGGGACGTGACAAGGATCTAAAGCGGAGGCACGATAGGGGTAACTGGGAACATAAGGGGCACTGGGGGAAAAAAAATAGTGCCCTCACAAGCCTCCAAGGGACGAAATGCCTTCCAGCCGCGCTCGTGATTCACCCCCAATCATCCTGGGGCTATGCTTGTCACTGATTTCCCCCAATTAATGTGTCCACAGTGATGACCGTTTGTGCGCCCAGTAGCCGATGAACAGAAAATGGCCAAAGGAAAGTCCAGCAGCAGTGCAGTGCCAGAGGCTAAGCCGCGCAAACCCAAAAAATCAAAAAAAAAGAAGTTTTGGGTAAATAATACAGGTGTGACCAAAAAGAAGAGTGGTGTAGAGGTGCCTCTGCCTCCCAAAGGAGCTCTGGAATACTCCACCAACTGGAAGAAACTTCAGCAGGTGAGAGGAGAGGAACGTAGGAATTGCCAGACGAAAAAAAACTTGGTCCATCCAGTTCACCTTCTGCCTTCCCGGCAGTCACTTGTTAAAATAATAATGGAGATGTTAACTAATCATGGCAATCTTTATCGATTAGACTACAACAGACTCGGGCATGACGTGAGAAAAGTGGTGGAAAGCTCTGGAAACCATGAGTGCGAAGTTGCTCATTTCTAATATTACACTTGCCATATGTCATGTCTCAAATTACGCATACTATATCCAAAAATATTATTTTCTTAAAGAAATCTAACCTAATTTGCACTTGAATTAATCTAAAACTTTCTGCTTCCACCATCTCCCAAGGGAGCCTGTAACATAGATTTACCACTCACTCACTGAAATAATGTTTCTGCAGATTAGTTTTGAATTTGAATTTTTTGAATTTAAGTGCAGGCCATGTCTCTGGTTCTACTGTTCTGGACAAGATGAAACAGCTTGTCATGGTCTATGTTAAGTGGTTCCTTTAGATCCGGTAAATGGGTGAAGGGCTCAGTAGAACCAGTAGGACTCTTCTTGTCTCAAGTCCAGTGCTTGATCCTCCAACCAATTGGGAGTGACAGTCGGGCAAGAGTGGTGATTTTGAGTATTCTAGGAATTATTTCCTTACAAACTTTTATTCCTTTCAATCAGCTGATGAATGAGAAGACGGCTGCTCAGAACTCAACTCCAGAGACGCAGAAAGTTCTAGAAAAGAAGTCCAAGCTCCGTGTGGACTTGGCTGCGGAGGAGACTCCTTCACGCAAGGTGAAACCAAAGTCAGCCACAGAAGAGAAACGCCAAGCAGCTAATGGCGCGCTGAGGGAGCCGGTGAAGGAGAATGGAACTCAGGCCACTAAACCCGTCGCCAAAGGGAAGCGGCAAAAAGGACGCCAGCCTCCAGAGGAAAACCACATCAAAGACAAGAAACGAAAAAGAGAGAGTGAGAAACGAACAGGGTAAGTGTAAGGTAAATCATTCCCCAGGCTTGGGCTCAGCCTTGTGCTTGATACCGTAAAAACAGGACAGTTACTGCTCTTTATACATTCAGATTATAGGGTGTCCCAATCGGTTGTATCCTCGTCTGTGAGTCAGAAGGTTGTGGGTTCAAGCCCCACCCTGAGTCTTGAGCCCACAGATTGACAACACGGTGCAATGCTGGCGGGAGCTCTGTAGTGTTGATGTCATCCTTCAGGTGAGATGTTAACCTGAATGTCTTTACAGGTGACAATAAAGATCCCATGGCACTATCAGAAAAGAGAATGGAGTTTCTCCTCCAGATAAATTGACATTGTTCACCTTGTGGCTGGTTGGTTGTGATACTTTTCTGCGTGCAAAGTGGCTGCTTCATTTACTACAAAAAACAGTTTGGGTAGCAATTACCAAAGGGTTTAGAAATATTTTGAGATTATAGGTGCAATAAAAATGCAAGTTTTTTCTTTCTATAAAAGGTGTGTCTACTGCACTGCTGTATCCTGTATATTTCTCTCTCATCCATCCCCCCCCCACCCCCAAACAAGTGTGAACAGGTCTGTGCTGAGTTACTCATATAAGTTGGAGGCTGCACTCAGGGCTATGTTAGGCCATAGCATTCCTGATTTTTTTTGGAGTGCGGGGGTAATAGCCAGGGTTCCTTCTGTTGTGCAATTAGCTGCTGTGTTTCTCCCACAAAATATATGGTCAATTCTCTTTACAGTATATTCTGTGAAGTGCTTTGAGATGTCTCAGTGAAGTGATGAGGCGCTACATCAAATGCAAGGATTCTTATTGTTATTATTCTGGCTGTGAGACAATGTTATGCACCAATTAACTGACTCTAGGCAATTAGTACAGTCACTACACTTTATTGGAATCTCTGAAGTGCTTTGAGATGTTTTGACAAATAAGGCACTGCAGCAACTGGGAGGATTTCTTATTATTGCTTGTCTCTGTACTCACAGCTCGGCCGCTCCAGTTCTTGCCACGCCTGACATCTGGTTTGACGACGTGGATCCTGACGAAATCGAAGCTGCCATGGGGCAGCAGGCAGGGCTTGTGGCCCGGCAGCAGGTGGGCTACGCACCAAAGGCCGCGGTGCACCCTGTCCAGGAGACCCTGGTTAAAGATGGAGGCTTCACTGGGTAGGCGCTGGTGGACTTGCTGCCCTTTAATAGATTCACACACTGAGCTGCAATGTTGCATAATCAGAGGAGTGAGATTTACTCTGTATATAATTCATGCTGTCGCTGACCTGGGAATGCTGGACGATCAGTGTGTAGAGGGAGCTTTACTCTTTCTGAGCTGGAATGTGAAGAACACTTTCTGTATTTGTTTGTTGTTACAGACTGACAAAAGCCGTGGCAATGGACTGTGAGATGGTGGGAGTGGGGCCTGACGGTGTGGAGAGCATCCTGGCTCGGGTTTCTATCGTCAACCATTTTGGGAAATGTGTTTATGACAAATACGTTAAACCAACCGAGAAAGTAACAGATTACCGGACGCCAGTCAGCGGGATCCGACCCCACGATATGAAGAACGGTGAGTGAGTAGCTCTGAATTTTGGGCTGATCTTTTGGCTGCTGGGAAAGAGTGCAGCCTCTGTCATTGAGTCGCTTCCCAGTGAGCATTTGAGCATCTGTTGTGTAGTTATTCTGGATGTAACTCAGTGTAACAAATCCTCCTGCATCTATCTGTGTGTGTTTTGAGTGTCTGTGTGGGGCGGGGGGTGGTTTTTGTTTGTGTGTGTGTATATATATATGTGTGTATATTTAGGGGGTCTGTGCACCTTTCTGTATATTGTTTAATAATCTATAATTACTTATCCTTGTTCCTGAAATGAGTTTGTACACTTCTTTTTCTGTCTCACTTTCAAACTGCTTTGGCCTCTTTGTCAGGTGAGGAGTTTAAGGTGGTGCAGAAGGAGGTGGCAGATTTGCTGAGCGAACGGATGTTGGTTGGCCACGCGATACATAATGATCTGAAGGTAATAATATTAAACCTTTCATTTGATACAATGCCTTAACGTGTTGGAAGTACATCTCTTAAGCACTTCACAGCACGTACTGTGAAATATAGTGACCATTTATAGGCAAACGTGGCAGTACAATTGCGCACAGCAGTGTCCCACAAACAGCCGTGAAACAAATGACTAATTTTACTTGGGGGTTTGTTGGCTAGGAGAAACTCCCTTCTCTTTTTTGAATAGTACCATGGGATCTGCCTAAATAGGCAGATGGGACCTCGCTTTAACGTCTCATCTAATTGAAGCTCCAACAACCATGCAACTGTTGTTGCGTAGGTGACTTGCTGTATTTCAAGTAGTTAGGCTGCTGATAACTGTTGTTTCATTGCTTACAGATCTTATTCCTTGATCACCCAAAAAGGAAAATCAGAGACACACAGAAGTACAAACCTTTCAGAAAAATAGTTAACGTAAGTCAAGCTGGAACTTGTGTGAGTGAGCGATGTGCATTCAGAGACTTTTGTCCAAGCTGTGGTGATGTTACGTGGCCCTTCCCTATAGTACAATCCAAACCAAACAGATTTCTAGGCATCCCATCTACAAATGTTGGAATGGAATGCCCACTCTCTCCCTGGAAGGGACGTATCCTGCCAGAAAGTATTAGGTGCAGGTTGACAAGAGCCAAGGCTTGGGGATCCCAGAGTGTGGGTTAGGGTAACTGCTGGAATCTAACCAGTTTAAAACCATATAGATTGCCATTGATATTGCTATCTGGCAAGCTTTCCTGCCGCTTGTCCAGCTAGGACCACCCTATCCATTAGGTCTTTGGCTCGCAGGATTAACTGGAGTTGAGTGGGATGATTCCCTGTCCCCAGTGACTGGTCTGTCCTTCCAGGTCCTGCCGATGAACCAGGCTGGGCTGTAATGTCATCAGCCCTGGAATACTGTGGACCTGCCTGGCTCAGGAAGCGGACTAGAGACCGACTGACACAGGGACTGGCTCGATTCCGACATTCCATTGCCAGGCATGTCACCTGGGTGCCAGTTCAGCTCCAAGGAGACTCCGCTTACCTCCATCAACGCCGACCCACCCCCCCCCCAACCCCACCCCCTGGAAGTGGTGTTTGATAAGAATGACAGAGCTGGAGTGATTGTAACTTGTCAGTGAAATGAAGAGCAGAATTGTGAAGAGAGCGAGAGAATACACTCACACACGGTGGAGGCTGATCATGTGAGGCTCAGCATCCATAAAAGACTAAAATTGATAATAATTCAAACATTTTTCCTCTTAACAGTCGGGCCGCCCCTCTCTGAAGCTCCTGTGTAGGGACATCCTCAACATTAGGGTCCAGGAATCTGAGCATTGCTCTGTAAGTACTATCTCATGTGTTTCTACCCGTCTCCTCTGAACTGGCAGATTTTGAAGGTGTAAATAATTCTGCGATCTGATGACTCTGTTGCTGTCTGATATATATAACCTCTGGTCAGTGCATCGGTCAGTCTACGCCCTGTGTATAATGTGTCTGTTCCTCCTCAGGTACAGGATGCCCAGGCTGCAATGAGACTATACACCTTGGTGAAGAAGCAGTGGGAGGCAGAGCTTAAAGAAAAAAGAGCAGTGAAAAGAAACCCAACCACCGAGTCAGTAGTTCAGAACAGCTAGCGGGAACCCGATCAACCTCCCAGCGAGGCGAAGGCTGGCCAAGAACTAGACTGCCTTCCTGCGACTCTGGCTCCCAGCACCTCAAGCCACGGGACATTGTTTGCTAGCAGCTTTCATATTTGTTTATTAAATAAAAACCACAACCACCAAACTGGCTTAAAGCGGGCAGGGTGGCTTAACGGCTCGTCAGATATCTCGGAGACGCTGGTGGACAAGGCTGAGCAGCCCATGGTTTGGTCTTGGCCAGTGGACCAGGAGACGTGTTGGGAATGTGAAGCGGGCAGACTGAGCCCTGGGGGGCAGTGCAGCACCCATGAAATCCTTCAGGTCTGATGTTTTGCGCTGTGACGAGTATGTGCCCGCGTGCATCTGTCACTGGTGGCGTTTATTTTCCCCATTGTGTTCCTAGTTGATGTTAACGGACAATACCGCTCACTGCTGTGCGAGACACGATCAGGCAGACCGCAGTGGGAAGCGAGTTCAGAACAGCAGTGGTCCCAGTCCTACCGGGGGGCAGGGAATGTTTGTTGAAACAATAACATTTCTGTCTTGCACACAAGAGAAATGACTTATCTGTTTAATAAAAGCACATTTTAGTGTTAAGAGAGTCATGTTCCCATCTCAATGTGCTCTTTTTATTTAACCAATGTTGTGTAGGTCACTGGTACCTAATCTTCCTCCATCTAACCCTCAGTTACTCCCCCCTCTGCCTGACCCTCAGTCACTCCTCCCTCTGCCTGACCCTCAGTTACTCCTCCCTCTGCCTGACCCTCAGTTACTCCTCCCTCTGCCTGACCCTCAGTTACTCCTCCCTCTGCCTGACCCTCAGTTACTCCTCCCTCTGCCTGACCCTCAGTTATTCCTCCCTCTGCCTGACCCGCAGTTACTCCTCCCTCTGCCTGACCCTCAGTTATTCCTCCCTCTGCCTGACCCTCAGTTACTCCTCCCTCTGCCTGACCCTCAGTTACTCCTCCCTCTGCCTGACCCTCAGTTACTCCTCCCTCTGCCTGACCCTCAGTTACTCCTCCCTCTGCCTGACCCTCAGTTACTCCTCCCTCTGCCTGACCCTCAGTTACTCCTCCCTCTGCCTGACCCTCAGTTACTCCTCCCTCTGCCTGACCCTCAGTTACTCCTCCCTCTGCCTGACCCTCAGTTACTCCTCCCTCTGCCTGACCCTCAGTTACTCCTCCCTCTGTCTGACCCTCAGTTACTCCTCCCTCTGCTTGACCCTCAGTTACTCCTCCCTCTGCCTGACCCTCAGTTACTCCTCCCTCTGCCTGACCCGCAGTTACTCCCTCCTCTGCCTGACCCGCAGTTACTCTTCCCTCTGCCTGACGCGCAGTTACTCCTCCCTCTGCCTGACCCTCAGTTATATCTCCCTCTGCCTGACCCTCAGTTATATCTCCCTCTGCCCGACCCTTAATTGGGTATCTCACACCGTCCTCAGTCAAACCGCTCTCTGCTTGACTCTCATTTGTGTCTCTCTCTGTCTGATCTTGCAGCATCAGGTCTAGCTCTGTCTGGGTATTCTGCAGTCTCAGAAGTGTGGATTCTATGATGCTGCAAATTTCCTAGCCAAGGAAGAAAAGAAAAGTCTTGAGTGGAGCTCCAGCGGTGGAAAAGCACATCAGAGAGAAGCAGCTCCCCATATAAAGAAGCAGTATGTACAGCGCTGATCTTTGCTGATATTCCCTTTAATCGGTAATGGCCTCAGTCGCCTCGCTTGAGAAGTTATGATTTACACATCAGCCTTTGTCATTAAAAAAATGTAAAAGCGCGGGAGGCAAAAATAGATGGCACAGATTTGAGTTACCTCATTGGAAGCATATTTCACTTTGATTTCATTCAACAATTGCATGATGTTCTGAGATAATAGCTCAATTTTCACATCCTCTGTAACAGGACAAAGCAGAGAGATCCTCAGTAACCCACTCTAGGTCAGACCAGAGCCGTCCTCAGTAACCAACTCCCAAGAAAATAATTCCTGTTTACAGCACTGTTGATGCTGAAACATCTCAACATGCTTCCTTCACAGGGTATTATTTTGCCCACAAAATACACAGTCAATTCACTTTACAGTATATTCTTTGAAGTGCTTTGAGACGTCTTGAAGACGCGATAAGGTGCTATAACAAATGCAAGGATTATTATTGTTGAGTATTGTGACTCGTTTCTCGGCAAACCCGGCAGCCAATTGAGCACCGCAAGATTCTGTAAATAGCCATGGAGTAACTGACCAATTCATTGGGAGGGATTTTTAGCCATGACACAGGGAAAACGGCCTTTTCTTCTGCAATAGTGCAGCGGGATCCTTAACATGCACCTGAACGTGCACAAGATAGTACCTCGGTTTAAGGTCTCATCCAAAGGACGGAGCCTCCAACACTGCAGTGCTGTACTATCCCGCTATGTTCCACGCTGTGAAGCCAACTCACTGTATTGGACCAACTCAAAGAACAGGGTACAGATGTTCTCCACTATCTCCGGGTCTTCCTGGTGAACATAGTAGCTGCTTATTATCGAACTGAGGCCATCTTTTTCCTCTTCCGGTACCAGGATCCTGAATGCTACAAGTTCTGAAAGACAAAGCACTCGACTGTCAGTGTATGGGGTATATGGATGGTGCGGGGGCCGAGGGCGGGGAGTCAGCTGTCTGGGTGCAGAGGGCAAGGAAGTGGGATGGGGGGAGAGATACTGAGGTTACAATAACCTTTCTGTTTGTGATCTAACCCATCTTTCCTTTTATCTACTTTTGTCCCCAGGTATAAGAGCACCTCTTATTCTCTTGCACCCTCTAGTCGATTTCTTCCCCCAAGTAGCTCTCTTATATTTGGTGACACAACCTGCCCTCACTAGCTCCCTGGCTCATCCAGGCCACACGATCACCACTCTCTTTACTGTGTAAAGTCATACCATCTGAACAATCGTCACCTCCACCTTCTCCTCACCTCGATTCTGCGTCTACTTTTGAGGAACAGGAGACGGATATTCAGCCTTGGAGCTTGTTCCACCAGTTTATTGGAGGGTGGATAGCAGAAAATTAATACTTTTTTTACCCCTTCCTTTAACTCCCTAATTTCCCAAATTCTTATCTCCCTCTTAAACATCCCGATCGATTCCGCCTGCCCCGCACTCTCGCCACCCTCTGCGTGATGAGATGAGGTTATGAACACCTCTGTATCAATACAATACAAAATTACGTGGAGCACGACAGTCCAGTGTATCTACGCCCTTTGGGATTCTTGGGATCTATGACCTTCGGGATCACCCCTGAGCCTTCTCCAGTCTGACTGAACGTTCCTGGTTTCCGAAGCATCCTCCTCTTCTCCACTTTACTCTCTTGACGTTGGTTGCTGTGCGCAAGAGCTCACCTGACTTGTGAATCAGGCAGGCGAGTAAAAGGTAGGTAACTTTCACCACCAGGTTCTTGCGGAGGTGGATATGAAGCCCTTCGAGCAGGAGTAGTGTCAGTTTCTCAGACTTGCTATCAGTCAGGCGCTCTGAAGAGAGAGAGCAATGAATGTGTGCATCAGGTTAACATCTCGAAGCGGTGTCGCTGTGGAAACCCGAGCAAGGTGGGGAGTAAAGTGTGCGGGAGGCGATGCCATCACACACTAAGAGAAGAAAGGTCATCGACCTGAAATGTTAGCTCGCTTTCCTCTCACCACAGATGCTGCCTGACCTGCTGAGTGTTCCCAGGAACTTCTGCTTTTATTTATAATCGAGGTGCTAGGCCGGGGGTGTTATAACAAGGTTCCTGGAGTCTTACCTTCCAAGGCTAATGCCCAGAGTGCTGAGCAGGCTGCCTCAACCACCATCCCGTTGTGGAGATGCCACTCCAGCACGTAGCACACTTTGTCCAGCGCTCCTTCCCTCTGAGCAATTTTGGCATTGTAGCCTGTGGCAAACACAACAGGAGACGATTGTAATCATTGATATTGCACGTCAGCAGCAGGACAGCAAGGCAGAGAGCTCAGGAGCCACCTCCAGCACATCAGATTGTCCATGTGGCACCCTGTGTGCACGGGGGTGTGGGGGCAGATTCAGAACAAATCTGCGGAAACACTACACCAGTGAGCGAGTAGTAAACTTATGGAACAGGTTCCCCTAGGGAGGGAGACGGTGGAAGCTGAAAGTGTTGTTGTTTCAAGAACAGATTAGATAGATTTCTGCTGGAAAATAATATCGGGAGATACAGTATATAGATTGGGGACACGACATGTCAAGCGACTGCCAGGATGGTGGAAGGCGAACTAGGTAGACCTTGGTCATCTTTCGCCAGCAAGTTCTTATGTTCATAATAACATTAATAATCCTTGCATTTAATACAGCCCCTTATCACGTCGTTGAGACGTCTCAAAGTGCTGCACGGGATATACTGTAAAGTGTAGTGACTATATTATGCTCTTTATGTACACTCACTGTTGACGACGATGCTCCAGAGAGCGGCACAGCACGGCGTGCAGATGTGGCTGTTGTCTCTGAATTTTTGCATCACGTTCAGGATGTCGTGAATCCCATTCATTGTGCCGATCAGCTTCACCGCAGTCACTGTGGGTGGGTGGGTGGGGGGGGAGAGACCATGGGAAGAACAATCATTAAAACTACCAACTGCTTTTCAAACAGTAATACATCTATCAGGTATTAACTGATAAACATTAGACTGATCATTAACCTGTAACTTAATTGGTAACTAACTAACTGCTCAGCAATATGTACTTAATTAGTAAATAACCGATCATTAATCACAAGCTGATCATTAACTAGTAACCGAACATGAGCTGATCATTAACCTGTAACTAATTCACCACTCACTGACCATTAACTAGTAACTGTTTAACCACTAGCTAATTGTCAACTAGTAACTGATTGACCGCTAATGAATCATTGACCGATAACGGATCATTAACCAGTGGGTATGGAGCTGCAGCAGTGTGTGGGGTGAGCAGGATTGACGCCCGCGGTGTGGTTGGTACCCACGGCTTCCGGACAGCATCATGATGAGGTTGCAGACGAGGACCTCCAGCTCGACACACTTGTCCCAAGAGCGCAGGATTACAAGCACCGAGTTGATAACGCTCACACCAAACAGGTCTCCCTCCTCCAGGCCTTGCTCTGTGGCTGCAAGGCAAAGCAACGGGTACTGAGAGAGGACTCCTCTTGTTTGCACACACACACGCACACTGATGTACACACACATGCGCACAAACAAACAGATGTACACCCACACAAACAATATCCCTACACAAACATATGTACACTTTTCGCTCGCAAAATACACGGTCAGTTCGCTTTACAGTATATTTTGTGACGTGTTTTGAGACGTCCCAATGACGTGATAAGATACTATTCCAAATGCAAGGATTATTATTGTCTACACACAGGACATACACTCAAACACATGTAAACACATAGAAACATGTACAATCACGCACCTACATAACAATAATAATCCTTGCATTTGAAACAGACGTGATCCTGCCTTATCAGGTCTCTGAGATGTCTCAAAGCGCTTCACAGAATATACTGTAAAGTGAAAAGACTGTGCACTGTGTGCATACCTGCACAAACAGCTAGCCAGGAGCAGGCGCACTAGAGCAAGGCCTGCGAACGCTCTGGGGTGAGGTCACATTAGGCAAAGGAGGGGAGGCTCTTTGAGGATTTATCCTCATCCTGAACAATAGTAAATGTGAGAATTGGTCATACCTTCAGTAGCAAATCTCAATAGCACTCGGCACACCTGCACCTGCACCTCCAGGCTGTCACTGTGGATCTTCAGAGCTGTTACGAGCACGGGAATGATACGAGCGTTGGCCAAGAGCACTGAGCACAGAGAAGGGTAAGAGAGAGAGAGAGGGAGGGGGAGATCACTATGTCATTTCAGATCCACTTCAATGTCAAAGCACTATATTAACTGCCATCCGTGTGTGTGTGAGAGAGAGCGTGATTGTGTGGTGAGAGCAGCACTAAGTTACCACAGAACGTTAGACAGAAAACAGGCCGTTCAGCCCATCAGCTCAGCTCAGTATTGGTGGCTTTCTCCGTGTGGGAACATATGAATTTGCTAGGTGAAAGAAGACCGAGGTTCGTCTTCCACCATCGTGGCAGTGGCTTGACATTTTGTGTCCCAAACAATAGACGGTACGATCAGTCTGATCCTACTCCCCCACTCGCTCCCCCCGCACGGTGGTCAATTTTCCTCTTTCGCAGGAATCTATCTGTTGTATTGTAAAGAACGGATGAATGTTGCCTTCACTCCA
The DNA here is from genome assembly GCF_018977255.1 of Callorhinchus milii. Lineage (NCBI taxonomy): Eukaryota > Metazoa > Chordata > Chondrichthyes > Chimaeriformes > Callorhinchidae > Callorhinchus > Callorhinchus milii. The sequence continues at coordinate 19,583,705 of NW_024704749.1, forward strand.
GTTACTGACTCGTGTCATGGAGCATAAACATCGGCAAAGGCAAGTCGGTCCGAATGTCCATTCTGTACAGTCTATGCAAATCTGAATCAATCCACAGATTTTGTAGCCTCCCCTTTAATTCCTTTTACGTGCTTGTCGTATATTTCTGCCCTCTTCTGACTGACTCAGTGACCACCGGAAGTAACCTGTTGTGATTTCCCGTCATAAACATTCGTAGCCTTAAAGACCTCTATCGGGTCACCTCCTAAATCTTCTCAGCTGTCACCTCAGGGAGATATCTACACACTGACTTGCATAAATCCAAGTTGTTGTTGTTGTTATCTCTCAATCCCCTCTTTCAAAGAGATATCTGTACACTGACCGGTATCTTGATTGGCGGATCGCTTTTTCGAGGGTAATAAACCCCTTCATATCTGGCTGGCATCACCCTATGAGCACAGCTGATGCTGGTCACAGGCAATGCTCAGACAGATGGTGTTGAGTATTGGGCGGCTTCCTGGGTGTTGCTGCTACATTCTGTGTTGACTCACCCTCCTGATCATCCAGTATTGCGATCAGATATCTGAGAGTAGTTTTCTGAATTTCTACCTCCCCCGCGTGGATATGCATGAATTCTGCAGAACAAATTGAAGACGTGTTATAGCAATAGAATCTCCAGCCCAAGAGACAGCAAGAGCCAGCACTTGTACAGCGCTTTGGATGTAGGGTTAACATCTCAAAGAGCTTCTGTGACACCATGCCTTTGTGAGCCAGACCAAGCAGTCAGGGAGATTGATGGAGCCAGATGGTGTGCATGATGGTGTTTATGCGTGTGTGTATGATGGTGGGTCTATGTTTGATGTTGTGTTTGTGTGTAGATATGGTGCTGAGTGTTGCGTGTGTGTGTGTATTTGGTGGTGATTGTGAATGTTTTATGGTGAGTGTGTATATTTGATGGTGTATGTGTCTATAGGTGTGTGTGTGTGTATATGCATATGTCTTCTGGATTGGTATGTGTGAGTGAATGCTGCAAACAGACCCAGGAGCGGAAGGGTTTATCTGGGGAAAGCTCACCCAGAAGCTTATCGATTCCTGCTCCGTATGGGATTCGAACTATTCCCTGGGGTGATCGCTTGAGTCCTGACAAAGAGGATCCGCAGATGACCAGACACTCCCGGATGTAGTGTAGGCTTGTGAGGCCCCTTAAACACACGGACAAAAATCAAACATCATCGCTAACACCCACCTTGACATTCTTAGGCAGTTTTACCTAGTAAACAAGGTAGTGGGGGTGATTGGGGTGGGGGCTGATGGGGGTTCCTACAACATGAAGGTGCATGCCTCTCTGGACTAGTGTAGACTAGGTGTTGGGAAAGGGTGGAGAGAGTGGATCTGGCTGGAAAGTTTTGTGAAGCCTTCAACCAGCAGTGAGTTGCCTTATATTGATTTGTTTCCAGCAAAACATTCACATCGTCCTCACTGAGCGCACGTTTGTCTGTTGCCTTCAGGAAGACTCAGTACCATCCCCGTGTCCAGTACACAAGCCCTGGCTCTGACTCTGGACTCGACCAATCTGGTGAGGAGTGTCACCAGGAGGCAGAGGATACATCGCGTCAATCACCCCAAGGTGCCTTCCCCCACCTCCTCCACTAACCCCCACCCATCATGTCCGAGACACAATGTGCAAGTCAAGGCGAACATCTGAGGAGGTGACAATAGCAACAACAGATTACATTTACACAGTGCCTTTCATGTCGGGAGGACGTCCCAAGGCGCTGACAGTCAGGAGTTTGGACTCAAGCTGGATGGCTCAAGCTCCTTTGCCTAACGGAGGCTGGTGTCAAGGAGCTGGCCCATTTGGTGAGGCTCAAGCATTACTGTCCGGGAATCTTAAAGTCACCATCAATTGCAACTCCTAAGCGACTGATTCCCTCTGAAGCGCAGGGGGGAGACCTGGAAGGAGTTGGTCAGTTTCCTATCTTCTACTCCAATGAACAGGGAGCCACCGGCTTTGGAACTGACCACAGAGAACGGCACAGACACCCAGAGACGCAGCACAACAAGAAGGTCATTCGGCTTATCATCTCTCTGAAAGAACAGGTCATTCAGTGCCCTGGGAATGGCCATTCCCCATTCCACTCAGCTCAGCTTCTACACTTTCACCCATTCACCCACAAAATATACAGTCATTTCACTTTACAGTACATTCTGTGAGGCGCTTTGAGACGTCTCAATGACGTGATAAGGAGCTATATCAAATACAAAGATTATTATTATTCTATTTATTACACTCACTTGCTGCCCGAAGGTGAGGAGCAGTCATGACTGTATAGGAGGGACAGATTGTGCCCTCTCCCCCTGAAGGGCACTATATAAGTGCAAGTTGTTGTTTTGTTGTTGAGTTTGTTATTCTATTTCCCCCTCTGGGGCTACGTGTTGCACACTCACATTGCCGTGGTTCTGTTCTTAGGATCGATTTGCAGTAACATCTGCAGCACCTCACATAGGCTGATGGTGTACAGCTCCTTCTTGTGCAACACTTTGACGATAGCTTGCAGCTCCATCGGGTCCTCACGGATAAACTTTAGTAGCTCCAGCAGCTCTGTTGTCTGGATCAGAGAGGAGAGGAGACGTATGAGTGACAGCACGGATTAGAGACAGAGTGAAGCGTCCTCTACACAGTCTGTCCACACTCCCAGGTCAGTGACAGCCCGGGTTAGAGACAAAGTACAACAACAACAACTTGTATTTATATAGAGCCCCTCACACAGGGTAACGTCCCAGAGCACTTAAGGTAAAGCTCCCTCCACATTGTCCGTCCACACTCCCAGTCCAGTGAAAGCACAGGTTAGATACACACCAACTCAGATACAGAGTAAAGCTCCCTCTACGCTGTCCATTCACATTCCCAGGTCAGTGACACCGTCCTGTCCAGTTTCGGGCTCAGAATTGCCCAGTGAGCAGACCCTGCCCTGTGAATGGGGGTCATGTAGAGGAAGGCAAGGAACATACCTGCATCATGCCACACGTCATCATGTCCAGCAGGATGCAACCCAAAGCCCACAGGTCACTCTTCACACTGAACTCATTGTTCAGAGCCTCTGGAGCCAGCCACGGTGAATTCTCTGTCACACACAACACCCCCCCAGTCAATCCATCCAACCAACACAAGACCTCACATCAGATTCAGATATACACCAAATTAAACTCATGTACTTTAAAGAATGAGACCCACCCCTAGCCCCCACCACCGAGAGAGAGGGAGAGAGAGAGAATGTCCCTGAGAGAGAGTGAGAAAGAGCATCCGGAGAGCGTCTCTGAGAGAAAGTGAGAGTCAACGAGAGAATCACTGAGAGAGAGTGAGACTCACTAAGAGAGAGAGACTCACTCAGAGACAGAAATAGAGTCACTGAGAGAGGGATGGAGTGTCCCAGAGAGAAAGTGAGATTCCCTGAGAGTAACAGACAGAGAGGGACTCCCTGAGAGAGATTTCCTGGGACTTCTTGCTCGCCACTGTGTCCACCGAGCAAAACAAACAGAAACGTGGAAAAAGGCAGAAGTGGCCCCAACCTCCCTCGGATCTGATCCTGAGTTTGATCTCATCGTTCATGAAGGTGGCAACGCTGAAATCACCAATCACATAGGATAGATCATCCATACGAAGGATATTAGTTGGTTTTAGGTTTCTAAAAAAGGGAAGATTTCAGTCAGTTATCTCAAACTCCTGTCCGCAAATCCCTTAAATAATAATAATCTTTGCATTTGATACCATGCCCAGAATGTTTGAAGATCTCAAATAATCATGAAGCAAACAACTGATTTATCTGGATGTGTTGTCATTCAGGACACCGAAAGAAACTCCCTTTTCTTTTACCAATAATCATTCAGGATGTTTAACATCCACTTAAACAGGGAGACGGGACCTGGGTTTAACATCCAAATCCTCTGACCATACAGTGCTCCCCCAGCAGTTCACTTGGGTGTCAGCCTTACCTTGACAAACACAATAGTCTCTCTGCCCATGTACAGACAGACCGTCCTGTACTAACCTATGAATGTGGTTATGGGAGTGGATATACACCAAAGCATCGACCATTTGTCCAATCCAGTTCTTGATCACCTGGGGACAACACATGGAATGTAAACAGACCATCAAGGATATATGTGAGGTCAGCTCCATCGCAGCTTGTGAGAGGTGACTGGAAAGTGTAACAGAAACCCATTGAATGTCCTTTGTGTTAATTACCATTTCTCTAATCTTCTGCTGCTTCTGCCGATTCTCTTTGCAGAGTGCAGAAAGATCTCCTATTGCGTAGTACTCCATCACCAGGCATACGTACATAGCTGAATCTGTGAGCAAAAGGAGTGAGGGTTTGAGAATATTAGTACTCCCTTGCCTCCTTCGAGGCCTGTCTCAAGGCCTTCCTCTTCAACTGCGCCTTCAGTCACCCTCCTTGCCCTAGCCTCCCTGACCTCCAATCCTCCTGATCCCAAACCTCAGTTCGGGTGCAAATCCTTGACTGTCCAGTGCCTTGGGATGTCCTCTCAATGTGGAAAACGCTGTGTAAATGTAATTTGTTGTTTTTGTGTCTGATGCACACGGAAAACAATCACTGTGATTAGGAAACAAACCAAACTCCTGAGAGTTCCACCTACAGGTAATATTGTCTGAAACATGCCATAGTTGGATTCCAAGAAACTATCCTATGTGAAGGGCATAATAATCCCTCCAAAACCAAAAACAATAATAAATTGCTAATTTTCAATCTACGACTGTTTGTGGGACATTGCTGTGCGCAATTGGCTGCCGCGTTCGCCCACAAATATACAGTCAATTCACTTTACAGTGTGTTCTGTGAAGCGCTTTGGGACGTCCGCCCGACGTGAAAAGTGCTATATCAAATGCAAGGATTATTATTGTTATTAAGGGCGTTATATAAATGCAAGTACCTTCTTGTCCCAGGTCACAAACAGCTCCTTGTACTTGCAGATATTGGGGTGATCCATCTCGGTCATGAACAAGCCCTGTGTGGAGAGAGAGGTTTGGTGGACAGAAGCACAGGTGGTCAGGGGAAGGTGTTGGGGAAGGATCTCTCACCCATCCCCTCGTGCTAGTCACAGTGATCTGCTACACTGTTTGAAATTGGTTATTGCCTACCCTGCCTGCCAGATATTAAGTCGCTTGGAAACAAATTACTGCTGGTGCTCTTTTCAGTATCCACCCCCTCTACCCCACCTCCCCTCCCAGATGCTGTCTCACACTGGGGGACAGTGGCACAGACACACTCCTAACTTCACCCATACTCAGCATTAAACACACTCACCCCTGAATGCTGACTTGCCCATGGCACAGTGACTTTTGTTTTGCTCAGCCGGACACATGTTTAAGAGTATCCAGGCCAGACTGAGAGTTTAATGCATCCCACCTACACATCGAAGTTCTCCATTAAATGGGAATTTCCATGTGTAGGTAGCAATACATTGGAACTCCCAGTTTGGTTTGGATGCTCTTAAGCATGATGATGGGTTTCCACATGTGTCAGATGCCTGGCTGACTAAATCAAAACTCAGCTGACCAATGTCTACGCCACTCTCCGTGTAAACTGACCAGCGAACACTTTGCTGCTTTTGTGTTGTGAGGACCACACAAAGACTTACTTCTCTCACAGCTTGGTTTGCATATCCCTCATCGGGGCATTCAACCTGTGCGAAAGAGTGGGTAAGAAAAAGAACAACAACTTGCATTTACATAGCGCCCTTCACATAGGGTAGCGTCCTGGAGCGCTTGACAGTGGAGGAGTCTGACCCCGAGCCAGGGGGAAGAGGGAGCGGGGAGGTGACCATAAGCACGATCAAAAAGGAAGATCTTTATGTGGGATTTGAAGGTGGGGAGGGATGGGACAAGGCGGAGGGATTGAGGAGAGAAGATCTTATCACATCAAAACATCTAAAAGAGCTTTACTCTAAGTTCTGTAAAGTGTAAGTGACTGTACTTTGTAGGCAAACACAGCAGCCATTTTGCCCTCAATAGTGTCCAGCAAATAGCCATGAGATGAACAGCCAATTTATCTGGTGGGATTGTTGGCCAGGACCTTGGGAAAGAGAAACTCTGCCCTCTTTTCAAATGGCAAACTGGGATTTTTAAAGTCCATCTGAACAGGCAGACGGGTCCTTGGTTTAATGTTTCATGTGTGCGATGGCATCCCTGACCTATGCCAATGCATCCCCTCCTCTCCCCCCTCTCAGTACTCCATTGGAATGTCAGCTGCGACTGTGAGCTCAAAGTTGCCAATGTGGGGCTTCAACCATCTGACATGGAGGCCAGAGCACAGCCAAGTTGCAAGGTGTCAGCCAGAGGGGAGTGGAGGCAGATCAGATCAGTGAGATGCTTCACAGAATGGCCACCAGTCACAAGGTTCAGCTTCCTCACACGTTGAACGAGTGGGTCCAATTATGTGGCCAGCTTGGCTGTGGGCAGCACTCCCATCTCTCGGTGTTAGTCCGCCCTGTGGCTACTTTACACGAAGTGAGTTGGTTTCCAGGTGTGCCCTTCTAGTGTCCGGTTATAACAACAACAACAAATTGCATTTGTATTGCGCCTTTCACGTCGGGAGGACATCCCAAGGCGCTGAAGTTACCATTGAAACGTCCCAAGTTACCATTGAAACCGCACCTACCATCTTCATCGCATACTTGTTTCTTTCGTTCCCTACTCTCGCGATTAGGATGGAGCCATGGACACCGCTGGGGAGAGCTTTCTGAATCTGGAGGCAATGTGGGAAGCAATCATGATATATCAATAATCCATGCATTTGATACAGTGCTTATCACATCATCAAAACATCTCAAAGTGCTTCACAAGAGTTTTCTATGAAGCGTTAGGGTCTGTATTTTACAACGATTCCTGGTATAAAGCATTGGCACTGCCAGAGGCGCTCAAATCACCTCGTACTTCTCCATGTGCTTCAGGGTTTGTTTACTTGTCACCTAGCAACAGTCTGTAGTATCATGAGAGCCCAATTCCAACTCTTGCATAAGGCAAAATACTACAGAGACTGGAAATCTGAACTAGAAACCAAAGTCACTGGGAATACTCAGCGGGTCAGGCGGCATCTATGGAGAGAGAGGAAAGCGACGAAATAACGAAATACAATGACGGGAGGTCATTGTTCCGAAAAGTTAACTCACACCTGGAAACCAACTCGCTTCGTGTAAAGTAGCCACAGGGAGGACCAACACCGAGAGATGGGAGTGCTGCCCACAGCCAAGCTGGCCACATAATTGGACCCGCTCGATCAACGTGTGATGAAGCTGAACCTTGTGACTGGTGGCCATTCTGTGAAGCACCTCACTGATCTGCCTCCGCTCCCCTCTGGCTGACACCTTGCAATCTTGGCTGTGCTCTGGCCTCCATGTCAGAAGGTTGAAGCCCCACATTGGCAACTTTGAGCTCACAGAGAGACCTGGGTTCAATTCCCGTCAGGACAAAACCGTGGGCAAGTTTCCCTTACTCCGCACGCCTGATAATAATCCCTCAAAAAAAATATTGGTCATTTCAATCCACGACTGTTTGTGGGACATTGCTGTGCGCAATTGGCCGCCGCATTTTGCCCACAAATATACAGTCAATTCACTTTACAGTCTATTCTGTGAAGCGCTTTGAGATGTCGAGAAGACGTGAAAAGCGCTATATCAAATGCAAGGATTATTATTATTATTATTATTATTAAATTTGTGACCCTGCGGGGGAGTAAGGACCGACACAAATTCTTCAATCGATTGATATTGATTAATGCTAATCAGTAAAGAAAAGCGAATCAGAGTTATAGTTATAGGTTTCGTCAAATCAAATGAATGCTTTATGGCCGGTCAGTAAAGGTCATTTCATAGGATTTCAAGATCCTCATCCTCACCTACAAGGCCATTCACGGCCTCGCTCCCTCCTACCTCTCCGACCTACTATCCCCCTACCTACCCGCCCGTACCCTCGTTCCTCTGGCTCCGGTCTGCTCCACGTCCCCCGCCCCAACCGCCCTACCATCGGTGGTCGGGCCTTCAGCCTCTCAGCCCCCAGGCTCTGGAACTCTATCCCCCAGTGTCTTCGCCGCTTCCTCCCTCTCCTCCTTCAAGGCCGGTCTCAAAACCTTTCTCTTTGACCGTGCCTTCAGCTCCCCTCTCGACTCTCTACCCCCTCCTCGCTCCCTCCCTTCCCTCCCCTCACCCTGACCATTTCCCCCCTCTCGCTCCCTCCCTCCCCTCACCCTGACCATTTCCCCCCTCCTCGCTCCCTCCCCTCACCCTGACCATTTCCCCCCTGCTCGGGTCATGACCCAACTGTGCAGCGCCTTGGGACGTCCTCCTGACGTGAAAGGCGCTTTATAAATGGAATCTTGTTGTTGTTGTTGTTGTTGGTCAGTCCGCATACAGCCGCTCTGAGGAGGAATTGGTGACTGGCCCCGCCCCTTATCTACAGCCCCACCCCTGGCCCATAGGCCCCACCCCTTATCTACAGCCCCACCCCTGGCCCATAGGCCCCACCCCTTATCTACAGCCCCACCCCTAGCCCATAGGCCCCGCCCCTTATCTACAGCCCCACCCCTGGCCCATAGGCCCCGCCCTTATCGACAGCCCCACCCCTGCCCTTAGGCCCCGCCCCTTAGCTACAGCCCCACCCCTGCCCTATAGGCCCCGCCCCTTATCTACAGCCCACCCCCTGCCCATAGGCCCCACCCCTTATCTACAACCCCACCCCTGGCCCATAGGCCCCGCCCCTTATCTACAGCCCCACCCTGGTCCATAGGCCCCGCCCCTTATCTACAGCCCCACCCCCTGGCCTATAGGTCCCGCCCCTTATCTACAGCCCCACCCTGGCCTGTAGGCCCCGCCCTTTATCTACAGGCACCGCCCCTGGCCTACAGGCCCCGCCCCTTACCAAAAGCCCCTGCCCCCTGGCCTTTAGGCACCGCCTCTTATCTCCAGACCCCGTCCCTTATCTACAGGCCCCGCCCCTTATCTACAGGCCCCGCCCCTTATCTACAGGCCCCGCCCCTGGCCTATAGAACCAACCCCTTGTTCCAAGGGCCCTGTCCCACCCTAATCAATGGACCCCACCCCTGTTACAGGCCCCGCCCCACACAACAGGCCCCACCTCTTGTTTACAGGCCCCGCCCCAATCCATAGGCCCCGCCCCCGGGTTACAGGTCCCGCCCAGGAAGTGCTGTGCGCGGCGCGGTGCAGTGTGGGCGCGGGGCTGAGGCCGGCGCTGGAGGAGCCGCGGAGGATGGGTCGCAGCGACATCATGAGCGCGGCCGAGGACGTGGCCGATCAGGTACCGATCAGGTCTCCCCTCACGTTGGGGGGACCGGGGCTCAGGGCCTGCGGTCAGGGCGGGGCTGGTGACACGGGGGGGGGGAGTTGTGGTCAGGGCGGGGGGGGGGAGTTGTGGCCAGGGCGGGGGGGGGGGAGTTGTGGTCAGGGCGGGGGGGGGGGAGTTGTGGTCAGGGTGGGGGGGGAGTTGTGGCCAGGGCGGGGGGGGGGGGAGTTGTGGCCAGGGCGGGGGGGGGGAGTTGTGGTCAGGGCGGGGGGGGGGGGAGTTGTGGTCAGGGCGGGGGGGGGGGAGTTGTGGTCAGGGCGGGGGGGGGGAGTTGTGGCCAGGGCGGGGGGGGGGGGGGGGGGAGTTGTGGTCAGGGCGGGGGGGGGAGTTGTGGTCAGGGCGGGGGGGGGGAGTTGTGGTCAGGGCGGGGGGGGGGGGGTCGTGGTCGGGGCGGGGGGTCGTGGTCAGGGCGGGGGGGGGGAGTTGTGGCCAGGGCGGGGGGGGGGGGGAGTTGCGGTCAGGGCGGGGGGGGGGGGGAGTTGCGGTCAGGGCGGGGGGCAGCCAGAGCCACAGCCTCCTGTGTGACTCGGGTGAAGTATTCCTCACCAACACCCCCCCTTCCCCCCGACCACAACCCCCAAAGTGGCTGTGCCTGTGGTTGAAGGGGGGGTTGGTTGGGAACCGCCCCCCTATTGATTATTGGAGAAATATTAATTATAGTACAAAACATTAATCATAGTAGAAGTTGGATTTATTCGCTGATATTTATTTTCGCGTCAAACCCTACGCCCACCACAGTGCTCAGCACCTGATGCTGTGCGCCGGCACCTCAACACGTCAACGCCTCAAAGCGCTTCGGGGGATTTACTGTGAAGCACCACAGCTGTGAGGGACTGGGGGTGGTGGGGGTGAAGGAGGGTGGGGGGGAATTGTCGGCCAGGACACCAGGAGAGAGAAGCTCCCTTCTCCTTTCGAATAGCGCCGCGGGATCTTTACGAACATCCACCTAAACAGGCGTTCGGGAACTCGGTTTATCGTCTCATCCAAATATAAACCGGGAGATAGACTCCTTGTTTCTTTGCAATAGTGATAGCGAAGTGGTCCCTTTACGTCCTTCTGAATCTGACACCAACTGTGGGTATTAATTAAAAATTCCCATGTTTACAATCTTTTCTCCCCCCCCCCCCCGGGACATACACAGCATTATTAAGAATAAGTGAAGGGTTCTCGATTGATTTAATACCAGTGCCCAACACTTCACACAGTGGTCAATCTTGTGGGTGTTTGAGTTTATCGCACTGTGAATTGATTCCACAGGCTACTACTGAAATGTAATCTGACAGCTGTTGGTGAGGAGAAGAAAGCGTGTCTTGTGGTTAACAAGCTTGCGGTTTTACTTTTTTTGGTTATCTGCGAGGATCGGATACGGCTTGGGAGTTTTATGTAAAAAAATGAAACCTACACGTTGCGTATTTCGTCATTTCCCGATTCAATATATAATCCCACTTTCCTGGTCTTTCTCCCCCTACCATTTTGTATTATCTCTCTTCAAATGTTTATCTGGTTTCCTCTTAAAAATCTCGACTGTCAATCTGGCAAGCCACTTATGTCGAAGTGTAATCTCTGTGTAGTCTGGAATATCTTTTCCGCTCTACTTTAATGCTTCCAGTGACGATCCTGAGCTGATATACTGACCAGCAGGAATAGCTTTTCACTCTGCTCTCGAAACCTTTCAGCGTCTTGAAGTCCTGGAATAGATTCCCTCCTAAACCTCTCCGCCCCAGTGAAAACAGCTTCTGCCCGCTTGCTGCTCAGCTACTCGACAGCCCCACCGATTGGAAGGAAGTGCCACATGTACAATGCTTCCTCGCTGCTCCCTCCCTGTTGCTGGTATGCAGCCTGCAGCAAGCTTCAAATATAATGTTTGAAACACGGAGTCGAGAGAAACACAGATTGTGCCGCTCAGTCAGCCTGTAACGTGCCTGCGCTTGTGCTGCTGATTCACTTTTATTTTATTTTGTGGTAAAATGGAATCTGCCGGCAAAACTGCCCCTATCACCGAACAGATCAATTTCAAGATCCTCTCACTAGTTTTCAAATCCCTTCATGCCCTGGCACCACTCAACCTCTCCAACCTGCTTACCTCCCAACTCCATTGCCTCCGCTCGAATGGCTCCGGCTTGCGGCATGTCCCTCGTGCCCTCCGTTCCACCATCGGTGGCCGCACTTTCAGCCACTACGCCCCGAAAATCTGGAACACTCTTCCTCTTTCTCTGCGCCTTGTCCGTTCCTTCACCATCTTTCTGATCGCACCTGAAGATCTTACTCTTCGACCATCTCTACGGTTACCTACCTGATCCCCCCCACTGCTTGTCGTCGTGCTCCGCCAATGTCAAGCGCTCAGAGACGCTGTGACTGCAGAAGCAGCTTAGTTAGAAGCAGGCAGTAATTTGCATTTACTTTCTTCCTTAGACTTTTGAGATGTTAAATCCTGATGCCTTTTTTTAGGGGAATTATTTGGAATTGTCAGCTTGGCTCAGTCGGTCACGCTTTCGCCTCTGAGTCAGAAGGTCAAAGCCCCACATTGGGACTCAAGCTTACAGTCCGACTCAGTGAAGTCCTAGTAAGAGTGCCATATTGTCAGAGGCACCGTTCTTTGAATGAGACATTAAACTGATGTCCTGTTTATCTGTCTAGGCTGGTGTTAAATCACCCAACACTAAGGGAAAACAGAAGGATCTTTCTCCCAGTGTCCTGATAATTAATCCACAATCTGAATTAATCATTCACTTAATATGACCGCCTGTGAGGCATTACTGGGCACAAATTGGCTGCCGTGTACACCTAGAAAAAACACTTGACAGCAATACCCTTCGAAGTGCTTTGAGATGTTTTTGCAAACGCATATCAATGCAAATGCACATTTATTCTTTTGAAAATTGAGATTTTATTTTGAAAATAGGGCGATGTCTTGCTTTCTTTTATCTCCGCTCCCGTATCATTCGCGCACTTCCCCCCCCCCCCCCCCGCGCCACAGTAGGTGATCTCTGTACCAGGATCCCTGACTAACCTGTCCGCCTATGTTTTATTCCGTCCCAATAATTCTTCCCCATTCCCAGAGTAAAGCTGCTGTTACCCTGCACTGTGTAGCTGAGAGGGGGAATCTGGCAAGTGGTGTGACAATGAATTTTTTTATCCCTAACATTTCCCTATTGCTCAAAGAGATACAAACAGCATTGAACCCATTACTGACTGAAGCCCCAGGGGACTGGAAGCAGAATCGATTGAGATGTAGAGGAAGAGGAGGCAGAGGAAGTTGATGGATAGAGGAGATTAGAAATGTGGATAAAAAGGAACGGAAATGGGATTAAAAGATCTGCTTTGATCTAATTAAACAGTGGAGCAGGTTTGATAGGCTGAATGGCCTCCTCCTGTCTCAATGTTCCCGTCTTCTGCTGGTGTTTTCTGCTGACTATCACTTGGACAGGTCACAGCACAGAGCTACCACAGTACATACAGTTACACAGAAGTGCGATCATAGAGTTTACAACATGGAGGAGGCCATTCGGCCCATTGCGCTGTGAATCCTATCGCTGTGAATTCTGTGACGTTTTAGCCACTGAGCGCTGCGATCAGGCTGCCTCGAGCTCTCCCCAGTCACCAGATTGAAGTGTGTGCTGTGAGACAGGGCAGTGTATTAGCAAAGAGTTACTAGTCAGTTTGAAGGCAGGAATGTCGCATGTTGTGATCTCCCCCATTATTTCAGGCATATATTAGTAAGGACGGTAGCTGTCTGCCCATCAAAGGCAAGTGGAGTAACTCCAGGACGTGTCCGCATTTCACCCACAAAATACTCCGTCACTACACTTTATAGTATATCTTGTGAAGCGCTTTGAGACATCTGAACGATGTGATAAAGCGCTACATCGACAGGAAGGTTTATTATTATTATTAGTGAGGGGAGGCCTGGCTTGCAGATCTGGGTGTGGTTTCACTGTGAAACGAATGAATGAATATAACTTTGATTCGCATTTTTTTACAAATTTTTCATCCCCTTTTGCTACTTTCCTCCTCTCAATCGAAAGTGTTTGACTATTTTTTCCCTCCTACTCGAGGACGTTTCCACAGGTGCCTCCGCCCAAGTGACTGTTCTTTACGTGAGCCCCGAGGCGGGAAGCAACAGGCCTCAATCCCCCCCCCCCCCCCCCCCCCCTCCGCCAACACACACAATCACCCCTTTCCTCCCTCCCACTAGCCCAGTAACACTGAGATCAGCTGCGTGTGGTTCAGCTACAGATTACACCTGTGGGGCCTCAGTGCTGGTGTTTCACCGCTCATACCGCTCCCGAGAGGCGATGGCTTCAGGTTATCGTTGTCGTATAGATGGGGTTAATGCATGGCCTTCGTCTCCTAAGAATTTGATTTGTTTCTTGTTCTGAATTTGGAATCTCAGTGTGCTGCCTTAGCGGCTCCCCCCCCCGCCCCCCCCACCCCCTCGCCAGCAGGCTCCAAACCCGACCTTCTTAGGTGACTCGAGCTTGTTGTTTCGGGCGAGATAATGAGAGGATGGAAACCTGTGCACTCCCTTCCTCCCCATCACTCCCAAACCTGTCTCTATTCTTCTCCCCCCCCCCCCCCCCTTTCCTCGCTCTCCTTAGGAGCTGGTGGAAGATCCTGGGAGAGAAGGGTGCCTCCCACTTAGGAAGAACATAAGAATTAGGAGCAGGAGTGGGCCATTCGGCCCCTCGAGCCTGTCCCGCCATTCGATAAGATCATGGCTGATCTTCAGACCTAACTCTAATTACCTGCCCTGTCCCCATATCCCTTAATCCCTCTACTTTTAAAAAATCAGTCTCAGCCTTGAAGCCTTGGTTAGGAATGGTGGGGGTGGGGGGGGTGGCCGCGGGGAGATGTGGAAAGCAAAATGATTTTAAATGAACCGTGTGCTGTGTGTGCCTCTAATCTCGAGTCTCTCTTCTCTCCTGTCTGTCCTGTCAGGTTTCCTCTGTTAGTTTGTACTTTGTCTTGAGTGTCGAGTGTGCGCGGTCAGTGCCTGTTCTCGGTGCAAACCGCACGCTTGCCGTGGGAGCACTAATGGAGCTGTTGGCCGTGCTTGGGCTGGGATCAGATCATGGCCTCCAGCAGAGATGCTGCCGGCAAGCATTGTGCAAGTGGGAAAGTGAGACTTGTACCACAGCGATTGGCTGTTAACTCCACGGGGACTTGAGTAAATTGCTCCCGACCACAACTCTGCCAGGGCAGCCAGAGCACAAAAAGGTCTTTCACTTCCCCCACCCCACCATCCTCACTCCCCTCCCCCCACACCCCCTCTCCAGTCCGTCTTGTTCATCCTCATTGCGTCATGAGCTGCCTTTGAAACAACAGCTTCTGAAATCGTAGACTTCTTACAGCACCGGAAGAGGTCGTTTTGCCCACAAAACATACAGTCAATTCACTTTACAGGGTATTCCGTGAAGCGCTTTGAGACGTCTCAAGGACGTGATAGGCTGCTATATCAAATGCAAGGATTATTATTATTTGGCCCATTGTGCCGATGTTGGCTCTCTGTAAGAAGAACTTTAATCTCCCTCGCATTATTTTTTTATTATTACCCAATTTATATTTTTCTTTTCAAGTCTTTGTCTGATTACCTTGTAAAAACAGTGTCTCTGATCAGACATCCCATGTCTTAACGACCCTCCCTCTGTGTAAATACATTCTCCGAACCTCTCGCTGTGTTCTTGGTTATGATCTTAACCCCACTCCCTCTCGTTACTGACTGACCCCACATTGGGAAGTGTTTCTCTCTGTTTATCATGATCAAATTATCAGAATTCTGCACACCTCGACTGGAGCTCCTCTCAGCCTTCTCAGTTCCATTAAAAACAGTTTCATTCTCTCCCGCCTCCAGGAACATAGGAATAAGAGTAGACCATCTAGCCTTTCAAAGCTGTTCCCGCCATTCTATTAGATCATGGCTGAATTGTACGTCAACTCCATTTACCCGCCTTTGATCCATTTCCCTTGATACCCTTACCTAACAAAAATCTCAGTCTTGAAGATTTGAATTGATCCACAGCCTTTTGGGGGAGAGAGTCCCAGATTTATAGGAACCTCGAAAATAATCCCATCCTTGGCATCATCCCGGTGGAATATGCAGTTAAGTATATTATGTATGATATTCTGTGCTCTCTGTGGTTCCTGCAGTCAGTCACATACAGATTCACAGGCCAGAACTTGGTGGAAATTTGTTCTGAAGTATTAAACTTCCGACCTGCAAAATCCATCCATTGCTTCTTAAATCCAGTAACAAGAGCAGCCATAAAAAGACGAGGAATCAAGCAGTTTATCTTTATAAGAGACGGTTATTCAGTGATCTGGTAGCAGAGGTCAGACTGGTATTTTCTGGAACATGGGGGTGAGCGAGACTGACTGAGTAGCTGCGGATCTCACTTTGTTATATGAGGGATTGGGCTCAGGCACTCGTTTACAGACATGGACATAAAGAGCTTTTGTTTTTATAGTGTCCTTTACAGCAAAAGGCCTCAAAGCACGTTACAGTCATTGTAAAGTGTAGAGACTTGTTTTTGTAGGTACACAGAAGCTATTTTACATGCAGCCAGGTTCAGCAATGAGGGACTCCAAAATCTTCAGTGTGCCCAGGATTACGCTTAATCAGCATGACTAACACTGATAGCGGCTGTGTGAGTGAGTGAGGGAGTGTGTTCCTCTAAGAACGTGACACGCACGTTGGGTTTGCACGGGCCACAGAGCTGCCCCGGGTTTGCGTGTTTCTGCTGTGTTCTGAGAAGCAAGTGTGTGTGAAATGGGAGCTCGGAGCAAGCTTTGAATTGGCGTGTGCTGGCTGTGTGTGTGTGTGTGTGTGTGTGTGTGTGCATGCAGTCTGTCTGCCTGCTTTATACACCTCTGTGCAGGTGGATTAGAAGTGTATCCGGAGATATAAAGGAGGTAAGGAATTCCTTTTTCCAATTTTAACCTGGGGTCTCCAGGTTAGTGCTGTGACAAAGTGAGTGTTTGTGTGTGTGTGTGCGTACACGTGTGTGGCACACAACATTCAAGCACGTACTTGGTTAAGGAATATGTTTCCTCAGGTGAAGGAGTGGGCGGGTGGGTGTGTACGCACATGTGCAGAGGTGGGATGGGTAGGTAGATGTGTGCATCCATCTGGTGGACGTGTGCTAACCTCCTCGCCCACACCACACGTCCACTAGCATGTCCCTGGAGAGTGCTCTGAAGCAGGAACCCTGGTTGGTTTCCTTTCCTCCTCAACCAAAGTCCTCGACCAAAGTCAACCAAAGTTTTATCTAAGAAACAATATACTCGCCTTAGAGGGGGTGCAACAACGTAGGCTCACTAGGTTGGTTCCTGGGATGAGGGAGTCGACCTACAAGATGTTGAGTAGACTAGGCCTATATTCTCTAGAATTTAGAAGAATTAAAGATGATCTTATAGAAAACTATGAGATTCTTAAGGGTCTTGACAGGGTGGATAGTGTGAGGCTGTTTCCCCAGTTGGAGAATCTAAAAGTAGGGGTCATAGTCTCAGGATTAAAGATCAGCCCTTTAGAACTGAGTTGATAAAACATTTCTTCACTCGGAAGGTAGTGAATTTATGGAATTTATGGAATTTTCTACCCCAGAAGGGTGTGGATGCTCAGTCATTGAACATATTCAAGGCTGAGATCAATAGATTTTTAAAAACTAAAGGGATTAAGGGATATGGGGATAGGGCGGGTAAATGGAATTAGGTTAGTAGATCAGCCATGATCTTATTAAATGGCGGGGCAGGCTCGAGGGGCCGAATGGCCTATTCCTGCTCCTATTTCCTATATTCTTATGCTCTGTGAAGCCCTCCCTCGCCTGACATCAGTAACTCAGCACAGAGCACCCTGCGATTACCCACTGAGTCACCAGAGGGAGCAGAGTGCAGTTTAAATCCACTCAGCAGGCAACACATTCATGAATGTCAGTCTTATTTTTATTGAACGCTTTCTCGTTTATTACACATCTCAGCTTCGTCCTTTCCAGGCTTATTCTGTGTCCTGCACTGATGCCATAGGCAAAACCCATCAAGCCCACAAAATACCCCCAGACTCTACAAAATAAACGCAGAAGTATATCATCAGTCACACTAGCTCCTTTTCACGTTAATTCCAAATGCTGACCTAATATTATACATTTAAGTGTGTAAATATGGTAAAAGAAGTAAATGCACTAGAAAACATAAAGTTTGCCCGACAAACAGTACTTTTTGTTCACAGTTCAGAAACAATCACACAAAACAATCTCACTGTCTACCTATCTGGTTCTCCCTCTATGTCTCTCTACAGTTAACCCACTGTCTGCCTCTCTCTGACTCTGACTCTCGATCCTGTTCTTCAGACCTGCTGTGCTCTCTCTCTCAAAGGCCTCTTCGGATAAATGGTTTGGGCTGTCTGCACACACCTGGCAAAAAGCCTTTTAAACTTTCACAAACCATTGTTTCAAGTTACAGGGCACTTCAAAGGACTCTTTCAATTTGAGATGTGAATAAATTTAGCTGTTCTGTTTGGGACAAAGACCATAGAATATCTCCAGGCTTTAGCAGATGGACGGGGAATGCGAGAAATGTGGAAAACAATGGTCTCAAGTTCTCCTGGACGTAAAGAGGCCAATTGTTGACTACATGTGACAATATGTTGAACACACAGACACACACATTCTTTCTGATTTTAAACTATTGTTAAGGACTCCCCTTGCTGTACAGTCGCCTCATTGAAGGCATCCCCATCCCTTATCATCGTCCCACCTTCACAGTTCAGCCATGGAAGCTCAGTGTCGTTCGTGTGCAGTCTGTGGTCCCATCATGTCCCTGTGGCCTCGTATGCAGGGCCACCTCTTCTCATAATTCACTCCGATTCGTCTGTTTTCCGAGCCCCATGTAAGGCCAGCCTGTTGCTAACTGAGTGGAGGCCTTCTCTACCCCCTCCTGACCGCTCAGGCAGACAGTAATGGCAGCTCCCTCTCCAAGTGAGCTCCCTGTGCTCCACCATCCCTTTACTCCTCCCCAGACGGTTCCTCTCATTTCACACTGGTGCCTGAGAGCCATTTCTCTTAACTCTTGGAACGTCTCTTTCGGAGTTTTTCCTCAACGCACAGAACTTTATCCGATACGTCACAGAGGGTACGGGGGGAAAAAAGCAGGGAATTGGGAGAGATGGCTTCATTAGAGGAGCAAACACTGAGACAGTGGCTCAAATGCAGGTCCTGCAGTGTGGCAGATACCATGGTCTAATCCTTTCATCATCTATCAATGAAGTGGCACATTTATACACGTGAAATCGCTGACTGCATGTAATTGAGTGAAGCGCACTGTATAGTTTGTCTCTTGAGTTTGGGAGTTGTCGAGAGGAAGGGTTGATGTCTGGCAGCCAGGTTCAAATCTCCTCTGAAGCTCCTCTTGATGTGTTTGCAGTTTCTGCGCATGACAAAGCAGTACCTGCCCCACCTGGCCCGCCTCTGCCTGATCAGCACCTTCCTGGAGGACGCCATCCGTATGTGGTTCCAGTGGCACGAACAGAAGGATTACATTGCGTCTACGTGGAAATGTGGCTATTTCCTGGCCACCATCTTCGTCCTTTTGAACCTGTGCGGACAGTTAGGTGAGTCTTGAGTCTGGGATGCTCTGCAGCCCTTCCATTTGGCTCAGCTCTCACTTCCAGGTCTGAAGGTTGAAGGTCCAAACCTCAAACTTTAGCTCATATCCAGGCCGATGATCTGGGATGCAACCAGGTTCAGTTCTCTGAAGATCCACCAGAAGTATTGACGAAGCAGTACCTGCCCTACCTGGCGGAAGTGACTTCTCTCTCATGAGACATTAAACCGAACTCTCAATTGCCTGATAAGATAACAATAATAATAATCGTGTATTTGATACAGCGCCTGATCACGTCTTCGAGACGTCTCAAAGCTCTTCACAGAATATACTGTAAAGTAAATTGACTGTATATTTTGTGGGCGAAACACGGCAGCCAATTGCGCACAGCAGCGTCCCGCAAACAGTCGTGGATTGAGTGACCAAATTATTAGTAAGATGGGTGTTAGAAACTATTGGAAAAGGGAAGGGAGTTTTTTCAGGTTTTCTGGCCAAAAATCCTCCTGATAGAATTTGTCATTCAACTCATGGCAGCACTCCCCAGCACTGTCAGCCCAGACTGTGAGTGAGCTCAGCGTCACAGGAACCCACAACCTTCTAACCCAGAGGTGAGAGTGCTTCACTCTGACCTGCACAGAATGTTTAATGTGTAACCCCTGGATGTGACATTCCCTCTGTCTTGCTTTACAGGTGGATGTATCCTCATATTAAGCAGAAATTTTGTACAGTATGCCTGCTTTGGACTATTCGGAATTATAGCATTACAGGTAAGTGGTGAAAGGACATCTTGCTTTCTTCCATCAATCTCTCTCTCCCCTCTGTCTGTTTTCTTCTGCTGCCCTCCAGTACCTCTCAAATGTAATTTACAAGATACTGCGTGTTGGGAGGGGAATTGACCTCAGAGGGTGAAAGGGGAGAGATGGGGGGGGGCTGTATCGATGAGCCTGATTCTATGCTTGCCCACCCCCCATGACCAACACACACCTTCCAGTGGTGGAGAAGGGTCTCTGATAGTGATGCGGACCTGGGAACTTTATTTGTAATGCTCTTCCCCCCCCACCACCCTGATCAGCAGCTCAGAACATGCCAGGTGGAGCCTGCGAGTTTGATTGCTCTGAATCAATGATTATTTACATCGAGTTTTCCAACCAAGTCATGGTTTTCACATGAATAAGACATAATCCACTCTGTCCTTCACCCCAAATGTAGACAGCGGAGGTTAGCTGTATGGTGTAAGTATTGGATCTGCGGGGCTGGAGGGGATTGCAGTGGTCAGGTGGGGACAGGAGATTGAAAGTTGAATGAGGATCTTGAAGCATAGAAACAGGAGGAAGCCATTCAGCCCCTCGAGCCTGTTCCACTATTCTATAAGATCATGGCTGATCTGTACCTCAGGTCCAATTACCCGCCCTTTGCCCCATATTCCTTAATACCCTGACCTAACAAATATCTATCAGTCTTGAAACTGTGAATGTGTCCGGCATCCACAGCCTTTTGAAATCACCCTGTGGGGAATAGGAAGCCAGCGGTGCCAGGCAAACGTGAGAATGAGGTCTAGATGAGATGAAGCTTGTGGAGAGTTGAGCTCAGAACATCAATGAAGAGTGAGTAAAAAAGAGAAGTCAGGAAGTGATGAAGGTGTGAATGAAGCCCATACTGCTTTGTGAAACCCTCCTCCTCCAAACAGCACCAAGGGATCTTAACATCCAACAGGAGAGGCAGCGAAGAGAGAGTAGGATAAATGTCTCGTCTGAAGGAACTGGTGCCCAGTTTCTTTCATGTCCAGCAGCTGTTGGGAGGTACCTAACGTCCCTGTCTCTTTGGTTTCAGACTGTAGCATACAGCATTCTCTGGGATCTGAAGTTTCTGTTGAGGTGAGTAGTTTCCTCAGGGCAGTGCAATACAGAATCATAGAAGTAGCCTCATCACGTTTTCGAGACTTTTCAAAACGCTTCACAGAATACACCGTAAAGTGAATTGACTGTATATTTTGTGGGTGAAACGCAGAGAATGAGTCTGTACAGGCCAAACCCGCTATAACAACACAGTGATTTGTGTCCACGTCGTGTGGCGCTATGAAAATGGCTGCCGGTCAGAAAGGTCAGGTCACTGTTTACGTCCGTCCTCCTGCGCTGTGGTGGGGGGTGGGCACAGGAACCCGGGGACACCATGAAATGCCAGGATTCTGCGTTCGCGCTGGAAAATGACAGAGGTTGGGTGGGGGGTGATGGGGGTGGTGGGGGAGGCAGGAGCAAGTTCTCACTAACTCTGGCTGTTTGCCCTCCGCTGTGACAGGAACCTGGCTCTGGGAGGCGGGCTCTTGCTGTTGTTGGCTGAGTCGCGATCGGAGGGGAAGAGCATGTTTGCGGGCGTGCCCACCATCGCCGAGAGCTCCCCCAAACAGTACATGCAGCTGGGGGGCCGCGTGCTGCTCGTCCTCATGTTCATGACACTCCTGCACTTCGACACCAGCCTCTTCTCAGTAAGTGGATGTTGGGGCGGGTGGGGGGGCGTATGTGTGGGGACTAGGGAGGGGGCTGAGGGCTGTGGGACTAGGATTTGGGGGTCCCTTCAGCCTCTCTGCCCCCGACCTTCTGGAACTCCATCCCACATTCCCTCCGCCTCGCTCCCTCCCTCTCGCCTCCTTCAAGTCCCGTCTCAAGACACTCCTCTTCGACCATGCCTTTGGTCACCCTCCTACCGCTACCCTCCGTCCACTCTCCACCTCTCCTGGTTCCAACCACCAGCTTCGGTGCGGTTCCCTGACTGTCCCAACACCTTTTTTTTTCTTACGATGAATTTTTATTTCCTGTTGCAACCGGACTCAAGTGTAACAATGTCCGATACCAGTAACTTCCTCCTCGCTCGCTCCATGCACGTTACCGAAGATGATGTAGCACCGGACATGGCGATGGATCATTATCTGCCATGAAAATGATGGCACTCACACATGTGCACACACACACACG